>NC_079148.1:114137777-114737777 GCF_945859685.1 Eupeodes corollae
TGTCATCAGATCATACTCCAGTGATTCTATCACTAAGTGAATCGGAAGTACTAGAAAAAAGTAATCCAAAGATTGTAAATAAGAAAACAAACTGGAATGATTTTAGAGAAAGGTTTTTAAGTTTTAGAAATTTAAGATCTCACATGGATACAATCGAGCAAATTGACCATGAAGTGGAACAATTTATTGCTGATGTGCAACAGGCCGCTGAAGAAAGTACTCCAACATTTTCTATTAGAAGACAAAATGAAATAAAATATCCTTTAGAGATAAGAGAGTTGTTAATAGAGAAAAAAAAAACTTGAAGAAAATGGCAAAATACTAGATTTCCAGATGATAAAACAACGTTTAACCGTATCAGCAACAATCTTAAAAAACAAATTTACAAACTCAAAAGTGATTCATTCAGTACATTCCTAAGGAATTTAACGACTGATGCTTCAACCGATTTTTCGCTATGGAAAGCAGCCAAGCGCCTGAAAAGACCGCAGTTACAAAACTCGCCCTTGAAATCTCAAGATGGGAAATGCATCGGTAACCCGAAAGAAAAAGCTAACATTTCTCTGAACATCTTGCGAATGTTTTTAAGCCATACTCATCAAACGCGGCTGAAAATAACTTACAGTTTGTTGATAAGATAGATGAAAGTGACATACCAATTGTAAGACTTAAAGAAATAAAAAGTATATGTGTTTACATCAACTACCAAATAAAAAATCACCAGGTTACGATCTAATTACTGCTCAGGTTATGAAAGAAATGCCATTGAAAGCCTTCATAAAACTCCAATATATAATAAATGCATGCCTTAAGCACCGGTATGTCCCGCATCATTGGAAAATTGCTGAAGTAATTGTCATACCAAAGCAAGGTAAACCACCTACAGAAGTGATGGCTTACAGACCAATATCGCTTATACCAATTATGGCAACAGTTTTTGAAAAACTGCTTCTGAAGAGACTTAGCAAAATCATAGAAGAAAGAAGGTTAATCCCAAACCATCAGTTTGGCTTTGAAAATAAACATTCCACGATAGACCAAGTTCATAGAATATCGGATGTAATAGAAAGAGCATTAGAAGAAAAACAAGTATGTTCAGCTATTTTCTTAGATGTTGCTCAAGCTTTTGACAAGGTTTGGCATGAGGGACTTGAGTACAAACTGCAAAGGGATCTTCCCAGGCAGTACTTTGAAATATTAAAATCGTACATCTCAGACCGATTGTTTAGAGTAAGGTACGATCAAGAATACTCGGAATTGAAGAAAATAGAAGCCGGTGTACCACAAGGAAGTGTCCTAGGTCCTACCCTGTATTTACAATAAACAAGGGATATTCCAGTTGGAAATCACACCATAATGGTACAAAGAAAACAAATACCGAAATCATCCAAAAATTCCAAAAACAAAGTCCTTCGTGGAATAGTTAATGCACCTTGGTACATAAGAAATACCGATCTACATCGTGACTTAGAAATAGAAATGGTTACAGAAGTTGTTAAAAAATTCGCTGTATCGCACAATCAGAGACTGCAAAGTCATACTAATTCTGAAATGGAGTCCGTCTTGAATATAAGAAACCATGTTCGGGGATTAAGAAGAACCAAGCCTCATGAGCTTTTGGTCTAAAAAAAACATAGAAAAGTATTAAAAGTTTCAACTTCCCCCAAAGTGATTGTCCAAAGTTAAGAAAGAAAAATCGGAAGTTGATCCTTCAAGATTGGCCCTGATGAAGAGGTGGTTTTAGTGGTTAAGAGTCCCACACTACTTAGTGTCGAATACTGCCAAGTGTATTTTGAAGATTTCCTCCTGTCAGAAAAAAAATATTTAAACAAATATACAGATTGGATTTTTCTAAGAAAATTTGCTAAAGAATAAAATCATTTTGATGTGAATACTTTTATTTATTCCCGAGGTTACAAGAATCGAACATAACTTTTTACCAATTTTGAGTACGGTTTTTTTGGAGATTTTAATTTGCATGAAAAAGCAGAAAAAAATATTAGAAATGCCGAAGGCAATATTTTCTGTAAGATGAAATTAGTTTGAAACTAAACAAAATTTGTTAGGGTTTTATTTTTTGTAAAAAAAATCGATATTTCCCACACTTTTACTGAATGTTAAAATTAATATTTTTTTATAAAATGAAATTAGTTTAAAGTCAATATATTTAATTTCTGAAAAAGATATTTGAGTCGAAAATCAATTATTTTTTGTAAACAAAACTGTCAATTCGTATTTTTTCAAAATTGTACAAGATTATTAAATTATTTTGTAGATAATATTTAACCTCTAACGAAGAGAAATAACAAAATTTAAAATTGGACGAATCGGATTGATTGCAAAAACTTAATATGGGAATAAAAGCACTCTTCTTTTAAACAGACTAAACATTTCGAAAGTGGTTTATGACTGCATCTTATTTTGATTCAAAATGTGAATGCTTTTAAATTAAAACGATTTATGATCTGTTTTTGAGTAAAAGCAATAGTGTAGCTTATTCGATAAGGCATCAAGAAGAAAGTAACATCTTTTTAACTAGAGAACTCACGAAAGGATTACAGAACTTAAATGAGACTCACTCCGGTTGTATCAAAATTTAAAAATATTTGCTCACCTCGGTATAGTCATGGACGCTATTAAAAGGTTTAGGACTTTACTAATTTAGGTACTATTTAATATTTCATTTCATATGTTGCTAACCATTTCCAAAAACATTTATACCACCTTATCACATCCTTAAAAGTATAAAAAATTGTTAGTGGAACGTTATATAGAATAGAATAGAATAATTTATTTTGTTCAAATATAAAGTTTGCAATTAATGTTTATAAACAAAATAAATAGAATTTGACCTTGGTTTAAACCGTCTGCCAGATACCAACTTATTTTTAACATGTTTAAATTTAGAAACAAACATTTCTTTAATTGTTATAAAAAGAGCGAAATTTGAATAAATGAACCCTTCTTTTGTATACTTGAACTTGAATATCATCTTTCGCTTTGGTTGCACTCGCTGAGTTTTATTATCCTATCATTCGCCAACAAGGCAAAGTCGGTTACTTTTCGGGAATAGAAACTTTGCTACCTCTGGTTTCGATCAGAGCATCAACCAGGATCTACCTTAGTCCTAATCGATTAACTTAGAGATCGCAATAGTTCTTCTGGATTTCAGCATCTGCAAACCCAAAATATTTTGCCTGATAACAGAATTGGACAGAAGTTACAATGGATTTTACGAAGGTCAAACATTTTAAAGTGATTCTGGACCTTTTGAATTCTAATAAAGAAAAGATATTGGTGGGGGTTTCAGACAACATCCGTATAATTGAGAATAGATCTAACTAAAGTAGTATAGAGCGCAACTTGAGCGAATGGCTCAGAAAATTCAATAGAATTTCGTTTTATGGATCCTACCATTGAAGTGTCCTTGGAGACACTGACATGAGGAGCAAATGAAAACTTGGAACAAAAGGTTACTCTTAAATTTTTTACTAGTAGTAGTTCTCTCAAGAAGATCGCAATCTAGTGAATATGGATATTCATGCACAAAGTGTTTTTTAAAGATAGAAATAATTGATAATTTTTGAATGTTAACATTCAAATAGTTTAACTAACACCAAAGGAATAATTTATCCAAGACCATTTGAAGCTTTAGGCAATCGATATCACTTGTTACTTTCAAAAATATTTGAGGTCACCAGCACATACAAGACATTGGCTAAAATTGATAAGGCGAACAATTTCATCAACACAAATTGTAAACAGCAATGGCCCAATATGGCAGCCCTGTGGAACACCTGAACAACAACTAATGGGCCTTGAAGTACAGTTATTATTAATTGTTACTTCTTGGATTCTTCTATTAAAAATGAGCCGATCCATTCAAGTTAGCTTGAGTGAATACCGAATATTTCAAGTTTACGTTAATAGTGACAACTTAGCTTTGGATTTCGATAGATTCATAGATTCGACTACGAAAAAAGAAAAGCATACCAAATTAGTAACAGTTGAACTACCTGAAATATATCCATGTTGTTGAATGCTAATTTGTTCTTTGACCAGAAAATCAATCATATTTTTAATTTAACTATCAAAAAGTTTAGAAATCGCAGATAACTTGCAAATATTATAGGCTGATAAACGAAAATTTCATGAAGTCACAATTCAAAAAACAGTGGAATCCCATTTTTGACATAAGTTTAAAAGCTAAGTTCTGCTAAATTTGTCTTGTACTTGAAATATAAGTTTAAAACAAAATATACAGAGAAAGTTAGAATACAGAAGGAAGAGACGATAGTACCAAAATCCATTTAATATGAATATAGTAATATTCTCTCTCAATGGATTGTACTTTTCTAATAGTGAGAAAACTACATTGCTGTAATGATTAAACTCGATTCAAGACCTTGAACAAAATTCTAACAAGTTTAGAATCCTACAATTAAATTTACACGAAGTCATTGTATTATTCAAGATAATTAAATATTTCACCCTTTATTTTAAATTAAGGACTTTTAATTGATAAGGTTCAATTTTATTTTCTTAATCAAAATCAGTACCTGTTTATTCCTGTTCCTAATGAAAGGTTATAATTATTATTATTTTCTTCTTCGCACAAATTTCGACAGATAAAAACAATCATGGAGAAAGGATTGAACGCACGAAAGTAAAGAAAACAGATGAAGATTACAAAAAAAAAGTTAATTTCTGATGTGAGATTTCAATTAAAGTAAAAGTTTCACATTCGAATAATTCCAATTAGCTTTTCTTTGTTTTTTTTTTTGTTCACGCTAGGAACACACATAAGTTCCACGCCACTAGAGATGATGTTCCAATGTGAATAATAAATATTCCCTTGTTTACCTACTTCGTGTCGAAGCTTCTTAATGTGTCGTCGTAGTTTTAGTCCTTGTAGTCCTTGTAGTCCTTGTTGTTATTGTTTTTTTTTATTACAACCCCTCCGTTTTGCTTTTACCCTTCTCGAACCTGTGCCACTTCAATTCTTGTTATTAATGTCACTTTAGAGGAAGAATATATAAGGAACTTTGTCACAAACAAAATATAAGCCAGGAAAAACAAGGAAAACTATTGTTGACTCATTACGCGAAATGGATGTTAAAATGAATATTTAGAGGGATTGCACAAGTTTTTCCTTTTCCATAGATATATAGATAGATATTGTATCTATACAGATTCTAGTATGATCTTTTTTCCTACATTTTCATTAGGTTTGAAATGAAGATATGAATGTGTGATGGATGAAGTTTTTCATTCTCTTTAAGAATTAAGGATCTAGGAGTTAAGGATTTTTCTTTGATGAAGAAAAATTATACTTTTCAAATTAAACGCTTCTTCTTCGTTCTAATGAATTGAAATGAGAAATTCTGATTGAAATAATCCAGACACAACCAACCAGAATGTATCTTTAAGGATTGAAAAAATAAATCTCAAATATTTTTAAATTCAGTTCAGTTCGAGAAAAAGGAAAGCAAATGTATTTATTTATTTATTTTGATTATTTTATTAATTGCAACACGTTTAACTTTAGCATTTTATAAAACAAAACATTGTAAAAATTATCCCTTGTTAAAATACCATAAGACTTAAAAACCATCAGCAAAACAATTATAGAAGACCATTAAAAGGCAAAAAGTCCTTTCATCTGCTTTTAAAGTTAGATAGGTTTAGATTTAATCTCCAAAAAGGTGATTTTGATCCTTCAAAAGGAAAAGAAGATTCAAAATCATTGAACTTTATACTACAACAATATTTTCTTATGTATTTATTCAATTCATCCATGAAATCGACGACGAAAACAAATTTAACTTATAATTCTTAAGGCCAAAAAAAGGTTCCGTTTTGGGTCCTTTTTTTCCTTTTTTTTTATTGTTGTTGGCAATCCTTTTCACAATAACTTATCGTATTACTCAAGATGAGACACAAGAAAAGGCTAAATTTAATTTCTCACCATTATAAGTATCGAGAAGATGAAGACATCAACAAAAGGGAATTCATGAGACCACTAAGTTTCTTATTTCTTTATGGGAAAAAGCTGATGGGGTTGGAGCAGGTGTGAGCTATGGAAACAGGGTATCGACGCAGTAAAACAACTTTCCGGTTCATTAAAACAAATCCGGCTAAAAACCATAGAAGAACCATTATTGTATAGATGAGGTGGCTGGAGGCGCGGTGGTTGAGGATGCGAGGTTTCATGGTGGCGTACGTCTTCTCGAAAAACTAATTGTGTATGGAATATTGTAAGACAAACCACCTCTACCCCACTCTTTACACAAATCACCACTCATCGTTGTCGCTTTCGCCACCACACCATGCGTCGTCGTCGTCCTTTTCGTTGTCGTCGTCTTGTTGAGATTTTCAAAAGATTCTATGGGTAGTGTACATTAATGACCATTAAAGAAGTGTGAAATTAAGCACATCACCCTCACAAGGATCCTTACTTTAAACACACACAAAAAAGAGGCAAACATAGTAAATTTTACAAGGATATCTCTTAAGTGTTCATTAAGAAGTTTTTTCTTCTTGTGTCCTGTAAGTTCTCGCTACAAGAAAATGAATTTAAAAAAAATCATACCAAGGACCCAACGCACTTATGCACTTCGTTTGTAAGAAGATAAGAAGACTACACCAAGACGACAATATTCTTATTATACCAAAAAAGGACAAAGCGAACAATTGGTATAATTCGTATTTTAGCACAAAGGATTAAAAACGCAGAGTCTCAATCGCAAATAGGTTCGTTTTTTTTTTTTGACTTTGTCATACAATCTTAAAGGACACACCAACCTCAAAGCAAAAACTTAGATTAGAACAAGCAGCAGACACATCACTTAGTCCTGGAAAGTCCTTATGAACGTAGAAAAAAAAATAAGAAGATGAAAAAAGGAACGAACTATAATCACTACAAAGCAAGCATCATCTCTACCTACATATATCTTCCATGTATACCTACTCGGTTCTGTCTCTGCCTGGTGTCTTGTGACTTTGCATCAGGCATTTGTAGACTTTAGAACTTTTCGAGAAGAAGAGACGGAGGAAAAGTGATCTGCGCCTATATAGCACTCTTCATTATTATATCAAACCTAGTTCTTGAGCCGAGTATTCATGTTGCAGAGTGGGGCTGTGAAAGGAACGTGTCTGCTTTCATTCTAAATTTCTTTTTACTGTTTTTTTTCTGCATGCTGTGTATGTGTGTGAAAAGGAGTATTCATATTCTGTACAACTTGACTTTCAACCTCGATTCCGCCTTCACTTCTAATTTCTTCCATCTATGTCTTTTTGCATAACCAAGATGTGCACTTTTATTGGAGTCATCTTTTAGAAACCGGGTGTCACTTTGCCTATTCATATACATATATAAGATAGAAGAAAAAAAATAAAACTAAATATCGTCTAGTTGCCACGTAAGGACATTTTTTCCCGCTATATATGTGCATTTGGAACTTTCGACAGGACCGGATTATTCCAAAATAGTGAGACCTTATAACTTTCAGATTCTCTTTCAAGAAATAAGCAGATTTTGAGGGTGCTTGCAGTCAGAAGTAAAATGCTTTGCCTCATCGTGAATTTGGGGTCTTGCAAGCTCAAAGAAAAGGGTTACATTTTCATTAAGCTAAAGTGTCAAACGTGGTTCTAAGTAGAATATGTAGATTCTCTTCTGTCCGCTGAGTGAGTTCAGGAACTGTAAGTTATGATCTATCCACTTAACCAAGGGATACGTCAATAAACAAAATTTGTGAATTTGAAAGGACAAACGTTACTTATACCCACTTAAAGTCATAGTTTGGTGTGGACTGCCAGCAGACTGCCTAATAGGACCATGTTTCTTTATAATTGTTCTGTAACTTTGCACAGGGTTATTAAAGTAAACGCTAAAAGCGAAGTACAATTGCTGACAAATAATGGACGTATTACTTATTTTAAAGGCCTTTTTTATTCATTTTTAAAGTGTAGCTTATTCCGGCCCCCTATGCATATCGGTGGTGGAGGGTCCGGGTGCACCTATATAGATGAAAAGAAAATGAGGTTGGTGTCGCAGTTGTGACAAACGTTTTTAGTCTGCGTTTTATGGGTAAAACAGGATTAAAGAGAAGATGACTTTTCGAGAACAAGCAAAGTAGAAGAAAAATAAGATGAAGAAAAATCATCAAACTTAGCATGAGATAGAGAGAGAAAAAAGAGACGACGACAACCAGATACATTTTTTTTTTTCTTTATGCAGTTCTTTAAGTTTTCCATCTATAATTCTGCTACATCGGCAGGATATCTATTCTTGCCTTATTCCTTACAGATCTATGCCTATACCCTTTATACAGTACATGCATAATGTGTGCTTGCGCTTTTGTGGGTTGTACAAAGTACCAATTTGCACAATGAGCTTCTCTTATGGAAGGTTGAGGAGGTTTATATATGTATGTGATGTTTGGCGGAAGTTTTGTAGATTTTAATATGCAAGAAGAACAAAAAAAAATGTTCATTCTTAAAAGAACTGAAGTGAAAAACCGAAGGAAAAAATGCAAAAGAGGTACAAATCAGGATCAAGTCAAGATATAATGTCGGTTGAATAATCTTTTCTATAATATAAGATGAAAAAAAAGAAAAAGAGATAAAATTCATTCTCCATAATATGCACAAGGATTCTTTTCTAGGTAAAGTGGTTAAAGTTAAAATAAGTTAGGTTCAACAAGAATGTTTATACACACACACATATTGGTACATTTATGAGGACTTTGAATTTTAAATTAATTTTTAGTCCTAAAAAATATGATGTTATTTATTTGTATTATAATAATACAACAAGAAATGCAACCTTCAACACAATTTTTGTTTTGTTTTTTAAATGTCCTTTTTATCATTCTTATTTGGTTTCAAAGTAATATAAGAATCCCTAGAGATTCTTAATGAAATTCGTTAATTTCAAGTTTGCTTACTTATCGAAACAACCTTTCTAACCGTTCGATACAGTTTGAATTGGATGGTTTCAAGTTTGAGTTTCATAAAATACTGGTGTACCCCAAGGTTCCCCATTGTTTCCCACATTCTTTCTTACATTCGTAGTAACTCGTTTGAAATCAAAACTATTGAATTGCGTTAACTGATATGACTCCCATTATATTTTGAATTATTTTTTCTATATATGAGAACAAAATGTGTATATTACTTCCTTCAACTTTCTTTGCTAAAACTACTACTTTTCACTGAGGACTGGACCAAGACCATAATATCAATCAGAAATTCAACCCTTTTACAATAACGCAACACAAGTTCATCAAATTTTGTCCAATGGACGAATCAGGTGGTCATATGATCCATAAAATTTATACAGTTAAGTTGTATAATTCCAGATTTCATCTAAATATTTTTTAGTAATTTAAGGACATTTTCCAAAAAGTAATTTGTTATCAAAAACATCTAAAATTATTGTTTCACGCAATTTAGACTTTGGAAAAACTTAAGTAATGCTTTAAATTAGTTTTATCAAATTTGTTTCTAAGAAAAAGAGCAAATATTTTTTTGGTTCTTAAAAAGAAACCTTGAATAAAAGATCGTCAAATTGATATTAAACTCGCCTACAATTGTGTTTCGACTCGAGCTTTTAGTCAAACATGAAACTACAATGATGATCGACGCGACACCTAAGGCAAAACAGGGAGATGCTGGGAGAAGATACAACGTCGAACAGCTACAATCGCAAGAAATCGCCAAATCCTTCCCCGACTGAGTTACAAGTACCCTCTCTAGAAGTTTAATGCCGCCAGCACAATGTGGCAACATTGCCAAGATGCAATCAGAGAAGCCGCCTCTGTGTTTCAAGCAACCACAAACAAGAAACAACTGGTTTGATGGGGAATCTCGCCGGGCAAATGCAGCCAAACAACAGACACGCAAAGCGGCGCTGCATAAAAGAACGAGAGCTGCTCATGAGCTCTATGAGCAGGAGAGTCGAGGGGAACACTGACTTCTCAAAAGGAAAAAAAAGGGCGTGAGAAGCGTTCGGTCCAAAATGTTGAGAGTTTTACAAGCAGGAATGAAGCTCGAAAGTTTTATGAACAGGTGAAACGAAATTCACAGGTACCGAAGGCTACAAAGACGAAAGTGGAAACATCATAGTGGAACAGCAGTCAATGCTGAGGTTATGAAAGGATCACTTCTGTAGATTGTAGACCGGCGAATTCCGCTGTCAGGTAGAATGATCCATTCAATATAGACGACGAGAGCCAACAATCCCGTCCTCCCGACTTAGACAAAGTAAAAATTACCATATCTAAGCTGAATATCTAATAAAGCCGAGCTTTTTAAAGCAGCTGGCGATAAGTTGGTTAGGAGCATGAACCGGCTTATCTGTAAGATATGGTCCGAACGAAGCATGACCGATGAATGGAACCTCAGTATTGTTTGCCCGATCCTGAAAAATAGGGACCCTCTAAACTGCACCAACTATAGAGGAATCGGTCTACTTAACATCGCCTATAAAATCTCTGCCTTAATATGTGAACGTCTAAAGCTTATCGCCAACAACCTGATTCTTATCAGTGTGGTTGTAGACCAGGAAAGTCCAAAAATTCACATTTCGGCAGATCCTGGAAAAAACCCAAGACCATCAACACGACAATCACCATCTTTTCATCGATTTGAAGGCCGCATATGACAGCATCTACAGGGACGAGCTGCATAGAACTATGTCTAGTTTTGACATCCCTGCAAAACTCGTCCGTTTGTGCAGGATGACCATGGAGAATTCACGCAGCTCCATAAAGGTTGGAAACAACTTAACAGAACCTTTCGATGCCAAAAAAGGTTTTTAACATCGTGCTTGAAAGAATGGTGCAGAGCTCACACGTCAACACTAGGGGGTCTTTCTTTCAAAAGTCTGTCCAATTACTAGCATATGCTGATGACATTGACATAATCGGTAGAACTCAGCGTGATGTCATTGGGTCTTTTTTGAGTATTGAGGCAGAGGCGGCAAAAATGGGTTTAATGGTTAATGAGGGCAAAATAAAGTACAAGCTGTTATCGACAGACGTAACATTGAGGTAGTCAAGGACTTCGTCTACCTAGGCTACGCTGTAAGTTTAGAAAACAACACCAGTGCTGAGATCAAAAGAAGAATATCTGTTGCTAACCGCTTTTTTTTTGGACTAAGAAAGCAATTGAGTGGTAAAGACCTCTCTCGAAAGACCAAAGTGTCGCTATATAAGACCCGTCTTGCTATACGATGCAGAAGCATGGACTATGACAAAAACGGATGAAAGCACCTTGGGTCGTTTCGAGAGAAAAGTCCGTCTTGTGATATAGCTGGGTGTGATGGATCGGTCACGTAGAGCGCATGGAAACCAATGATTCGGCCCGGAAAGTCTTCGAGTTCACACCCACAGGACAACGCAGTAGAAGAAAACTGGGGATCAGGTGGCGCGCACAAATGAAAAGTGAAGTCACCCAGGAGCTCGAAACTGGAGAAACTAGATGGAGAAGTTTGTTGGGTGAGGCCATAGTTTACACAGGAATGTAGCGCCACCTTAAGTAAGTAAGTACGTAAGATATTACAATGATACAAAAGACGAAAAATTGGATCTTCCGATTCCGGTCTGTCTGTCCTGGGCCCTACATCTTAAGCCGTATAGAGTAGGGCTTTTTTTTAAATTGTTTTAATAAGAAAAATAACAGCAGTCCCCATATAAATTTTCTGTTTAAAAATCGAAAATTCAAATTTTGTTAAATATCAACCCAAAGATTTTTTTAAAACTTTCTAAACTTGTTTTTTAATTTGGCTTTTTTCTAAAAGAAAAACATAAACTAAATATAACTACTTTTTTAAGTGAATTTGCGTTGGATGCTCTGGAACTGAGATTTAAACACTAATTAAAGTGTCACTTTTGTTTAACTAATGGTTAATTGAAAAACGTAATGAACGTTTCATATCTATTGATAAAAAGGCTTCGAATCTCTTGAGATTTGAAGTAAACAGAGATTCTGAAACGTGTAATTTGTGAGTGCCACACAAAAGTTTCTTCCCAACTTATTTGTTTACCTTTGTTTGTGTTTATTAAATTTTAGATAAATTATGAACCTCTTCATTAAATTCAAGAACCAAACATTTTTTCTATACAATTTTTAAGTTTTGTTTAATCCTTTAATATAATAATAATAAAAAAATAAATAATAATTAAAGTACTCTCGAAAATTTGATTCGAAAAAATTACTACGTCAAAAAAAGCCCGAAAATTCTTCATATGAGAAACTTTCTCATTTTCTGGGTTTTTGAATTTTCATATCGTTTTTTCCATTAATACAAGAAAAGTATTTATTCAAATCAAATGGGGTGGCGCAACAGTCCGTTGTGAACCAAGGCCTAGTGACTTACAACTCTCAACCATTCCTGTGTGCGAGTACTGTTGTCAGGAATGGAAGGGACCTACAATTTAAGGCCGAATCCGAACGGCTAGTTTGAGAAAGCACTTTTTCATGACAAGAATTACTCTTGAAGGAATTGTCAATTCCTCGCAAGAGGCAGTACCCGCGAAAATTATTTTCTTAAATTATGGTGGCACAGGCAGGGATTGAACCCAAGACCTCTTGCATGACAGTCCAACGCACTAACCATCATGCTACGGGTACTACAAAAGTATTTAATACTTTTATGAAAAAAGCTTCGTTTCAAAACAATTTCTTTCATTTCTGCGTGAACTGTCCCCAAAAACCCTCTAAACTATTGTGTTTTAACTCTTAAATATGGCATATTTAGAAAACCGATGGAATTTTGAAATGCTTTCACATGTAGGGATTCGTACATAACCCCCCCCCCGGGTGCCGGACCAAAAGTCTGGATAAACCATTTCCGTTTACTATTGAGCTCAATTTCGGACGTACTGTAAGATATAGAGATTCTTTTTTCAACCAAACATCAAGAATGTGGAATGCTTCACCCTACTACATTTCCACTCATATATTGATATTCAAAACCTTAAGACTAATTTCTTAATGCTCGCATTGTGTTTAAGCTTTTGAAATGTTAATGTATTCAAATTATCCCTTCAAAAGTGTTAGGACCTGAGACTTAACTTTTTTTTGAAGAAATTTAATCATCCTTATTCATACTTCATTTCATACGATTATTATATTCTTTCTCGTATCAACATTAAATAAATATTAAAAAGTTGATGTCAAATAAAATTATAACTCTTTTTCCTCTTCTACTCATTTTTCACAAAATTTTATAGCACCACTCGAGCTACACCATATGCGTGCCGTTTTGTCGTTATTATTAAAAGTAATTGAGGTACTTTACCTGTATTCGTTGCTGTTGTTTTGCTCATTAAAAATCATTTTCACCTCTTTATAATGAGCCATCAAACATAAAGATAAGTGGTACTTAGTTGGTTGTACATTAAGGACGAACAAATTACCTGCAATTAAAACAAACACAAAAATAACATTATAACATAACGAGTAGAAGATTGCAAGTTATGAAAATTAAAACCTTATGATAAAAATATGAGGATTTGTTTTTGTGTACAAGAAAAGGACTTTTATTATTTTGTGACTTGAAATTAACATGATATTGAAATTTAAGTGTATCTTAAAAAATAGTCCCATCAAATTTTAAAATTTCCCAAATTTAATAAAAATCCTCTCAACCTACAGTAAGAAAAAATCCCTACTTATTTGTATATTTTCTATCATCATCATGAAACCTTTGGCTTATTTAAAAAAAAAAAACATATACAAAAACAACAAAAACGGCAAAACAAAATTTAATGAAAAGTACATAATCAAAGATGTCATCCATGAAGCCATTATGGCTTATAAAGGAATAAATAAGCAAATAAAAAAATGAAAGGAAGGCGACTTGGTTTTCCGCTCACACATCCACAAGAGGATTCACTCCTCATCCAATATATCCTATAGGTATGTATAAAAATAGATGTTTGTATATATTTAGTGTTCGTTTAGGACAAAATAAAAAAAAAAACAGAAGAAAACAAAAACCTATAACGGGGGATTAAGATATGCGCCCTTTATATAAATTCCCTTCCCAACAAATCATTCATTTGATTAAATTGCAAAATGCTCCCCCACAATGACCAGCTATTGTTTACTCAATCCGACGTTTATCCTTGTGGTGTTGTAAAATGTCTTGAGTTTTTTTTTTTCCTTTTTCATTTTAGACCGTAGCAAGTCCTTATTCACACAATACATAATGTGATTTTTTTTTCAACTTGTCCTTCGTCCTTCTCTTTTTTTGTTCTTCTGGGTATAAGGTTCCGCAGTAGGTATACGATTAAACGGCCAAGAGTGAGACATTTTCACACCAATTGGTTTTCAATATTATTGTGCTTCCTCTTTGTTTTCTTTGCTGTGCTTGTCCTTCTTCTTTTTTGTATTTATTTCTTTTATTCCCATTTCAACATTGTTTAAGAGAAGTACTTGTTTCTGTTCTAGTTTAATTTTTTTTTATCGCCATGAACCAAGTTTTCCACTTGGCCACATTCAAATTGCGGTGTGCTCTGTGTTTATCTCTTAAATTGGAATAATTTTCCTTTTTTTGGGTGGCGCCCAACGCGAGGCCTGCTGTGAATTTGCTTTAAGTTCAATTTAGATATTACAACAGAAAATAAATGGAATTAAATTTAACCCGCCAAATGTTAAAGGTTGTCGTTTTATGCGAACCAAAAAACCAGGCGGCAAAGGAAGTCGAAATATGACGTTCGTCCTCATCGTGCGTCGGATGGTATCGTCTCGGTGTTTGCTTATCATAATTTACAAGTGAACCCAGAAGCTACACACCGCACACAGCTATATTCAATTCATGCTCGAGAATGGAGTTTGGGTAAGATAACACAGAACAGTTATTGCAAACTATACGAACGACAAGACCTTACCAAAGCTTTAGACGAGTATAAGACTTAAGGCTTCAACGAATAGTGAAAAAAGAAAAGTAGAACGGACGACTATAGAGCTATAGAATTGATGTAACTCACAAAAAAAAGGAAAATTTAAGAATTGAATTTATTTGTTGAGTAATTATCCTTTTACGGAATTTGTTAGCCTTCGCCTTTGTCTATCCTAAATTTTCTTTATACCTCTCCTATACCTCCATATATAACTTTCACAATCCAATGAGGAATTACTTCCGACTTTCTTCTATTTCTTCTAGGTATAGCTTATTTTGCTACTATGTTTTGTGTCTTTTTGTGCCTCTTGGCTTGCGGACATGCTTATTTTCTATTAGAAAGTCCCATTTTCTTATCATGTTTTATTATATTTGCCCCGAGATGTTGAATGTTTAGGCCTTATATATCTCCTTTCGTTTTTTTTTGTTGTTTTTTGCTGTTTAACTTCTCGAAGTAATGGTCTGTTTTTTTTTTTTGTTTTATTAAAAAGATAAACGAAGGAAATAAGGATCAAAAGTTAAAGTTTTGCTTCTTTTTGTCTTCTTTTTTTTTTTTTGATTCCCAAAGCTTTTTACTATTAAATGTCAAAATTGGGTTTATACTTTTTTAAAGAATGTTTGAAGTTTAGGCTCATTAATTTATTTTGAAAAGGGATACTTTATTCTCTTTTTTTTTTTTCTTTTTTATGTTGGTTATATTTTTGTTTTGAAAAAAATATCGGATATGAATATTTTTTGATGTCATATAATATTTAGTGAGCCTAAAGTTGATTTAAAACCTTTGTATATTTTGTTTTGTTTCTTGTTTAAAGAAGGTTGAAGCTTAGCAATTTATCTTATTTCATTATGACAACAAATTTAGCAACTATAACGGAAAGAAATTAGGATTTTTTTTTGGTAAAAGGGATTTTGAAAGCCAATTAGACTCTAAAGTATTTTACTTAACAGAAAAGAAAATTCTATGCAAAGATAGTCTACGTTCAAAAGAGTTTTTGAAGGAAAACCGATTTCAATCAATTATTTTTAATTTTTCATTAGAGCTGAAAATAAAATGTCCTCTTTAAAATTAAATTTAGTTCCAAGGTTTTTTCTTCATAATTCTTTAGCACGATAACTCTGCTTAGTGGATTTTGGAACTTAATTTTTACAGTCTGAAAATAACAGGATATAAGGAGATAGCATAAATATGTAATTTGTATATAAGTAGAAAACAGCCTGAAATGCCTTTGTTACAGTATTAAAAACACCCGCTACTAAATTACAGTCTAAAACAACAAAAACTCCTAAGTTACAGTCTAAGAGTAGTACCCGTGGCATGATGGTTAGTGCGTTGGACTGTCATGCCAGAGGTCTTGGGTTTGATCCCTGCCTATGCCATCTAAAATCTTTTCTTTGCCTCTTGCGAGGAATTGACAAATTCTAGAAGAGTTACTATTGTAATGAAAAAATGATTTCTCAAACTAGCCGTTCGGATTCGGCATATAAACTGTAGGCCCCCTCCATTCCTGACAACATTATCAGGAATGGTTGAGAGTTGTAAGTCACTGGGCCCTAGTTCTCAACGGACTGTTGCGCCACCCAATTTATTTATTTATTTACAGTCTAAGAAATCAACAGGCTATTTATTTTAAATAAGCAACCGACACTAGATTATAATGTTAATTTAAAAAACTGTATCAAGTAAGAGACATAAGTAAAACTCTTGAGTAGTCAGAGTACAATTTTACAATTTTGTATTAATTACGGTCTAAAACAGCATAAACCAATTATTTACAGTATGGGATTTCAGAAATTATTAAATTCAATTCAAATATTCATTTATTGCAAGTAATCAAAATAAAAAAATTTCAAAAGCTTTAATGAATTTGTAAATATTGACAAATTTGACAAGGTTCGCTCAATCTGGTCCATTTAAAATTTCAATCAATTCCTGTTCTGATAGAGATGGTTTACCAAAGCATAGGTAGGTAGAAATGGCGATCTCAAGGCAACCTAGCCTGAGATCCAATTAGCGCTGTAGTGCGCCGTTTTGATACCGAAAACTCGTTTGACCTTTGATTGAAAGGCATAGATTGATAGAGAAGCTACATAGCGATTATTTTAGAGCCATTTTGTCGCATTGAGAAAAAAGATTAGGTCTCTAATCTTTGTCTTAGATAGCTCATCGAGTTCTTGAAAGAATGCTTTTCCAAAGCATTGCATTCTGGTGTTTTCCAAAGCAGGACATTTGCAGAGGAAATGGATTATCGTTTCACTTTCTCTTTGGTCACTACAACTACGGCAAAAGGTGTTGTAAGAGATACCCAACTTCTCTGCATGAACTCCTATAGGCCAATGTCCGGTACAAACCGCAACAATCCTGTCTATGTCTTGCCTTGGCCTGCATAGAAGATCGTTTGTACTGTTTTTATTATAGGTGGGCCGTATTTTCCTAGATAAAATGCAGTTGGGTAAATTGCTCCACCTTCGGTTTGATTCAGTTTGGTAGATAGAAATGATTTTCCCTTCATAGCACCAAGAGGAATGTTAACCATTTCCGCATAAGTGAGCAATGAAGGGCCGATCCTTGCCTGGCTAGCTCGTCAGCCCGTTTATTTCCCACGATACTACTATGGCCCGGAAGCCAGATCAGGGTGACACCGATGTTAATATTCAGGCCCGCAAGCTCATTGCTACATTGCTGGACCAATTTAGATGAGGATATGGCCGAGTTAATGGCTTTGACAGCTGCCTGACTGTCTGTAAAGATAGCCACATTTCGGTTTTGGTTTGGGTTTTGTTTAAGTATCTTACATGCCTACCTTATTGCCAGAAGCCTAAAGGATTTGGCTACATTTAGGGACTCAGAAAAGATACCAGAACTAACTGCGCACTCCATCTTTGAGCCGTCAGTAAAGATGGTTGTGTCGAAACCTTTCGACACGATGTCATCCTCCCAATCTTCTCTCGATGGGAAAATAACCTTAAAACCCTTACTAAGGTTTAAAGTAGGAGTGCAGTAGTCAGTGTCTACCGAGATAATATCTGAAAGAAGGTTTTGACAACCAGCTATTTGATTCCTTCAGCCTAATATCGCTGCAGGAAACTATGTATTTAATAAAAAGGTCGATTGGTAGAAGACCCAGAATAACGTTTAAGGCGCCCGTTGGGCAAGTACGTTACCAAAGCATACTCTTCATTGTAGTAGCTATTAATTGTATTTTTTTTATAATTTTTAACTAAATTTTAATAAAGAAATCCAAAGTTATCACGTTTAAAAACAAAGAAATAATATGGTCTTTCTTTGAAGGAGAATTTCGGTTGTTTTTTTTTGTGTTTTTGTTTTGTTAAGGCGGTTGTTTTTTCATCTTTTTTGACGTCTAGCTAGGATGGCCGGCTAGATACCCTAGGACTAGGGTGGAGGGGACGCATATGGAGTAGGGGCTATTACATAAATAGGAGGTTGTAGTCGCTAAGGTAATATCCCTCGGATACAAAGGGTGGGCAAATCCTCCGAGGGTCAACACCATCTACGACCCTCTGCCTCTATAGGGATCACTCTCCCCAACACATGGACGATTCGGGTCTCAATTTTGTTTTAAATTGTATTTATACATGGCATGAAGAACCCGGCCAGTGCTACGGTAGCAAGAACCCCCGTGCGAATGCAAGCATGCCAAGTTACAGTGGCCTGGATACCCTCTCCTTTCTGCTGCAAGGATCAGCCTCGGGAGCCTGTCGCACGAGGTTGTAATGGTAGTAAGGAAAGGAGAGGTTTACACCCGAGCGGGTTCGTTACATCTTGCCTTGTTAAAAATTGGACACACACTAAAGTTACATAAATTGCAAAATTGGTAAAAGCTTCCGTTGTATGGTTTTTCATTTTAATGTAGAAGTTCGAACATTAATGAAGAAAATAGGGAAATATCCTTATAGGAGAAAGAATCTAACAAGTAGTTCTTGTCACACAAGTTATAATTAAGCCGGCTATAGAGTAATCTGCTCTCCGATTGACGGGTATTTTCAATCATCTGATTTTGGTTAGGTTTTTCAAGTTTTTGGATGATTTCGTAGAACTTCGTTTTCATCTGAATAATATTTTTGAGATTGATCTGCACAACTTCTACACAGGAAACAGCAATGTTTTCCCATATCCTCATCCACCAGTCCTTATTCCGAATTTCAGAGAGCATCATTATCTTACACAACCGAGTTTCCCGAAGATCAAGCACTTTAATTAAATAATTAGCCTATAACTTTAGACTTTTAATAAAAAGTTTTGGCAAGAGTGTTTCCAAACAAATTGAATAGTTTGGTGCTGTCAAGGGAATATTGAATATTTTCTTTAAAATATTTCTTTGAAATTTTACAATTTCTTCGTATTTTTGTATACCCTATATTTTTGTGAAAAAAACATTACTTTCGTTTTGTGTGTGTTGATGACTGGGCCCCCTTCACACAATTTACCGTAAGACGATTTACCATCAATAGCAGGGTTTCTGCTGATTCGGATAACCAAAGAAGGTCATCAGCGTAGAGTAATACATTTATAACTATACCCGCAATTCGGACACCTCCTGGAATGTATGTAGCTACATCATTAATAAAAAGATCAAATAGAAGAGCACTGAGTAGACATCCCTGCTTCACTCCATTTAGTGATTTAAAGGGTTTCGAATATGTTTTGCCATCTCAAACTGCAACTTTAGTATCTGTGTACAAACAACGGATTATTTGGATGAATTTTGCTGAAACTACATATAAGTTGGGAAAACTTAAAAAATAATTTACCAAATCAAATACAGCCTTAAAATCGACAAACAATGTTATGCTTTTTTGTTTCTGGCTTAAAATTCTTTTACTATTGATGTTAAAGTAAATATATTGTCAACCGTACAATAATTCTTTCTTGGACCTTTTTAAGAATGTTGTTTATACCGACCCAATTTTCAAGCCTATTAATGAGAACACCAAAAAATATCTTCGCAGTGAGATTCATAAAGGATATGTCTCGGTAGTTTTCAACTGCATTTAGATCACCTTTCTTATGGATTGGAAAAATTATCGATTTTTTAAAAGAGGACGGCAAATCAGCATTATCAAAAATCTGATTAAAAGTTTATGTAGATGGATATAAAAAGAAGGGGTTGCATTTTTAAAATATTCGTAGGGCATCATATCTTCACCTGGGGCTTTTCCAGCCTTGGCTATTTGGAGAACTAGTTGTATTTCATTGGCTGATATAATCATATATCATCACAAACGAGCGTCTGTGCGTATGAGAAAGTAGTTGTTGTGTTGATTTGAAGAAGATTTTTGAAATATTCAGATAGATCATCTGCAGAAACACTAAAACCAATAGAGTTGCGTGAACCGTTAATTTGTTTTGCCATTTTCCACAACTGGTTTTTTTGTGGCTTTAATACATTCTGTGTCAAACCATTTTTGAGCAAAAGAATTCGTTGTTTTTGGAGTGAGGTTAATTGAGTTGTGATCACGAAAGTTGACAAATTAGTTGGAGTGGTGTGTGAAAGGTAATCTTCTATTAGCGTTTAAATTTAGAATTTTCCATTTTAATCGGGGCATCAAACTAAATGATTTTTGTTGTGAGTCAAAGCAAGATTTCCATCTTAATTACTTATATCATATGATCAGAAAATTGTTTACTCAAAACTTCTAATTTGTGTATAAGAGAGATCCAATCGTTATTTACCATGCAGTAATCAATCACCGATTCGTTGTGGCCAGAAAATACTTAATTTCAATCTTGAGTAGTAAATTATTCACAATATGTGCCGTCACTATATTACAGTGTAAAGTTAACAAAACTTTTATGCGTAACTCTGTTTCTGTTAGAGATTACATTCTTAAATAGAAGACGCCACTATCTACCTACTATCTGCCTACCCAAACCTTAACTTAACAATTCCTTAATAACAGGTGGATACCAAGACCCTATATAACAATTAGTTCTTTGAAATCCTATATGAAAGTTATTAGAATCGTCACTGACCAAAGAATTTCGCAAGTGCCCGAATTTGATTTGTCTGCTTTTAATTAAACAATTTGGAAGTAACAAATTTTTAAAGTGTGTTACATTTTTCGTTGATTCTTCTGAAACGAAATAATCCTACACTTTTTTATCTCCATAAAAGTCAACCTGAAAAATTTGACCGTATTTTTGTTCCTATATCAACAAAATGCAATATCAATTCAATTCAATAAAACTTTATCTATGAAACATTCCTGCACGTATTAATATTGACTTCAAAAGTCTCAAATTAAAGCAAAACCGTTGCCAGCGCCGCCATCGTCGTCGGTCGATCGTCTGTATAGGTAGGTATACGTCCCATCCATTGTCGTGTCAGTCGTCCGTTCCATCATAGTCATTCGTCAGAATCAGAAAAGTCCGAGAGGGAGGTAAAAAATCAAATTAAATCTCTTTGTGTCTGCAAAAATAAAAATAATAATAATAAAGTTTTTAACCAAATTTAAACAAAAAATATCCATAAATATTTTACTTTTCGTTTCGTTTGTCGTCGCTCTGCATGCTGCATAAACCATATTTTTGATGAATGAATTTTCTTCAACGCCCACAAAAAATATTAATAATTAATTAAGTTCACTCGAATGCAGTGTCCTCTCTTTAATGTGTGTGTTTGATGATCTCTTGATGTGTGTGTTTGAATATAATGCAATGTGGTTAATAGTATATCGTATAGAAAAACGAAAAGGAAGAAAATTCCGAAAAAAAATTGAAAGAAAAAAAACAAAATTTTCCAACAGAGAATTTTCCTTATCGAAATAAATGTGGGAGTGGGTGTAATTGTATGTGTGTTTGTTGCGTTTGTCGAAGGACCCCGCGGGTGCTCTCGTTGATCCTTTTCAACAAATTGTACAAAACGACAAACATACGAGTATTAGTCAATTTTGTATACCAAATAGTTCTGCGGGGTATTCAGCAAATTGCATAAGTCGCAAGAGTTTGTTTGTAGTTTCTTGGTTTCCGAGAGAAGCAAATTAAAAATCCAGAGACAAATGTGATTGGATAAGCATGATAACTAGATACATTATCGATTTGAAAGTAGTATAATTTTAAAACATAACTCTTTCAAAATGTGACACAGATTAATTAATTTTCATTGGATCCTTGAAAATGTAGATTATATTTCAAGTAATGATTAAGTATACAGTTTAATATTCAAGTCGAAGAAAAATTGCATTTCTTTGTTTTGTTTCGTATAAAAGTAATACTTTGATTTTTAATTTTCATTTAAACAGAATTTAAAAATAAAATTATAGCGAAGTTCATAGATAATTTTTGTTTACAGGATATTCTAGTCAAGAGAATATTTTCAGGAATTTTTAAGGTCTTAAAGAAAGAGAGAATAAACCGCGAACCACATTACTTACTTTAGTACCCTTGAAAACTTGCACCAGATATTTTGTTTGTAACAGGTTATCCATTTTGTGATTTCAAAAGTATGGGGCTGGTATTTTAAATCTGTGGCACCATTTTTTTGAGTTGAAAGTCTGACATTTACGAAAATGGATCGCACAATTATCGCGGAATGCAAAACTTACTTACAGCCACATATCGTGCTTTAAAAGGAAATTATGGTTTACATAATCGAAAAACTACGCAAGCAATTGGCAACATTGTGAAGTAATTTGAAGAGACTAGATTGGTTACAAAAATATTGTAAGGCCTGTGCATCATCGTTTTGCTCGTACCACTGAAAATATCGCTACTCCGTCGATTCCTCGTTGTTCTCAGGAATTAGGACTGTCTTGCAGCACATTATGGCGTATTTTACATCTTCACCTACATTCACATATAGTCCAGCTTACAGAACAACTGAGGCCAGCTAACCATTGACAACTTCGTAGATACGTCGAATGGGTGTTTGGAACACAAGCGGTGGACGATTTTTCAAACAAAATTTTCGAAGCACAGTTCCCACTTATGGGAATGTGAATAAACAAAACTGTTGTATTTAGGGTTCTGAGAATCTTCAAATTATTGAAGAAAGGCCATTACATCCACAAAAGTCAATATTTTATGCGCTTTTTAGTCCGGGGGTGTGATTGGACCTTAAGAAATAAATAATTTTGATGGCGCAACATTCCGTTGAAAACAAGGGCCTAGTGAATTACAATTCTCAACCATTCCTTTTCGGGAATAATGTTTTCACGGATGGAAGGGAAGGGACTTACAGTTTAAAGACGAATCCGAACGGCTAATTTAAGAAAGCTCTTTCCATGACAAGAGTTACTCTTGGAGGAATTGTCAATTACTCGCAAGAGGCAGTACCTACCCGTGAAAAAAGATGACACAGACAGGGATCAAAACCAAGACCTCTGGAATGTCAATCCAACGCACAAACGTAAGGCAATTCGAACGAAATTTCTTTAAACATTTTTAATTCTGAGTAAATGGTTTTCATAAAAGGGAAACCAAGATGAGGACGGACTAGAGAAATGTAAAGCGCTTAGTTACATAGAGGTTGAAAAATTCTTTAGACCATCTCTTAATAAAACCGAGAGATCTATTAGCTTTATTAATAAGTTGGTCAAAATGGAAATGGAAATTCACGTGTTTGTCACAGATAATACCAAGATCTCTAATAGAATCGACTACGTTGACGGCGTCATTAAGGAAGTAGTGAACTCTTTGTGATGGGATTTGTTTGACCGAAAAAGTCATTTGTTTACATTTACCTACATTTAACTCTAAGAAATTATGCATGCACCATTAACAAAAAGATATTAAGATCATTTTGTAAAACTAAAGAATCAGGTGGAGTTGAGATAACCTTAAAAATGTTCTAATCATCCGCGAATATTAAGATGTCCGAGTTTTTTAATTAAAGACACACATCGTTAGATGATTGATAGATTCAAGACAAATAAGACGAAGAGAAGGGGGCCAAGGTGACTACCTTGTGGGACTCCAGAAGTTGCATGTATAGGACTGGAGACTGAGTCACGGACGAGGACTCTATAAGTTCTATTCTCAAGATAGGAGCTTATCCAGTTTATAAATATAGATGGAAAGCCTAGGGCTCTTAGTTTGAGATGATTTATCTTATGGGATATTTTATCAAAGGCTTTACTGTAATCAGTGTATGCAACTTCAACTTCATTGCCATTCTCGAGGGCTGAAAAAACTTTAAATATAAATTAAATTAAAGTAGTCGTAGTAAATATACCTTTAAGAAAACCATGTTGAGCGGGGGAGAATTAGGGCTTGCAATGGAAATAAACGGAATCATAAACTAAGCTTTCAAAAAGTTTTGGAATGCATGTCTAAAATTATTTATTTCAGTTGTTTATGAATCGGAAATATCAATGAATCTTTCCATATATGAGGAAACACACCTTGGGAAAGAAAGAGTCCAAAGTTTGAAGTCAGAGGCTTTGACAGAGAACTTATACATTGTTTTAGAACAACTGATGAAACGCCATCAGGACCAGAGCTAAAGTTTTCTTTGAGGCGTACTATTTTGGCAATTTCTATTTCTTCAGTTATTGTAAATGATGAAAGAGAGGTTTGAGTGCAACAATCTAAATAACTAAAGGAGTGTGGATCAGGATCATAAAGATGTTCAGTATAAAATTTGCTAATGTATTTAGCAAATAGATTTGATATGGTTGTTGGATCCGAAGAGATTATGTTGGAAAAACTCATTGAAGGTGGAAACCCATCAGATTGAAAAATGTCCTTGCATCAGAAAAAAATGAAAATGAAACATCTTATTCGACAAAACTGGTTGCTATTTTTGAGAAAATTGTGTTTCAGTTTTGTCCTTTTAATGAAACAATTTTTAACTTATAATGACATTTGACAACTATTTTTTTTTTGTATTTGAAAGTATCATTTTCCAAACAAAGAAAAAACTAAAGTTTTATTTTATTTTTAATTTAACTTTTCAAGAGTATGTGAGTATTTTTTAACAAAACCACAAATATTAAAAAAAAAAGTGAACATATGTTGCAAAGAAGCTTGAAATTTTGAATATTATTTTCCTTATTAGCAAGCTAAAGTTTTAACTGATTGTGGTGGCCGACTTTTCCAAAACCAAAAATTTAAAAAAGTCACTCCAAAAAGTTGTTTTCCTCTTTTAATTAGGTTGTTTCTTCCGACGAGCGAAGACTATGAAAGATGACGACGCACAGTGGTGGCATTATTTTTTAAGAACAGCCTCCCATACTCTGCCAACCACTTTGCTCCTCACCCTAAAATTCCTTGCCACAATCTATAGCTAAATCAACATGATGATGAAACTTCAAAGGCCTTATTACGAATATGTATTTTTTTTTTATTCTGATGAAGCTCATGTGATGCGGAAGCTAAAGCAGCCCAACTTTCCATCAGGACATTTTTCCTTATATTTTTTCTTCTGTTCAAATGTTCATTTTATTGCCTCCTTTGTTGATACTATACTCTATGCTTAAGTTGTATGTATGTATGTGAGTGAGTTTATATGAAGGAATAAAAACATCACATAATATAAAATAAGTGTCTTGTGTTGTTTTTGTTGTTGTAATCAGTTTTCTTGTGGCAAAAGTTTGTTGTTCTTAGCCCAAAAGTATATGAGCGAGAAACTTTGAAGGTGGTATACCTCAAATTTGTTGTGCTATGCTATACACGCTCTTACAAACATACATAATCATACTCGTATATGAGGGTCTTGGGAGAAAGGAATACCATTAAATATTAATTGAAAGGATATACGCGATATGCGGCTCTTTCTATGTAACGCTTAAGTGTTATTTAACGATGTAAACTTTTGTTCCTTTGAAATTCAATCGACAGCAAGTGTCAATGGAGGAATTGTGTTCATTTATTCTATAGACTTACATACTTATATAATATAAAGATTGTCGATTGGTGGATATGAGGTTCTTCCAAGGAGGGGTGGGGGTTGGCATAATATTGCGCTTCTTTCTACCTACTTCCATTTGAAATGTGATATTTATCAAATGATTTTCAAATTTGTCGTTTGAAGTTTTTATTCTTCCTTCCATCGATTGATGGTTGAAGGGCTTTGATTAATTTATATTTCCTTTCAATTTTGTTTTTTTTTTTTGTTTTGTCTTCTTACAATAACAAGAACGCAAAAAAAGAAGTAAAAATAAGCTATGAGGGTGAAATAGAAAAAGAGAATTAACATTGAATATTTTTCCAACGAAAATAAACGTATACACCTTTGCTTGTATTTTTCATTTTTTTTTTTAATATAAAAGACGTTGAATGGATTCCTTCGTTGTGTGTGCTTTCGTTAAAATTGTTTGTGTTCTTCAAAATTATGCTATTAAGCTTGAACAATTTATCAAATTTAAATCTTATGTTGGTACATTAGTCTTAAGGAGCCTTATTGAATTTATTAACTTAGGTACTTAAATAAAATACAATGAGTAAAAGTACCTATTCCTATAACTTGAGCAAGCTACTTAACAATATTGAACTGATTGATGATGAAGGTATATGTACATATTTCACGCAATTTTTTGTAATGGGGTTTAAGATAAGAATTGTAATCGGTTCGAAGCTTTTCTTAGAGGAACGTAATTGAATTGGCTGTAAGAAAGTGATAGCATGTCGTAGAAAAAATATGAAGCTAGGCCATCTTGCGATTTCTTTTTAAATCATAGGAAGTTTTGACAATGACAACTGAACATTTATTTTTGAAAATGAGTCTTGTCCAAATTGAAGCACTCACAGTGCAATTGCTTCGCAGTTTGGCCTTAGAACAGCTCGAATTGCACATCCATCTTGGATGAAAAATCTTCTTTTCTGACGAGACGCATTTTCATCTCGTGACAACGTTAACAAACAGTATTTTTGCATCCAAACTTCAAAAAAGGAAACCCCAGAAATAATTTTGGGCCAACAATGTATCCAAATGGGTGTAACAGTTTGGTGGGACCTGTTGAACGGTGGCATCATTGAAGTGCTAGTTCCACATTTCCAGATTAGACTTACCTTCGAGCCATGTTATGTTAGGTTAAAGTGGCTGTCCGTGATGGAGTAGGACACACATAGGCTAGTTTAATGAGCCTTGAGACCTTCTTCTAAGCTCAATAAAAGCAGTTTGAGTATCTTGCGAAACGTGAAAGGCTAATTATACAAATATGATTTAGTACGTTTAGATCTTTATAGAATAATTCTCCTAGGTAATTCTTGTGTTTTTGAGCTAGAGCAGGGCACAGGGAGCTTGATGTTTCCTTCTCTTCCTTATCCATACAGGTACCTCCGAGCTAGTCATGGCAATCATTAGCCAGAAATAATATTAAAATTATAATAAAAAATGATTATCTTTCGAATTAATTAAAAATTCAAGTCAATTAAAATAATCGTCTTTTTATCTTATTCCATTTCAAAGTTCTATACTTCAAGATCTTGAAAAATTAAAGTAACAGAATTCCCTTTCCGGGCGAGGCAGCCTCTTGACCAAGACGTTGTGTTGTATGATAATCAGAAGGAATCTATATCGAGAGAAGGTCTCTTGTACAAATTATATACACTTGGAATATCATCAAAAATGTTAAACGCATTGAAGGCTTTGTACCACAATAATACAGCTCGTATCTGGGACTTAAAATGGCTTTCCGAAGATTTCGAAACAACAGTGGGAGGAAGGCAAACGTGTGTTTTTAGTACACTACTATTTATACTATAAAATAAATGATATCACAGATGCCGTTAGAGGTGGAATTGAGTTCCGTCGGAAAAATTATTCCAGCCTTACTATGTGCAGATGACGTAGTTTTCCTCGCAGAGACAGATGATGGCATTCAGCTTATAATAAACAGTTTGGATAGGTATTGTCAAATTTAAAACCTATCTATCAACCTGGCCAAATCGAAAATGATGATCATAAGATGAAGTGGAGGCAGACACTCACAAATCAAGAAGTGGTCGTTTCAATGGAAGTAAACAGAAATTGTAAAGGAGTACAAATATCTGAGAGTGTTGATTTCATCGAACTCTAACATGAAAAAACAACTTCAAGTCTTCACTAGTAGAAGCTAAGCGAGGATATTGCTCGGTTTGAGCAAGTTGGATACAAAGGAAGAGTACTCCCCTCCCTTCTATGCATACGGGACCGTATATCACACGAAGAACTTTTCTCTCAAAACGACCCAAGGTGCTTTCATCCGCTTTTGTCATAGTCCATGCTTCTGCAACGTAAAGCAGGACGGGGATGATAAGGGTCTTTTATAGCGACACTTTGGTCCCTCGAGAGAGGATTTACCACTCAATTGCTTTCTTAACCCAAAGAAACCACGGTTAGCCAGAGTTATTCTTCGTTTCATCTCAGGCTTGATTTTCTTTTCTTTGTTTATAGCGAAGGCTAGGTAGACGAAGTCCTTAACTATCACATAGTTACGTATGTCAATAGTGACGTTTTGACCGAGGCATCGGTGTTTTAAGTCCTTTCTTCACGACAGCATGTATTTTGTTTTGACCTCATTAACTCATTTTTGCGGCCTCTGCCTCAATACTCACAAAAGCCCCATTGATATCACGCTGAGTTCTTCCGATTATGTCAATGTCATCAGCATATGCTAGTAATTCGACAGACTTTTGAAAGATAGTGATTCTAATGTTGACGTGTTAGCTCTGCACTATTCGTTCAAACACGATGTTAAAAAAACCGCATGACAACGCATCACCTTGTCTAAAAACATTTTTTGACATCGAAAGGTTCTGTTAAGTTGTTTCCAACATTAATGGAGCAGCGTGAATTCTCCATGATCATCCTGCACAAACGGACGAGTTTATCGGTGAAAAGATAGTGGGTGTCGATTTGGTTTTCTTGGGTTTTTTCCAGGATCTGCCGTAATGTGAATATTTGATCAACTGTGGACTTGGTCTAAAACCACACTGATAAGGACCTATCAGGTTGTTGACGGTGGGCTTTAGACGTTCACATATTACGGCAGAGAAGATTTTATAGGCGATGTAAAGTAGACTCATTCCTCTATAGTTGGTGCAGTTTAGGGGGTCTTCTTTTTTCAATATGGGTCAAACAATACTGAGGTTCCATTCATCGGGCATGCTTTCTTCCGATTATATCTTACACATAAGTTGGTGCATGCTCCTAACCAACATATCTCCAACTGCTTAAAAGAGTTCTACATTGAAGCCATCCGCTCCAGAGGCTTTCTTAGACTTGAGCTTAGATATGGCAATATTTACTTCGTCTAAGTCGGGTGGACGGGTTTGTTGACTTTCGTCGTCTATGTTGAATTGATCATCCTGACAGCGGAATACGGTTCGTCGTCGCCGTTATACAGTCTGCAGAAGTGATTCTTCCACATCCCCAGTATTGACTGCGGTTCCACTATGATGTATCCACTTTCTTCTTTGCAGCCTTCGGTTCTAGGTTTATGTACCTGTAAATTTCGTTTTACCTGTTCATAAGACTTTCGAACTTCATTCCTGCTTTAAACATCTCAACATTTTCAACCTAACACTTCTCATGCTCTTTCTTTTTTACTTCTAAGAAGTCGGTGTCCCTGTCGGATCTTCTGCTCATAGAGCTCGTGAGCAGCTCTCGTCTTTTATGCAGCGCTCGGCTGCATTTGGCTGCCGACATTCCTCATCAAACAAGGCGTTCCTTGTTGGTGGTCAGTGGTCGGAAGCGTCTTCAATGATTTCATTTTGGCAATGTTGCCACTGGTTCTCGATACATTGTGCTGGCGGCAGAAAACGTCGAGAGAGGGTTCTTTTAACTCGGTCGGAGAAGGATTTAGCAATTTCTTGCGATAGCTATTCGACGTTGGATCTTTTCCCAACATCTACCTGTATTACATTGGGTTTTAAAACTTGAAGTGCTATCGTGGCTACAACAAGTGGTCCGAGTCAATATTAGCTCGACAGAAATTTCGGACATTCATAATGCTGGAAACTGGTTGGCGGTAGATTGATCTGGAGATTTTAATTATGCAACTTTATACCTTGGGATTGATTCAGCTCTTTAAATCCACCGCATTTTGTATTTCCATCGCTATTAAATTGATTAATTTGATTAGTAACTTCAACTGATGGAATCTATTTCATATTTAAGTACATTTTAAACCTCAAAAATCAATTACTCCTAACATCTAAATATTTTAATATTTTTCACCACAACTTTTTTTTCATTGAACTTTTCCAATATTCATATAAATATCTATTGAATCAAAACCCAATATTTAGCACCTCTAAAAATCATTCGTCTGCATAAATAAAAACTCCTCAAATTAACGCCAAAAATTTGAAATAAAAAACAAAATGTCAACCGATGCATTTCACATATTTTTCCAGGCAGGTACAGTGAAATGAAAATCATGTACCGTGTAAACCGCAAATGAAGCGATAAGTTTGTCATCGCACGTTATATGTTTTCATATCAATTATTTGTAGATACTCTACTCTCTTTTTCCGCATCTCTGTTGAGGTCAACAAAATTTCATCCTTCCAAATTCAAATAAAATATATACAAAAATAAAATCATTTTTTTTTGTATAAAACAAATAAAAAAGGTACATGGACGTAATTCCTACTGCAATTGCATCCATCTATTAAAAACGTGACATTCGCCGTGTTTATTTTATTTCAAATATGAAACAGGACACACACATCCAGGACGAAAATACAGCAACAAAAAAAGCAAAAAAATAAATAGATTCATGTCTCTATCATCATCAGTTCTTCAACAAGCGGAACAATATAAAACACGGCAGAAAGACTGGAAATAGAAATAAAGAGTTGGAAAAGCTTGGACAAATAAAAAGAGCTTGTAGAAAAAAAAGAAATGAAAAACAAAGCATCATCTGTGTTTTTTGCTGTTCCAATTTTTCGAAACGAGTTCAAAACAAAGCAAAACAACAACCTCCTCGCTATGGACAGGATATGGCCCATGACCAGGACAGGACCTCTATTTCCGTCTATAATTCGTATTCTACCTCACGTTGCCCGACTAGTATCGTTCGTCGCACTTCATCATCACCTTTTCCATACCCTTTCTCACAAGTAGGTGATTCATGCAAAAATTCCAATCACGGTGATTAGTTTGTTCGGTAAACTGATACCGTTTGTGATATAAAAACAAAAAAAAAACAAAAACCAAAAGAGAATCAGAGAAAGGATTTTTAATCCTTGGACTCTTTAAAAGGATCACGTCGTCGTCATCGTCATCGTAGTTGGATGCTAGCAAAGCATTTGGTGGTGGCCAGTGGCGTTTTGTCGGTCATCATCGTCAATGGTGCAACGAATGACGAATTTTCAATAAAGGACAAACGATTTGGCGTAAATGATGCGATTCAATGTGATTAATTGCCAACGACGAACTTGATATGGTCGATGGTTTAAATGTGCGCACACAACGAACTTTACCTTTTTAATTGTGGAATTTCAGTTTGAAATCCCATAATCTCGTTTTCGAGGAGTTATTGTTTTTGTTGGTCTTCTGAATTTTTGTTACACATTCCAATTAAAATTTTCCAAACAAATAAATTAATCAGCATAAAAAAGCAAATAAAAACCATAGAGTAGAATGTTAAAGTCATTTAAAAAGTTACTACCTCAAAAAGGTGATTTTTCTAATTATAAACGAACGATTTTGGAATCGTACTTTCTTCAAATGTAAGTAGTAAAAAATTTGTGACTTGCTTTCGATCAATTGGTCTTCGAATTTTGTATTACAATCACCAATTTATTTAGGACTAAAATACTTTGTGCCATTTTTCACTTAAGACTTCACGCCACCGATTGTATATTTAAAGAATTTAAAGAAAATAAAGAACTATTGAACAAACTAAAACTAAACGATTTTTATTGATGAAATCAAAGAGTCGAATAACAATAATTAATAAAAAATTTAATAATATCAAAGAAGTAGAAAATCGAATATGGAACAATTGTTTACAAAGTAGAATAAGAGCATGTAGCTAGTTATAACAAACACAGTCTCCCCCACTTAGTAAAGGATATTTAGGAAAAACGGACTGGAGAGTGTCTTTCTCTGGTTGATCTTCTAACTTCTTGTTGAACTGAAGGCTTATGACTAATTAATACTGAAGAATTAGCAGGAATATCCTGAGCTGGATAATCATGAGGGTGAACGGTGATAACGAAACCAGGATTAGGATTGCTTGGTTTTGGAATGTTGGAACTTTTTCTTGGACCACATAAAACGGATTTCTTTTCAACTAAAGTTGTTAGAAGTTGGTTAATATGTCGTTTGATTGTGCGACCAGAGTCAAGAGTAACGAGAGTTTTGATTTCTCCAAATTGCTATTTACTAAGAATTTTGACTTGAACTTTCTCCAACACTTGTAATGAACGGGATTGTTTGCATTCCAATTGGGAAGGTTATGGATATAATGGAAGAATATTATCAATTCGTTTTCTAAGTTTTTTCCTCAGGTAGAGTTCAGCTGGTAATTTTCCACAGGCAAGGAGTGTAGCATCGTATCGTTAAAGTATGTTCTTTATTTTTGTATGCATTGGTGTTCGATTATTTGAGAGGGCTTTAACCGGTGTTTTAGCGTTTGTATATTTCTTTCGGCAAGTCCATTTGTTGAGCAATAAACTTTTGAAAAATACCGTGGTTTGAACAAAAGGAATGAAATTAATCACTTTGAAAAGTTGCAGTATTGTCGGATGCCATAATTTGAGGATATCCATGAGTGGAGAAAATATGTTTAAGTAATTGTACGGTATTTGGAACTCTGATTTCTGCCCATTTTGATTTTGCATCAATACAAATGAGGAAATAGAAATTTTGGAAAGGTCCAGCGTAATCGATGTGCACTCGTTCCTAATTTTCTTGAGGTGTATCCCAAAGATGCACTGGAGCTTCCAGTAGATTAGATCTGTTGATTGCACAATTTTTGCAGTTTGTTTTTGAGTGTAAAGAATGTGGAATTAGAATTCGATCTTTCCGAAAAATGATACCATCTTTGAGTGTAAACTCGGAATCAGTTTTCAGGTCGATGATCATTTTCCGAAGATTAGTCTTTTCTTTGATGATTTGAGCAGTAACTTATTTGCTTGAAATCTGTAGAATAGTTTCATTGTATTGATTGATCAGCTGTGAATTTAAGGTATTGTATTGGAGCTCGAGATAAGCAATCGACATTCTGGTTACTATCGCTTGGTTTGAATTGAACAGAATAATTGAATCCGGATATAAATAAAGCGTATCTGAGAAGTCGAGCTGAAGTCGAGCTGAATTCATCTAAGGTTATGCTTTATGTGAATGAAAAATTCTTGACAAGGGCTGATTGCCTGTCACAAGTAGGAAATGTCTGCTGAATAGATATTTGTAAAAATGAGTACCACCAAAAATAATAGCAAGGGCTTCCCGGTCCAGATGGCTATAATTTTGTTAGGATTTCGTCAGAGAACGTGAAGCGTAAGCTATGGGTTTTTCAATTCCATTCAAAGTATGACTCAATACGGCAGCTAATCAATGAGGAATGGCATCAGTTGATAGAACGACAGACAAGCTAGTTTCAAAAGGCATGACAACTCGGTCGCTGCATAGTTCGATTTTTAGTTTGATGAACGCTGACTTGCATTTTGAAGACCAGTACCATTTTTGTCCTTTCTGGAGAAGACAGCGCAAGGGATGTGACATAGTTGAGAAATCTGGGTTAAATGGAGAGTAATATTTAACAAGGCCAAGAAACTTTTTTGCATTCTCAGGATTCGAAGGAGAATGCATATCTTGTATAGTACGTACTTTTTCTGGAGATTTACTTATTTTGTTAAATTCAATTACAAGTCCCAAATAACTTATCTTTTGTTGTAAGAATGAACATTTTTTCATATTGATATGAAGGTCGTATTTAGTGAGCTTGTGTAGATATAGACAATTAGACATGCAACAAGGTTTTAGAGGCATTCGTTGAGTGATGCACCGTGGACAATTATGTCATCGAAATAAGCTTCAACTCCTTGAAGTCTTTTGAGAATTTGACATAGTATTCGGTTGAAATCAACCATAAAGTAAAAGGAAAAGTCATTTTAAAAGTTACTAACTAACTAATGTGATTTCCCTAGTTATACACGAACGATTTTGGAATCTTATTTTCTTAAAACGTAAGTGGTTGCTTTCGATAAATTTATATTGAAACTTGGTTTTTGATTTTTTTTTGTACAAGCACCAATTTATTGAGGACTAAAATAATTCGACCCATTTTTCACTCAAGACTTCATGCCACTATTTTCAGTCTTTGCAGTCATTTTTACATTTCAAAGAGATTATACGTGATTATTTTCAAATGAATATATTAAGTTTCGAATGATTGAAATCAATGGAATACAATCAAAAGATTCCAATATTGTACATCATATAATTTTTTAATCAATATAGGATAAGCCGTTTTTGAGATTACTTGTAAATTTTCCAATATAATAAAGTTGTTTTGAACAATACATAACCTACCAACGTAGTATCCGTGATGGCTAGTGCAATGGAGTGTCATGACAAAGGTCTTGGGTTTAATTCGTGTTATGAAAAGTGTTTTCTCAAATTAGCCGTTCAGATTCGGCTTAAAACTGTGGGTCCCATCCATCCCTGAGAAAATTATTCGCACACAGGTATGGTTCAGAGTTGTAATTCACTAGGCCCTAGTTCTCAACGGACTGTTGCGCCACCTAATTTATTTACTTTTAAAAACCAACAAACTATTAATTGAAAGTTTAAAGCAAATACAACTTATTTAAAAAATCCTTATAAAAATACTTTGCAAAAATCAGTGTTTATAGTTTGAATGAAAATCTTATTATAAATATTACACTGAAACTTATTAAAACAATGGACTTGCAAGCAGGGATCTTTTTATGTATATCGAAAGACTTAAAAAATTAATATACAATAAGACATTAAGTACACACACTGTATACGAAAATGTAAGGACTAGCGAAAACAGTATTCTTGTAAGCTTTAAGGAATTCACCAGTTGTTGCAAGTGATTATTACAAAATCCAAAGTTAAGTTGACAATATTACTTAGATGTTCTTATAAGACCACAGGGTTAAAGAGTTATTATCAATTTTATCAGATCTCGGTTTTTAATACATTGAATAAATGGAAAAACTTTGTTCACTCTGTCTTCATGGGGACTGTGAACTATTTCATAAACGAAGTACCTCCCACTAAGGACAATTAATAAAGGGTGATTTTTTAAAAGCTATAGGAAAATTTTTCAAAAAAAAATAGCAAACAAAGTACGGTCCATATAATTCAATGTTTGAAGATTATTTCATGCAAATGTTGACCTTGACTGCACCCTTAAACGGTCCATCCACTTAGTCCAATACTTTTTCCAACATTTCGACAGGTATCCCACGAATAAATGAAAAATATTCTAAGGGTGTTAAATCGCCCGAGCTATGCGGGCAATTGACCGGTCCCGAACGTGAAATGAAATGTTCGCCGAACTCGCCTATCAATAAGTATACTGTTCACGGCATGTGGCGGCACCGTCTTATTGAAACCACATGTCATGCAAGTCAAGCTCTTGCATTTTGGGCAAAAACAAGTTGGATATCATCTCACGGTAGCACTCACTATTCACAGTCTCCAAGAAGTCCGGTCCAATGATGCCACCAGCTCATAAACCCTTCAAAACTGTGACTTGTTCTGGATGCATTGGTAGCAATACTTCTGGCTGATATTCATTCCAAAATCAACAATTCTGCTTATTTACCATTGATCCAAAAATGAGCCTCGTCGTTGGATACAATGGAAATGGAAGAAGCGCGCGATGAACTTTCTTAACAGAGCATGCATTTTGATAATAAAATTCAATAATTTGTAAGCGTTTTTCGTTTGTAAGACGATGCCTGGTTAAATTATAGACCAAACTGAAGATGTTTAACAGTGAAACAAAGCACAAAACGTGCGTCAGCTGTTTAAACCAGTATTGCCAAAAAGATATAAGCTACAAAAATTACCCTTTAGAAACATATTATTAAACAGTTTTTTTCCAATAGGAGGTTTTATTTTAATATTTAAAAAAAGGCGAAATGTTTTTTAAGAAATATGGCTTAAAGGTGGAAGTTATGTATTTCAAAATGAAAAACGATACACAATCAAACTGATCACAACGACTACGGTTGCAGTACCATGCATACATTTTAAATGACTAATTCGCACAAATGCCCTTGTATATCGTCGATAATCTCAATAATTTCAACTCCAGGACTTAAATCAATCGTTTTTTTCGTTGGAATCGACCATATCTTTTAAGTGGCTTCAAAAAAAGGTGTTAAATCTCCGTGATCAATTCTGTTCAAATGTTCATGCCTTCGAGAAAAATAACACTTTCAGAAAACTTTCCTTGTCCAATCATCGTTACAGTTCCATCAACCTCATTTTAAATTAAGTAAGGTCCTATTACAACGCCAGCTCAAACAACTCCAAGAAAAGGGTCAGAACCCAAAATTCGATAATTCAGGTTTTTAAACTTAACCTCTGAAGTGAAAATGGGCCTCAACACTGAAGATGATTTCTTAATGAAAATACGCATGATTTAATTGTATTTTAAGGACCCAACCAGCAACGATACCACGACGAAGTTTTAAGACTTCCTTCCTGTTCACATGAAATTTGTGGAATGCCTTAATCTAGATTGACAATAAATTGACAAACCGGAGTTTTCGTCAACACTACGGACAAATTCAACTATCCTTTTAGTTGTTCTTGAGCGATGTGCACGGCTTCGATTTTTCAAATCACTTACTTTTTCCAAAAGTTCAAATGTGTCCACTGTGACTAAAATGTTTTCAATATTTTCTTACTGCATTTCAAAACTCGTATTGTTCGGTTTTTAGTCTAACATTTATTACTTCAAGTTCGAAGTATTTTGGAAATACATATAAGTTGTCCATTCCAAATGTGGGATAATTTTAAGGAAATGTTTAGTATGAATAAATAAAGCTCTGCATTCAGAATTTAGCTTTGTCGGAACTTTCCGAAGTGAATTAAGGTTTTCTAGGTTCAGATAAATTTCAAAAACTGATGATTACAAATTGAAGTCTCTTACTCTATTTCTTTTTAAAAAACTTGTAACGTTGCTTTATATTCAACTTGATCCCAAGGTACAGCCAAAGACATGCAATTAAGAATTTCAAATGATTTCAACTGAAATTCACCTTTCTCAAAATGTTCCAACAAATTTCTTAAAATCCTCATATCATGTGTATACTTTTTTGAAAACCCAAGCCTTTCGAGGGCTTAGCTGGACCGAAGCTTAAGAACATATATTCAATCCATACACGAGTAAGTACTTCCGAAAACCTTCTCCACAAAATTGTTGTTAAGGTATTTTCAAATCAACCAACCAAACCCTACCGGTTTGTATGTTATTATTCGGACATACGGTACGGGTAGCGGTAGATACTCGTATATGTATATTCCGACAGTATTTGCGTATTGTTGGATAAATTTTCTAAAATACAAAAGCATTTTAATCCTTTCCTTGAATCAGATGTTCCATAGTTAGTCTGATTTCCCCTAACTACGGATAAAGGACCTTTTGTTGAAATCTATTCTCATTCGGACAGCTCGACTCTATACAAAAGTATGAGTATATGGACTTTTGCTTAACTACTGCGAATGTCCCAAATGCCTGTTTGTTTTATGTGTGAGTGTGTGTAGGTTTGTGTTTTTAACTGGTAATGGCAGTTGACTGTCAATTATTGCAGCTATTTTAATTGTCATTTCGTTTTGGTCGGTTTGGCTATGCTTCCTATAGGTATGTGTATGAAAATGGATAATGGTGGACTAAAAGCGGGACATTGATGCTGAATCATACAAAAACGCTTGAGTGATTAACTACCAAGGAAACGAGAGAGATAACGGTTTCGGCGGCAATGATGGTGATGTCGATGGCTGTATATGGAGTTATGGCGTTATGGTGCTATGGCGGTGATGGTAAAAGTATTATTCGCCGTTAATGCTTGTAGCTGCTGCTAGCTTGTCAAAGTGGCATTTTAATGTTTTTTTTTGTGTGTGTGTGTGTTGGTAAAGCCGATTTAAAGGCAGCCTTTAAAGTGGATTAGTTTTGGCAGTACTTTTTTTAATTTGCTTTGTTCTTTGGAAAAGGGAGATTTGTTATTTTTTGTACCTTATTTTTTTAATTAAATTGTTTGGGTTCTTTTTTTGAAGCTAAAGCTTCTCCACATAGGTACTTATTTGTTGAAGTCTCTTGCTGTTAAAGTGATTGTTCTGATATAAATAGGCTTAGTTGGGGATTATCAATTATTTGATTATATGTTTAGAGCCGATAGAGAATATTGGAATAGGTTTTATATAATTTTGCGTTAGAATTGGAGCTTAAAGAATAATTGTGTATTCAAGTGTGAAAGAAAAATGAGGTTTGAATATGGCCCGCACTCATAACTTGGCATTGATATCAGCCAGAATGTGCTTTTTAAGAATTCCAGTCAAAATCTCTGATAACCTAATTTATTTATTTAGTCAACAAATTTAAGTTGAAACTGTTCTCTTTTGGAACATTCGAGACGTTAAACCAATTAAGTAGTATTTTTCAGTAGTAAGACAAAATTCCAACAGAATTTTTTTAAGAATTTTACCAAAAGTTAAAAACAATATTTTGCATAAAAACATATGAGAAAAAATTTAATTTCTTTATTTTTTCTTTAAAAAAAACTCGAGTCAAACATCATTTTTACCAAATTTTAGGCGTATTTTTGTTGGAATTTTCTTTAAAATTAAAATAATTCTTATAATATAAAATTATTCCGAAAATATTATCAATTTTACCTTTCTTGTAAAATTTTCGAGCTGATAAACATTTTTTAATTAAAAATAAATTATATTAATGATTTTTCAAGTTGGAAATATTAATATTTCTGAATGTTTCAAGCTTCCTAAAATCAAAATTAGTGAATGTTAGAAAGATGTCTGTACCATACCTTAAAACCAGCAGAGACATCGACTTCGCAAAAAAATCAGCTGAAAGGGCTTTCAAAAAAGTACAGTACTAAAGCAATTTAAGAAAATATAGAGAAAAATTTGATTGATTTTGAATTTCTTATAAACCAAATATAGCTATCGACTTAAAATAAATTATATACTACACATTGTAGAGTCTTCCAAATTGATATGAACTTAAAAAATACCTAAATACTTGAAACGTCCAATATTTACGAACAAAAATGATATTATCTCCAAAAAATTGTATGCAACGAGAAACATCGTTTTTGAAATCTGGTGTAATTTTTTAAGACAAATTGAAGTGAAAGCTTGTTTTACAAAAAATAAAAACTGAAAAAATACTATTAAGAATTGGTAAATATTTATTTTCCACTAGAATATCTTGAGAACAATACAGGTATTGATTTCACTTCTTTTTTAAAGGGTTAGTCATTTTGCGGTTTCAAAAGTATAGGGCTGGAAATCGACACCTGTCAAACTAAGTTCCCAAACCAATTTTTTAATTGAAAGTCTGACATTTATGAAAATGGATCTCTTAACTATGCCATAGCCACAAATTGTGCATTAAAAGAAGATTATGGTTTACATAGTCGTCCAACTACGTAACCAATTCCCAAAATTGTGAAGCAATTTGAAGAGACTGGTAAATGTGCAAGTCAGAAGTTCGAAAGTTTTAGAACAGGTGAAACGAAATTCACAGGTACATAAGCCTAGAACCGAGGGCTGCAAAGACGAAAATGTAAACATTATAGTGGATCCGCAGTCAATCTTGAGGATATGGAAGGTCCACTTCTGCAGACTGTTTAGTGGTGACGACGAACCGAATTCCAGTATCAAGCAGGATGATCCAATCAACATAGACGACGAAAGCCAACAATTCCGTCGTCCCGACTAAGACCCAGTAAAGATTGCCATATCTAAGCTGAAGTCTATTAAAGCCGCTGGAGCGGAAGGCTTAATTGCCGAGCTATTTAAAGCAGCTGGAGATAAGTTGGTAAGGAGTATGAAGAAAGCATGCCCGATGAATGGAAATTCAGTATTCTTTGCCAGATTCTAATAAAAAAAGAACCTTCTAAACTGTACAACTGTAGAGGTATCAGTCTAGATTACATCGCCTAAAAATTCTTATCTGCCGTAATATGTGAACTTCTAAAGCACATCGTCAACAAACTCACAGTTCCTTATCAGTGGGGTTTTAGACCAGGAAAGTCCACAGTCGATCAAATATTCACTTTATGGCACACCCTGGAAAAAACCCAAGATCACCAAATCAACACCCACCATCTTTTCATCGATTTCAAGGCCACATATGACAGCATCTACAGGGACAAGCTGAATAGAGCCATGTCTAGTTTTGGCATCCCTGCCAAACTCGTCGGTTTGTGCAGGTGACCATGGAGAATTCACGCTGCTCCATAAAGGTTGGAAACATTTTAACAGAACCTTTCGATGTCAAAAAAGGTTTTAGAGAAGGTGATGCTCTGTCATGGCATTTTTTTAACATGGTGGTTGAAAGAATAGTGCAGAGTTCATACGTGAACACTAGAGGGTCTTTCTTTTAAAAGTCTGTTCAATTACTAACATATGCTGATGAAATTGACATAATTGGAAGAACTCAGCGTAATATCAATGAGGCTTTTGTAAGTATTGAGGCAGAATCTGCAAAAATGGGTTTACGGTTAATGAGGGCAAAACAAAGTACATGCTGTCGTCAAGAAAGGACTTACAACACCAACGTCCCGGTCAAAACGACCCAATCAATAGATATAATCAAGGACTTCGTCTACCATGGCTCCACTATCAGCAGAGAAGCGCCGAGATCAAACGAAGAATAACTCTTGCTAACCGCTGTTTCTTTGGGCTAAGAAAGCAATTGCGTGGTAAAGTCCTCTCTCGAGGGAGCAAAGTGCCGCTATATGAGACCATGCAGAAGCATGGACTATGACAAAATCGGATGAAAGCATCTTGGGTCGTTTCGAGAGAAAAGTTCTTCGTGTAATCTACGGTCCCGTATGCATCGATGGGAAAGGGAGGAGAAGATGAAACAACGAGGTGTACAGCGACGTAGACTTAGCCATAAGGTAAAAGTCCAACAACTTAGATGGCTGGGTCACGTAGAGCGCATGGAAACCAGTGCTCCGGCTCGGAAAGTCTTCGAATCCACACCCACAGGACAGCGCAGTAAAGGAAAACCTGAAGAAATGGCTTGGTGGAAAAAGATTTGACTCCAATATTGAAGTCATCTCGCAAACAAAGGCTTATTTTGAGGACCTCGACAACTCATTTTTTGGAAAGAATACAAAAATTGGAGAAGCGTTGGACAAAGTGTATAAAGCTCAAGAAATACTACGTTGAAAGAAAAAATTATTTTTCTATCAAAAAATCTGTGTCACGCACTTATTGACCCGCTCTCGTAGGTCCATCTTACATAACAACTTAAGCCAGTTGACCATTCACAACTTCGTAGATACGTCAAATGGGTGTTGGAGCAACAGATTGTGCACATCGATTTTTCGAACAAAATTTTCTTCAGCGACAAAGCACATTTATTACTCAGTGGGTATGGTATTAAAAAAAATTGTCGTATTTGGGGTTCTGAGAATTTTTAAGTAATTGAAGAGTGGCCATGAAATCTTCAAAAAGTCACTGTTTGGTGCGCTGTTTGGTCCGAAAGTGTAATTGGAACTAACTTCTTTGAATACGAGGATTTAACGACTGTCACCTACAATTCGGAGCGTAATGGTCATGTGATAGCCGACTTCTTTTGACTGCTATTATAGAATACAACTTTGAGAATATTTGGTTTCAAAACTACGGTGCGCTAAAATATGGCTTTATTACACGAGACATTTTCTGACCGCGTAATTTCTCCTCATGGCTATATCAACTGGCCACCAAAATCATGCGATTTGGCACCGCTGGATTTTTTTTTGAGGGCTACGTAAAAGACCGTGCTCATGCAGATAAACGTTTAACTCTTGAACACTTAAAAACTTACATGCGTGAAGTTATGGCTGAAATACCGCCCAATATGGACCAAAAAGTGGTGAAGAAATTAACTCAAAAGAACCAATGCTTGCAACAATATGTGTGGTGGTCATTTAAACATTGTACTGTTTTACACATAATGGCAACGTTCAAACTTTATAATAACTTAAAAAAATATATTGCATGTGTTCTATTTAAGTTTGTTTTTGAAACCTCAAAATGGATAACCTTGTTTATTGTTAGAAATATATTAGATATTATTTTACATAATTTAAGAAATACAAATAAATTCTTCTAAAAATGTCACACTTAAATGGCTTACTGTCCCGAATATCACGGCAAAAAACAGCTTCTTGAATTATTGATCATCAACATACTTTTTTAAAATTCCCTTAATGACAATTAGTCATTTTAAAGGGTACCAATAGGAATTTCTCAATGTCGCATGGCACCAAGGCAACATTGCTTAGCTTAGCTCAGCTCATAAAATTAACTTCCTTGGCCCCATATTTTTCTATCTACTTATTTTGTACATAAATATTAAGTATAATGGATGCATTGAATTCTTTGAGTTTAAAAAAGTCTAAATTAATTTAAGTCGCTCAGGAAATGAAAAGAAAATAACGGTAATTAATATTAAGTATGGATAAGAATAATAAACTTTAAACGAAATGATAGCTATTCACTGCACAGGTAGAAGGTATTAACAATGTCAATAGTGTAACTAATATGGATAGTTACACGGTACACATGTACTTGTATATGTCACGTCACTCATCCTGTCAAATTGCTATGTAACTAAAGTTGTAAAACTTAAGCACGAATAAAAGTTCAAGAATCAAGAATCGTTTTATTACAAGGTTCTGTATGTCCTTTGATATTAAATTCCTTATGCACATTGCACATGGCTTCATTTCTACAATCCCCTTAAGACCACAATCAATTTCAATCGATTTTACACAAAATTGCACCAAACCAATCGAGATTGGTTGTTGTTGATTGATAATGCGGTAGCGCGGTTAAATGCAATGAAGCTTAAACTATTGGCATCAGTTTCGAAGTAACGAAGTAATATTATCACCGCGTATATCGTATTCTTGTGGCTAATCTAGGAATAAACTAAGTAAATTCTAACTTATAGGTATGGTTGGTACATAAATTTGCAATCTAGAAATGTGTGTCTGTTCCTTGGGCGGCGGCGGTGTGGTGGTGGTGGTGGATCTGATTAATGAGAATTATTATTAAACCCACAATATAATAACAACTGACGACAACGACAGTCATGACGATGATGACTATAGCTATAAATACCGACGATATACCAAAAATAAATATAAAGAAGGGTAAAATAATAACAACATCCTGTATATATGTATTTGTATATGACTTTAATCATATTCAGCTAGGATATACGTTGTAGACTCAGTAAATGAGTATGCGTATGTCCTGAAATATGCATATGGTACTCACTATGTACACCGAAGATACTTCGTTTTCTGAATATGCTGATGTTATTGACACAAAACTTTGCCGTGGACTTGTGTAAGACATTTTATACTTACATACCTTACAGTTAAATCCTGCAAAAGCAATTGTAGGTAGGTATCAAGGAATAGCAAACTTTTTGAACCTGATTAGTGAGACCAGACCAGAAGAAATGCCAAACAATATTTTACATAAAATTAGCTTGTAAGTTTTTAAAACATAAAATATCTTAGATTCAATTATAGGAGTAATATCAAAATTTTATCTGACGTTTCTTTAAATTTACCTTTCCTCCAGTTTAAGGATGCCAAGGAATACAAATTACCTTGAAACTAAGTTCAGACAATGGTCAGGTATTACTACAGTACTTTTAGATCTGTCCGTAAAATGTGTAAGTTTACAATAATTTTGTGTGACAATTTTGCCCGAATCGTCATTGTCATTGTTTCACGGGATGACGTTTGATATTGACAGATCTCGTTGGTCATGACAGTTGTTAAAAATGTCTACATAATTCTTCTGGCATCATATGCCATCTGACAATGACATTTTAAACTTTGGGATTAAATCTTCCCAGTGTCAACAAATAATTATTTATCAGAACTGTCAGAACATGAATAGTGTCAGAACACTCACAGATCTGTGGCTCCCACTAAAATATCATCCTTTTTTATCTCTATATTTTTATTACTCTTTCTCTGTGTAATAAAGGCCTCGAAATTGTTCTTGTTTTTCGTTAAGTTTCTTTATTTTTTAGCTTTCGCTAAGGCAAACAATCTTACGAAATGAAATGCAGTAAAGTCAAATAAAATGATAATAAATGTACCTATACAAAGAATTCAAAGTATGAACTTGAGCGGATTTGGGTTTGTTGCTTTCGTTAAGTCCCGGCCACTTTTGAGATTTTTCGGATTTGAATTTAAAGAACAAGCAAATAACTTTAGGAAAATGGAAGATCCTACTTGTGTCTACCAACAATTTGGAATTTATTGATTTCCGTTAAGTTTCGTTAGGTTTTTTTTTGTGAAAGTGAAAGGAATTTCGTTAAGTTTTTATTGTGAAAGCGAATGGAGTGTTCACTTAAGTGAAATATAGGGAAAGCAAGTATCTAAAAGTATGATCAAAGTTTACGAACTAAACAACGATTGCAAATTTGTAGTTTTTGTCAAGTTTCGTTCACTTTCACTGTTTTCAAAAGAAAACATAATTTTTAATTTAAACTCAGTTACAAAAAACATATTTTTGTATTGCTCAGGACAGGTACCGCTCATAGAAATGTTATTTTGTTTTTAATTTTCTCAGCACCTTATGAACAGATTTCAATAATTTTTTTTAATAAGCTTTTATATTGCCTTAACAATATTTGATTATCAAAAGTGCAATTTCGTACTATTTGGATTTTTAAAAAAAAAATGTTTGATTTTTTTTTCAAAATTCTATATCTCAAAAACGGATAAGCATTTTTTTACAAAATTAAAATGTAGAGCGTATATTTACAATCACTAAACAATTGCATACCAAAATTATTTTTAGAATAAAATTTTAAAATTTTATATATACGAAATTAATTTAAAAAAAAAAACCGCTCCAACGATTTTCAAAAAAAAAATCAAGGGTTTTTTGATTTATAAAATAAAACTTAAATTTTTGAAGACAAACTTGTTTTTCAGGTTAAATTTTGAATCTTAAAATATTTTTTTTAAATTATTTTAACTGTGGATGAGCCCGAAAGGGCGCATTATTTTGACAAAATTGTAATTGCATTCCTATCTTTTATCCAAATTAATGCATTTGGTACATATTTATGCATTTTAATAAAGAATAACTATTGTAAATACCAGCAATAGCGGTCCGTGTAGCGCCACTGTATCGGATTAACGAATATAATATATTTAATCAACAATCTATTTTAAAGTGTCGTTAAGAAGTATTATCTTGAAACCTTTGTATATATATGATTTTAAAATATTTTTCTTTACGAATAAGGTTGTTTCACACATGTTTTACTTGCCTTTGCCTATATAAAAGAATAAACACTCAGTACAAGTTTAAGAAACAGGCCAGAACGAGTATATGTATTTTCTATTAGAATGACTTTTTCAACACTTCATCACTTTTATACACATTATACCTGTATAGGTGTTACGTTCAACCTCTACAACTATTGCTTACGTGTCACTTAATAACTAAAATTTAAAACGTATAAGAGCCTGGCTGTAAACAACACATGAATAGTAATTTCTTGTACCTGTTCGAATGCTTGTTTTTTTTAAACTTTAACGGAAACAAAAAACTGAACTCCATGTTTGCGCTGAAAACTTGTAGGAAAAAAGGAATGTGATTGGATTGTACCTCCCAACAACATTCCAACATTATCATCATAAACAGGTCTATATCAAACTATCTACATGAAGCTGAGCACGCCAATGAAATATTCCTTATTCGTTTTAGACACCTACCTAACTACACAACCAAAAGGCGATCGCTTTACAATTTAAACATACATGTTCTTCCTCTTTCTTATCTCCAGATAATTTATTTCCCATCCTGGTTCTTCCAATATGAAATTAAAATAAAGCTATCGAATAGAAAAAGCGTTGAACGAACAAGTTGAAAACACACACAATTGTTTTCGTTAAGTGTGCTTACAAGTATTTTTCATTTCCGGGATGAGTTGTGTCTTGGGATGAAACTAGCTTACCGACACAAATTGATGTGTATTCGATAAGTTCATTCAAATACACAAACCATTTTCCTTAACATAATATTTTCTGAGTATTTCATATTTCAATCTGATTTATTTCAAAATTTCGCGAGAAGTCCAAAACGTTATTCTTTGTTGCATAAAATTATTTTGGAGATAAGATCATTTTTTGTTCGTGGAATTTTCGAAGTGACAAATATTTTTGATCAGTGTTTTTGATGGATAAAAAATGATTTTTTTTTCCAAAAATATATTTGTTTGGTTCGTGAGATCTTTTGGGTTAACCAAAATGTTTACCTTTTTTTTAAATTGCTATGGTAAAAAAACACCAACTCAATTTTGTTGAGAGTCCCTTCAGCATCTTTTTGCATTATTATCTGTATAACAAAATTTATTTGAAGGCGATTTCTCTGCTGATTTTTGAGCAATGTACGACGAGAAAAACTTCCCCAACGTACCAAGGTACGTACACTCACACGTCCAGACATCTCTCCAAAAATCTTTTATTTAGGCTCTAGGGACCTTTAAACGTTGGGAAAAAGTCAAAATTTTTAATTCGAAAAATCGGACCGATTACAATAACTTCCTATGGAAAGTTAAAAAGTACAATTCTTAAGGTTAGCCATACTGAATGCAATCAAAACGACCAATCGTTTTTTTTTTTCAAAAATAGAAATTCCTTAATTGAAACATTAAGTAACACCTCAGAATCATTTAAATGTAACAAAGTGTATGTCAGAGTAAAATGATTGTTACTCACAATCATTGATAAAGTGACGTTCAATTGTTGTTTCAAGTAACGTTTTCAAACAAAATAGATTTTAAAAATGCATTCGATTTAATATCCGTTACATAAAGTCTATCTCACGGTCATTCTATATCCGTTTTCTGCCTTCAACGTCAATCTGATAAAATTGTCTATATTGTTCAGTAAGTGATTTAGTATTGTCCGTTTTTATAAGTTAGACAGTGATTTAGTGACTTTCCAAAACTTTAGCACTAATTTGAAAATTTCTAATCTGACAACTCTGTTATTGAATGGTGTGTTTTATCTAAGAATCTAATTTTTTACAACTTACAAGTGTTTAAAAACATATTAATCCAGAATCTACAACAAATCAAAAGTAAGTGACAAACTTCGATGAAAATTGTAATTGTTATCAGTTTTCCAACAAAAATTGCTGTTCCGAAAAAAAAACAACATGGTAACACCTTGTGAAATAGCTCTAGCTCTACGTCTAGCAAGAAGTGAAAAAGCAAAGATGATGAGCCATTTTCTGCACAACCATAATTCCACATATTCTTTCTATACTTTCTCATAACCTTATCTATACTCATACAACCTACATGTTGTTAAAACATAATGAATTTCAAAACAGCTCACCTGGATGTTATGTACCTATGTATGTGCGAGTATATATATTTAAACCACCAAAAGCCTTGCTACCGTATCTTCTTGTCTAAGTTCTCTAAGTTGAAGTTGGTCCTGACAACATGGGGAAGGATAATAAAGTTATCATTATGTGGAATCAAATGTACACGAGATGCGCTTTTAATGGCATCATCTGAAAATTTTATTAAGCAAACAATAAACTAATTTGTGTGGCAAATTATTGTGACATTATCGTTGACGGTATAGACACACATATTATTAGATTCTATACTCGTATCCTCCTCATTTTCCGTGTTTTTGTGTATATAAATATGTATGTATGTATATGTATGTTGATGTACTAGAGATCCTTAAACAAACACAAACTTAGTGACTATGACTGGTGGCTTGTGTCATCTAAGGATGTGCTCTGCGTCAATATGTTGATACGATGACGACGACAACGACGAAGACAAGGACGATGATGACGAGACATTATTATGATGATATGATGACAAACAAAAATTAAAAAAAACCTGTTGGAAATTTTTTTAAAACGACTTAAGTCTGATTGAGTGTGATGTTTGACATTTTCTTATCAATTGCCACTGCCTTGGTTAGGCTTGCTGTGGGCTATTGAATCAAATAATATGACAAATATTTGTACAATGCTCGGATCCTTACAAAAATTGTGATGAGATGAATGAGTATATTTACTTCCTTTTTTTTTGTGTTGTTATCCGTTCTCGATTGTGTTTGACTTAGAATTTTAATCTTTCTTCCTTTTTATGTACATAGATGGAAAACATTAAAAATAAAATACAAACAAAAAAAAAACGGTAACGGTAGCTTAGCTACACAAAAAGTCCCTTGGGGGGCCAAAAGTTAGCAACAAACAAACTAAAAGCAAAATTTTATTTCTTCTTCTTCGTGTTTTTTTTTTGTTTTGTGTTTCTATTGTTTGAGGGCCAAACGAATTAATATACAGAAACCAGGTTTTATTATCGATATAATATTGTATGGATGTTTGTAGGGAGTGATGGTACTCGTATATCTAAGGCTATGAGAAAATCAATAGAGGATTACTTCGAAAGGAATCAGACAGACATGGGACTGACAGGAAAATTAATGAGTCTTCTATTCCAGAAGACATCCTTTTTTGTTTCTTTTCTTTTCCTTTTTTTCATTTTTATTTTTGTTTTGTTTGTTTTTGTGTTGTATGTATGTGTATGTAGGTATTTTAAATTCAATCTCTTGGGCAGTAAAAGCAGCAGAATTTTATCCTTTTTCTTTTATAAGATCGAATGTTTTATTGAAGGAAAATGGCGTTGAAATGCCTAAGGCATAATGTAACAAAATTAATAGAGGAAAGTGTAGAAATGTATAGAGGAAATGTAGCAGGACACGCATGAGTATCCTTTTTCGATTTAGAGGCAAAGTCAACAAATAGAAAAAAAAGTTTATATGAGAGTCTTGTTAAAGGATATTGAAAGCTATAAATTTAACATTTTATGTAGGTGCAGTAGTCCATAGCATAATGGTTAAAGTGCTTAAGGCCCATTCTATCACAGGAAATGTTTATAGAATATTTTTATAGATACTTACCATAAAAGTTATATTTACTCTACGAAAAACTAGTTCGTACGGTCATTTCAATATCATCCTTTAAGAGTTCGACTTATTTAAATTGAAAAAAATAAGGTTTCGCGCTCAACAAAAATAAGGTTAATTTAAACTTTATAGGTTAGCCACATAAATAAGTGTAAAGACTCTAATAAGAACGTCAACGAAAAAACTTTAATTAGTTTAAAAAATTCTTTAAAAAAGTTTTCCATTAGAGACTTTCAAATGTTCACAGTTAAAAGCTGCCATTGCTTATTTGTCAAAATATTTCGAAAATCTGTTTAGATTTTTAGCAGACTACAACAACAACTTGATGGATTTTGTACCGTGACTTCCACCCTTTTAAAAATCAAAATTAACTTGGCCTAACACCTGACCTGAGTTCCCTGAATGGGCGCTATAGAAATTGGAAACGGGCCCTAGTTTTAAACGAAAAATCATGCTGAGCAATAAGGTCCATGGCTTAAGGTAAATAGATACGTCAACAACAGCATTTGGACAGTAAGAATACACATGAGATCCAAGAGCGTCAAATGCATTCCGAAAAAAGTCCTTAGTTAACCCGGATTCTGAAATATCGTTGTATTTATCAGTGTGAGGTTAGACCGGGAAAGTCCACCATTGACCAAATATTCACACTACGGCAGATCTTGGAAAAAATCCAGGAACTTCAAATCGATACCCACCATCTCTTTATCGATGTTAAATACGCGTATGACAGCATCTATAGGGAAGAGCCCTACCGAGCAATGTCTAGTTTTGGCATCCCTGTCAAACTTATCCGTTTGTGCAGAATGACGATGGAGAATGCACGCTGCTCTATCAAGGTCGGAAAAGATCTTACCGATGCATTTGGTGTCAAAAAAGGTTTTAGACAAGGCGAAGAACTGTCATGCGACTTTTTCAATATCGTTTTGGAAAGAATTGTGCAAAACTCAACCGTCAACACTAGAGGCACAATCTTCCAAAGGTCCATCCAATAACTTGGATACGCGGATGATATTGACATAATTGGAAGATCAAAGCGTGATGTCAGTGGAGCGTTTTCAAGCATTGCGACGGAAGCGAAGAAGATGGGTTCAGCGGTCAATGAGGGCAAGACCAAGTGTATGCTGTTATCAAAAAAGAACTCTGAACAACGACGTCTTGGACAGAACGTCACAATGGACAGCTATAACTTCGCGGTAGTTAAGGACTTTGTGTACCTAGGCACCGCTATAAACTCAGACAACGACATGAGCGATGAAATCAAACTAAAAATAACTCTTTCAAACCGCTGTTTATTCGGACTTAGAGGGCAATTGAGTAGTAAAGTCCTTTTTTGATCATCTAAAATCACCATCTTTAAGACACTCACCATCCCGGTTCTCATTTATGGCGCTGAGGCTTGGACCCTTTCAAAAAAAGATGAGAGCGTCTTAGGATGCTTCAAGAGAAAACGACACTGACCTAATTAACAGAGTTAAAGTCTAACGACTTAAATGGCTGGATCATGTATAGCGAATGGACATTAACACTCCAGCCCGGAAGGTCTTCGAATCCAATCCCCAGAGACGGTGCGGTAGAAGAAGACCGCGACTCAAGTGGCAAATGCAGGTGGATGAAGACCTCAACCAACTTGGCGTTCGAAACTGGAGACAGCTAGCTATAGGGACAGAGCTGGCTGGAGATGCATGTTGGTTGAGGCCCAGGTCCACCTTTGTATGTAGCGCCATCTCAAGTAAGTAAGTCCATTTCACTTCAAATAGACGATTTACAAGATAGAAAAAAGCTAAAAGGTGCAAAAAGCATAAAACTTCTGGAAACTGTCAACAAACATTGTTGCTTTTTTTGATAAATTTAAATATAACTTTCTTTCAACCTTGCATTATTTTTAAATGTTGTTATTCCTAAAATGTTCTCTAAACAGTTTGTTAAATACTTTTTTTATTTCAAAAATATTTATTTTGTTAGGAATACGAGTAACATTTGTTTGTTTTGCTTCTATCTTAAGACTTACTTGGATGGTAAAATTTTAAGAACGATAAAGCTAATAAGGTATCTTATAACTGTCTGTGATGACACCATTTATCTTTCTTAAAATAAAAACTCAGCCAATTTTGGTTCTGGCCTGATTCTTAATTCAAAAATCAAAAAAAAGTCCAACAAATAAAACTTTCTACATAAGACTGCGACAGATTGTCTATGTGTCTAAAACTCCACCTACAAAACTTAAAATTGACACGTTCTCTTATACGGTAAAGCAAAATATCGTTCCTGTAAAACTTTATACATTTTCATACATACACTTATGTATGTTCCTTGAAGGCTAACAGAATCAAGAGAAGGTACAAAAAAAATTGTTGCAACTGCAAAACTTCAATGAAAGTTCAATTTTTTGTTTTAGTTCGTTCTACATTTAAGGACATCTTCCAGCCCTCCCTTTATGAGTGTCTCAAGTGTATGTGTTTTTGTAAAAAGGAGTGGGAGGATTTCATTCTTCTACCTGGCGCCGCCGTCGATGTTATTGAATGGCAAAGCTTTTGTTCAAACTTATGAAGGATTTTCTTCTTTATCTTTCAAGCCAATCTTACCTTAGTTTCCCTCCATTTTTCTATGTGAGATTAGAAAAAGATACGAATATTTATGAAAAAGTAGATCTTTTTTTTTGCGTTTGAAATTTGCTGATCCTGGCAGAAAAAAAGACCCAAAAACCATGCACCAAAAATTCTTTCTCAATTCACAATGGAGTCCACTTATATTTAAGAAGAAGAGTAATTTTTTCCACGAAGATGTGAATTTTTTGCACCAAACAAAAAAGTAACTTTATAACCCACTCCCTCGTCCTCTCAATACCCGATGAGTCTGAATATAATTAGAAGTGCTTTTGAAATACATCAAACTAGATTGCCTTGCTTGTAACTCAAGAAAGCATCCTCTCCATAATATTGAAGGATATTGCCTGGTTTTCCTATTCTCTCAACTCGCTCACATCAGTTTCAGGACATTGTTTACGGGCCAATGGTTCGCCAATCTATACAGCCCACGTGTATATCCTTCAAACTCTCTGTCCCTCTCTCTATCGCTGCCGCCATATCCATCCAATCCATGAAGCATGTACCTATCTACCTTATACGCAAGGACATGGACAATGTCTGGCAAATTTACATAATAGCTTAAATGACATTGAGGGCAACCATTAGCTTCGGATATATTCTCAACGAATATCCTGTGTATGTTTGCCTATGGAGCTATGGAGCGTCGTCGTCGATGGGGGCATCACTTTGGTGTCTTTTGCTTGTTCTGTTCGGTGCTCTTCGTCTTTGATGTGAAGGAGGAAGACGGGCGTCATTCGGCTCGTAGTCGAAGTAGACGTGGAAGGATAGTGAAATTTATATGCTCACCATATTTTCTCGACTTGACTTGAAACAGCCATCCAACTTCCTGCCATATCCATTATATCTACCCAAGAACCAACCTACCATCATCAAACCGTGAGATGTGTTCGACCCCTTGAAAACTTTATTCCAACGATATGATAGAACACTGAAGGCGAATCCCAAGAAGGATCTAACTTTAGATCTGTTTTAAAGGTAATTGAGTAATAATAGTGTATGTGTGTTTCTTTCCAACACCCGCCGCCGCCGTTGCTGCCACCGTTCTTCCATTAGAAAATACGAGAAGAAGCAGCCCTAACAGCAGCAGCAGCAGGAGCAACCAGAGGCAGTTTGTCTCGTTTGATGGGTGAGAAAATTTTACACGAAATAACGTTTAATATAATTTAAAGTTGTGAAGTATTTCATAAAGCTTTTTATGTGCTGCATGGACTTTAGTCCTTAAAGTTATAGAGGCTTGGTAGATAGGTACTCCATGATGGTTGCTTTCTCGTTGGCGTGGGTCTATCGGTGGCGTTGGCAGTGGCCGCGTCTAAGGCTTGTTTCAGAGTAATTTAAAGACGCAGGTATATGCGATGGGCGATTGTGATGATGATGATGATGACGTTGATGATGTTTCATTTCGTGGCAAAAGTCCTTATTCAACTTCAGTGAGTTCGAATGTTAAATTACTGCATAACCATCAAGAGAAGAGATGGGATAAAAGTGAGTCCTTGTCAAGATGTGACAGATAGAGGCATCATGTTTTGAAGACCATGATGATAACAATTATGGAAATAACTGAGTAATGCAAAAAGAGAACGCAGGCACCAGCTTGATCCTCAAACGCCGATTATAAGTTCTCAACCAATTTGGTGCCGATGCGGCTTATCGTCGGTTTGTTTAATAAAAGTGGAATTCGAATGGTAATTTACATGTGAAAGTACTTTCGTAACTAATATTTCTTTTGGGAAAATAAAAGTAAGTCGAAATAGTTCCTTAAATATAAAGTCTTTCAGTTTTTTGATAAAAAGGCCAAAAAAATAAAATAAGGTACGTTTGCAGAAATTGTCTTTTTTATGAAAAGTTCCATGGCCAATTCGAACTTTTCATTGTAAAGCATTTTCACGTGACCAAAAAATGAAAAGGCTTTACACCAAATCCGAAATTTCCAAGCCTGAAATCAACAATTCTGCTAATTAATGTGGCCGCTTTTAAAATGGTATCTCGTCTACAACAGCAATATTGTAAGTTTTTCCAAAGCTATGTTTAAAGATCTCAATTAAGTCCTGCAGTTTTACTTTTGAATTAAGAGAAGTTGTTTTACAATAACCCAAAAACTCTAGTATTCAACCTGTGGCTCCAATTTGTTCACCATTTTTAAAGTGATTTTAAATATTTTCAATACGTTGCTCAATTGTTTATGACTCCATTTTTAGGAATGGTGTAGTTTTAACTTGTCAAATGTCAACTGATGAAAGCTTCTAGTAGATTGTGTTTTCAAGATCTTATTAAAGCATTTAAATACAAGTCATCAAGTGACATATTTTAAACGTCGAGATTGTAGTTTCTTAAATTGGATTTCATGATACTTTGAAAATTGGCAATATTGTCCAATATTTCGTAATGAATGTTCGAATTAATTTATTGTGAATTCTGGGGTTCCTCAGGGTAGGGACTTAGGACCACTTTTAGTTACATTTAGTTGACTTGGTTTAAATCATACAAAACTCGTATGTTCTTTTGTGTTCTGATCACGTTAACTTTTTAAAAGAATTAACTATTCATCTGACTTCCTGCTAGAAGACTTATTATGGAATAGTGCTGTAAAAATCATCTTGTTTTAAATTTTGACAAATGTAAAGTCATGATTTTGATTTCATGTCTATCTATTTTTGTAGACTTGGAAGTAGTAAGGGATTGGAAAAGTATATTTCCTGAGTTAATTCGAATTATTGTTAAAAAGGCAAATAGTTTTTGGATTCATTAAGAGATTTGGTATCAATTTCCGTGAACCTTATGTTCTCAAACAACTTTTTGTTAATTGTGTGATATCAATCCTTGAATATTCCAATGTAGTATGGGTAACTTATTATTCTTGCGTTTTTGACTCCGGTTTCGTCCTTGACTTTGTAAAGACGTTGTGCCCGTATATAGTCAAATCACTGCTCTTATGAACATTCGTTCCTAGACGAACAATAGGAAATATTAACAAAAACGGCATTAACAACCTTTTATTTAGTTCTTCTTCCAAGCCCTATAATTATTCCATCTTCAAAACTAAGCGAATATAAAAATTGTTACGTGAACCCTCAAATTATATTTTAAATTTGTCTGATAAAATGTTCGCAATTTAATCAACCTAATCTTGTAAATATCCCACCATTTTTATTGTGAGCACCTATTTCGACTGCTTCTTCATGTCAAAAGAGTCTCTTCATCAAAATATCATTCCACTCAAATATTGAATTGTCAATTTAAGCAATTTGTCCAATTTAGCCTTAATTGAAATTGCTATATTAATCAAAAGCAACTCTTTCGAAGCAAATGAAAAAAAGAGCCTACCTCTCACGCACATTTTCCCATCTCATAATTTGATTCCAACGAATTCATTCTAAGCTCAAACATGATACTTCTTACAAAACACTCATTTCTTCTATGTCAGAATTTAAAGAACATCTTCAAATTACGTCTAGAATGATACTTAGCATGTTTATTATCAAAAATCAGTAAATAACTAATCAAATCAGAATCCTATTATACACACTTCATAAATTTCCATTGCTTGTGTAAATAATTGCCAAATAATAATACTAACAAAAATATATATAAAAAGAAAATGTTACAATTTTCCACTTGGAAAAAAATAGCAAAATACAAAAAAAATCTCAAATCCATCCTTAAATAATAAACCGTGCGTAGCTTGTTGTGAGGAAAAAAGCATATGACACAGAATAGCAGAAGGACCTCTCATCTCATTTACGATTAGGTTCACAACAACAATGACAGCAACAACAAAAATTAATTCCACTCAAATTCTTTATTGGATCAAAGAAAAAACCTTCACCTATACCATCGGTTCATATCAAGGACCTATATCAAGTGGTGGCGCACTAGAAAAGTAGAGAAATACTTTTTCATTTTATTCCTCACTTAAAATTTAATACAAACGTTTCCTTCGTTCGCTCGTCTATTTCTATAGGGAACCAAACTATGGACGACAGACGACGACATCGTAGTAACTCCTAGTTCCTATTTCTATCCTATACCTACTTCCAACAATAATAACGTTGATATAACGCTGAAAGATACACTCTGAACCACTTTAAATGATTCGGTCTGCTTCTACGTATCCTCCTTCTACTCGTCCTCAGTAAAACATAGACTAAATGATGAAAACGATGAAGACAAGCAGCGCCGCCGTGGTGGCGGAAAAGGAACGAACTACACGAACGACAAGTGAAGTGAACGAACACACGAGGTAATGAAAAATGTTCGTGAAATAATAAATTCTAATGAAGTGGATCATAAGTGGAAATAAAATGGTGTTGGTCTTTCATTTTTTTCGTATTTTAGTTCGTAGAAGGGCCACACATACATTCATACACTCGCTTGAGAAGGGAAAACCTAGGTTTCATGGTTTCATTATAATGGAGTTCGTCTTCTCTGGTTGGATGTTGCCTGGGTTGGGTGCAATTGCGATTTAACAAAAATTTGATATGTTCTTTTTCATATAGAATATAGAGTACCTTATGTTCGTTTAGAGGAAAGACCCTCAAAAGCTAAACTAATAAGAAAAATTCTTGGTTGTCGGAGGAGCTGAAGCTAAAGTTTAAAAAAGGAGAATAAAATAAAGACCAATGAACTTAATTCAACATCACAACCAAAGGAGCAGATGGTTACACTTCTTCTTAGGGATGGGCGGCCGTAGCCGTATTTTAAAGAAAATGTGAAGATCAGGCTCTATACAGTTTTCAATTGTTCCCATCAGAAGTTTGGGTACAATCCCTACTGAATCTTAACTTCATAAAACTAAAAAGTTATTTTTTAAAGAGCAAAGACTAGAAAAATCTTTCAATAGTAATTCGTTAAGTGAAACAGAGGGATATCGTAAATTTTTTTCAAAAATTGGAAATTGAATTTCTAAGAATCTTGGCTCGCAATTCAATTGGTCAAATTCAGCTTAAATAACCCAAACAGTATTTGTTTTTCCAAGTTTCATTGAGTGTTCAATACCAAAGTTCAAGAATTCTTTTTACAAATTTGATGATCGCGATCTATTTTTGAAAACAAAGAATTGTTCTGTTTTGTAAATTTGAACATTTACAATTTACTCCCTTATATTTTGGGACTCTACCAAAGTACCATTGAACATACTTAATCACCCCTATTGTAGTAGGCGTTTGATTTGAATGACAAATGTCACGTAAACAAATTAGTATTGGGAAATGCGTTATAGTAGCGTTTTACTTAGCGTTACGCTACTTGAAATTTGGCGTTTAGTGGATTTTTTGATGGGAAAATGTCACTTTTATCGATATTGCATCTGTGGTTTTAGTTTCGTTTTATGACGAGTAAAACGCCAATTTCTGCAAACGCAAAGTAAATACAAATGCAAGTTTTTCTAATGTTTTACAGTTTGTTTTAGTGTAAACTATTTTTTTCTTACTTAAGGGTAAAAGTTACGAATCCGTCAATGGACGGAAATCATTGTCATCTCGTGGAAAGGGACGTAATCATCATAAGGAAAAAGTTAAAAGAAATGTATGTCAAATTAAGAAACAAGTTCGAACTTTTAAATTTTTAAAGCGAAACAAATACCCAAGCAAAAACACTATTTTTACTCATTTACGAATTTTTGAAAAGGATTATTTTTTATAATTATATTATAATTCTTTAAAAATAGACCTTAACTTTTCTAATTTGCAAATTTCAAAATCTGAAAATAAACATTGACGATAATTTTATTCTCTAAACAGATTGTTACAATTTAATAGGTTTCAAGGTAAAAATTGGATATATGTAACTTTTCGTTTTCTCAAAGAAACTCGTTTACGTTTGCTGTGAAAAAAATACTACTTAAGTAAGAACATTATCTTTGTACTTCTAAATTCCTCTCATCGCGTTGGTACACGGTTTTCCAATATGAAGTTTGATTTTAATTTTAAGAAATTGAATATTTTTTTTTTAAAGATCAATGGATGCTTATTTTATTGTTAAGAGAAAGAAAAATTATATCAATCAAATTCACGTGAAGCTACCCTTACAGATCGTTATGTAGCACTAAAAATCTAAAGATCAGTAGACTTCGGTTGCCAATTCACCTTTTAACCAAATAACATGGTCAGCTCAGGAAGATGTCAATTGTGATTGAAAAACTTTCAACATTATCGAAGTAAATTTTATAAATTTCATTGAGTTTGTGAAGCATCTATTGTTTCATTTTTACTTGCGACATTAAGAAACTATAATAAGCCAAGTCTTACATTCGTAAGAAATTTTGAACTCGAAATTTTAATTGTTTCCCCCAATTACGTCTGTCTATCTGTTCTCGCCTTTACAGTCTAAACCATTTGGGTCGGTTAATTTAAAATCTGGAAATTAAGGTTTTTAGGAGATTGGCGTTAGGCTTTTTTTTCAACTTATTTAACATCAAAAATAAAAAAAAAGCTGGGATTTGTTGCTGTTGATTTGTCTTGCTTTGTAGGTTTTCGTGTTAGGTTAAAAAAGTTGTCAATTGAATTATTCTTACAAATTTTAAAATTACCAACAGTATTTTTTATTTAAAAAATGGTTTAGTTTGAAAATCCTTTTTTGTTTAAAGATTTTTAGTCGGAAGCAAATTTTTACCAATTTTAGTAGCATTTCATAAACCTTTATAAATTCGATGAATGAAATTAGTTTGAGAGATATCAAGAACCGGACATCAATTTTTTACCAAATTTGCGAACTATTTTTTGTTGATTTTATTTTTCACAAAAAAATGGACTGTTGGATTGTTATATAAAAAAAACACTACTGAATATCGAAAACAATATTTTCTGTGAAAAAAAAAGAGTTTCAAGACAATATTTTATTAAAAAAAAAAAAAACTGTCAATTAGATTTTCCTAAAAATTTTTGAGTGTTGACAACAATATTTCTCTAAAGGATAAAATAAAGCTTGCTTAGCAATAGCTACCAACGCTAATGCAGGGATTGAACAATATCGGCCTTCCAAAACTGATCTAAAAAAGCTCATAAAGTCACACTGGATTAACAAAAAAGTAGAAAAATGGAGGGAATATACCCATTACTATACTTCATTTAATCCTGAAGGGAAACAAGCGGTGTATCCTGCTACTACCAACACTAAGATGAACAGATGCTTTTTAAGACTACGCCTTGGACACACAAATGTAACACACAGCCATTTATTGAGTAAAGACCCACCCCCATATGTCAATTTTGCCAAACAAATGAGATTTTATCAATTAATCATTTAACTTCAGATTGTAGTAAAATCAATAGTATTTCCTTATCGTTATGTATAACCATAAGCTTTCAGATTTACTTCTGGTTCCTTCCGAACCAAACATAAAAAATGTTTACAAAATATTGCAACTACTGAAACTAGACAGTAAAATTTAAACTAACCCTTTTTGAGTGGTGGTGGTTGGATGTACGAGGAGAAGAGATAAACACCTTTTTTTCCTGTGTATCCCCAATCGCCCCCCTCTTTCAATTTTTAAACAATATTTCCAACTAATTTCAAATTTATAACTAAGTTATACCTATTATGTTAAATTATATATGAATTAATTATTTACTTTATTAAAATATAAGTATTCTCATGTTCTTTCTTGTAAAATCCCAGCTTAAAGCCAATGGAGCTACTGCTGATTTTATATTAATTTGTACATTTATTGTTAAATTAATAAATAATAATAATAATAATATTTTTTAAAAGATAAAAGTTTAAAGCATATCTCCAAGTTTTGAAAAGATATTTGAGTCGAAAATCAATTTTTACCAACTTTAAATAATGTTTTTTTATGTTTTTATTTTCAATTCGATTTTTCTCAAAATCTTACCAGATGTTATAAACGTTATTTATCGTTCCACAAAATTAGTTTGGAGATAAAATAATTTTGTTCTCGTAAAATTTTGGAGGTGACACATGAAACTTCGAGAAACGTCAAAATTTTCAATTTGACAAATCGGTCCCATTACAATAACTTCCTATGGGAAGTTTACAATACATGTATAAGTTTGTTGGTCAACATTGAAAATTCGAATTTTTTCATTTATACATTATTATTAAATTGTCTCTAAATATATTTTTTTGTGTTGCTCCAGAAGGGTACCTTCTACCCCTTCATAGAACGGTAGGTACTGAACCGATTTCAATAATTTTTGTATGCACAAACTCTCATATTGTTTAAATAATATTTGATGAACAAATATGTCAACATTTTTGTTTTAATTTTTTTTAAAATGTTACAATTTTTTCCAAATCTTTTTTCAAAAAAATGAAACTCATTTTATAGGTAAATTATACACACGTACTATTTTTAAAGAGACTTTTTGGATACCGGAGAAGGTTAATTTGGCTCAGTAGTTCATTTTATTAGTAATAGTTCTTGCTACTTAGATAGCTTGAAATGATGTCAGATTTGATAGCTATTGACACTGAAACTTCTTATTGGAAAACTCTATATACAGTCCCTGGCCATATTATTAGACGCACTGCAGAATTTGTATAACTATTAGGTTATACGTAATATTTTTAAATATTATAGAAAAAAAAATTCTATAAATCTATTGTTTTTTTTTTATAAATAGTAGGAAATACTACAATATTGGAAAAACTGATTAAAAAAGCTGAAAATTGAGATTTTGCATAAAATCTAAATTGCATCTAATAATATGGCCAGGGACTATATATCAGTGCCATCAGAAAGAGAATTATTCTAGTATCTCATGATTTTTCTTTGTAATTGTAGAAGCGTTCCTACTTCTCAAAAAAAGGTGGAAGTAGATTTTCGGAAAAAAACGAAGTAGATTACGAAAAAGTAACTTATTCATATTTTTCGGCATATTTTTTAACTACATTATTTCAATGAAATAATTTATAAAAAAACTCGTGTTGGTCAAATGAAGTGACTTTAGGATGTTTTTATTGCAAGACACGAGTTCTACAAGAAATTGTTATTGTAATCGTAATACAATTTCAGTACATCAAAAAACCTTTTATCTTCGTTTTTGGAGAACTTACAAAAAACAAATCCAATAACAATATCAAACAGAAAAACTGCACGACATTTTTGGTCATCAAATATTATTGAGAGCTTTTGCAGAAAGAAAAATAATTAAGTTCTTCTTTTTGAGAAATTAAAAAAAAATAACGGTTCCACGGGGGATACCCTTCTGAAGCAATATAGAAAAAAAAAAAATTATATTGAAAGAAGCCAAACAAAGAACACAATTTTTAGCAAAAATTAAAAAAAAAACTATTGGTTTGTTTTTAAGAAAATTCGAATTATCGATTTTTACCGTACAAATTTGTATTGGGACTATTGTTATTTTTAGTTTTTAAGAAATAGGAAAAACAAAAAGACAATCTGACAAAATAGGGGACCCACTTTCGACTACTCTACCATCGTTATGTCATGTTTGAATAAAAAACTAGAGTTCGAATTTATTTACGAATGCAAAACTTGCCATATGTGTCCCAAGAAAAAATGACAAAAGGGGTCAACAAGAATACTTTAATTACAAATTCAAAATTTTGAGACTACATAGAAGAGAGATAAGGAGACCTACTTTAATTAAAGTAAAGTGGTAACTCTTTGTTGTCCCGGAAACTTAAATATTCACTTCGAAACCGTTTTGACAAAGGAGAATTCTGAAAAAATTATTATTTTGTTTGTATATAATATTTTTGCAGATGTTTACATTTTGTCAGAAAATTATGTCGGAACAACTTTTAAATAGAACAAAGATCTTACAAAACGAAGTATAAAAAAAAATCGGTACATCAATTCTTTCTTAAGGTTTATCGATCCAAACTTAAGATTTTGTACAGAATAGGTCTAGAGAGTATTGGACATTTGTCTGTTAAATCCCAAAAAGCTTTGTTTTTTATTCTAGACCTTTATGTAAGACTTTTAATAAACAACATTCGAGCCATATTGTATGTCTACACTTCTATATTATCACTTATCTTTTCTGGTAATTTCTTAATACTCTTAAACATTTCCCTTCGAAAATGAAGGACATATTTTTGAGGTTGATAATTATCAGAAAATTCGTTTGTTTAGGACGGATTCACAATTTCTTTGTTTGTTTAAAAGAACAACTCTTACTAATGTCGCATCACTTTAAGCGAGAGTTGTAAAAAGTTAAGGGCTTATTATTCACTCCTGAGGTACTTCTTACTTCATTTCTTAATTTTTTTCTAAATTAATTTTCAAAAAATATTCAAGTTTCTCAAATATGTAGATATAACAATGGTTAATATTGTATCAAATCCATCCCTGTTCTTTATCTAAGCAACGACATAGCCAATAAATAGATGCGATAACTTATAATGCTTGTAACGAAAACCAAAAGTTCGTTTTGTTTTTAGAAAATATTCTTTCTATATGTAAAGAATGTAATATATATGTAAGCATATAGGAAAAAGCTGCTTTTGGTCATAATATAGTTGTTGTAACTTTGCTATACGAGTACGTACTCTTATAAGCATCAGGCAGGATTTCAAAAATTCTTATGAAGCAGAAAATAAAGTTTAACTAAAAGATGAGAGGGTGGTAGCTCTCTTAGCAGAATAGACAATTTAGATGGAAACTGGTAGAGTTTAGTAAAGGAGTTAGTTCTGGTGTCAGAAAGTATACTAGAATACATGTGAAAGAATCACAAAACGACGACAACGACAAATGAAGTTTGAGAAGACAAGACAAGACGAAAGGACGATGAAGGAAAGCAAGACTAAGACGAGGAAGAAAAACATCTTCAAGACTATCACAAAACACAGTTGAGTATAAGGATATCATCGATGGTAATACTTTTCTAAGACCAAACTGCCAAGAAGGCGGTAGAATGTTGTAAATAATGTAAGCTTGCCAGATGCAGGAAATAAAGTTCTTTTTCTCTCTACCATCAACATTATCCTCATCCAAGGATGTGTGTGGTTTATTTTTTATTTTCTTGTTCTCCTTTTTTTCGTCTTCTTATTTTTCTATAGCATGTCATCGTTTCTCAAAGGTGCGAGGTGCAGTCAGAGAATAAGAGATAAGTAACGCTGCAACCGCTATCACCACCACCACCATTACCACCACTGCCACTACCATCACCACTCTTACCACTATACCACCTGCTTTATAACAGAATTGGTTGCAAGGCAAAAGAGGGCTTGCTTTAGAGTTTACAACCATTTGATTTTGTACAGAAATGCTGCTGATGTTAAATTGCATCCTTACAAAATTGATCGAGCTTTAAGGGGGCTCCTACAATTTTCAGGAAGCTTAACACTTCAACACGTTTTGCTAAAGAAGTTATTGCTGGTTGAGTAAGTGGAAAGGTGCAGGACTACAGGGGGTGAATACAACAAAGAGAGAGATAGAAAGAGAGATGTGAGAGAACAGGAGCATCAAGGGAACCAGTTTGAATCAAAATGAATGGTATCTGTTCATTTTCGAAACTTAATCCAGGTGGTTGGTTTGAGGAGTTTGTTGTTCGCAGGATGAAGAGTTTTAATATCGAATGTTCCAAGTAAAGTAGATATATACGCTAACCGTTACCCATCATCATCATCATCATCAACATCATCATCATCGTCGAAGTTGTATAGTCGTTCTTGGTATTGGTTGTCTGATTGGTGCTAGAATTTGTGGTTCGAAGAAAACCAGCAATTTGGTGCTACAGCTTGTCTATAAACCGTTCTGATGGTTTTCAGGCTGCATTGAGAGATGATGAAAGGATGCTGCTGATTACGCCGTTTTCCAAACACACAAAAGAGCTGTTTTTAAACTTTTAATACAAAAATATGTATGTTCGTGTAAACCTTATGGAACCAGCTGCATCTGTGTGTAGGGACACAAGTATACGTCGGTCGTCGCTTGTTTTAGGATTCAGAAAGGACTAATGTAAAATTATTGTTATACCAGTTTGTGTTGATGAATGAGTTCGAAGAATTGAGAATTTAGAAATAGAATTTATGAGATATTGAGTGTGAAGAGGTTAAGTCTTTGAATCAAAAATAAATGTCTGAGAATTTAAAGTATTCCAAGAAGAGTTTAATAGAGTATAAGCTTTTACATTAGTGGCTACAAGTAATTAAATGGTTTGAAGTGTCAAAATTATATTCATAATTACTAACGCTTTTATTTAGAGAAATAAATTTAAAAGCGTTTTTCACACCGTATGGAAATTAATCTTCAAATAACCCATTACAGAAAATGTATTTAAGAAATTCTTTGAAATTTTGACAAATGGTTTCACAAATACGCATAGGCTGCTGAAAGGTGATGAAAAGGAGAATCTTGCCCTATGGATATTGATTCATGTTTTTTTCAAAAAGAGACTTCAAATTGATGTTTAAATAAAGCTGGAAATCGACTTACCCTGATATCTTCCCAATCATGTCAATCGGTTGGTGTTTCAAAATACAAACAACAACATTTTTTGTAAGATAAAAGAAGTTTGAAGTCAATATATTTAATTTTTCTCAAGAAATTCGAATGGTATTCAATTGCTTATCAGTTTTTGACATTTTCGCTTTTTTTTATTTGACAAATTGTTGACACCTTTATACGAAAAATAAATTATTTCGGAGTAAATATCATAATATTTGATACATTATTTGAAGTCAATATTTCTGCGGTTCTAGAGAAATAACACGGTCAGTAAACTTTTCTTGCGAACTTGCTTATGTGTCACGTGGCTAATTAGATAATAAAATCTACTTCATTTAAGAGAGCTAAAGTTTCGTTTTCTGATAAAAAGTCTCTACCAAGTACATTTCTTCTAGTTTCTCCCAAGACTGTAGAGCAAATTTCCACCTTCCGACAAAATGAAAAATATCCTCTCGTTCAGCCATGTTGCAAATATCACATAGCAGTGGAAAATCTTCGTGAATGTTTAAAGTAATTTATGTTTAGCAGTTTACCTCTAAGCTGAAACATGTTGGAGATTTGCTCTACAGTATTTATGTCCTGGAAGTTCATTACGATTATAATTCAGCCTGCTATAGATTATCCGATGAAGTGAGCCTGCTCTGTAAACACATTTCTAAAATTTTCATCCAGACGCCTAGTTACCTGGTACAGTGACGATTTCCATGTACTCTGTTCACTGAGATTCAAAGTTACACCTGTATCTGCTGCTAGTCCAATCCACTCTTTAACCCATCCTGTTTTGCTTTGTATCGCTTGTAAAGCTGTTTTTTTGGTAAACGATTGTTAGGCGTATTCAGTACTTTCATAATATAATCAACTTGCAGCTTCAACGTTTTTATGAAGAGTGAGGATAAGCCTGTTTCTAACATTATCATGTAGTTTGGGGTGCATGATTGAAAGCGGAATGTTCGTTTTAAATAAAATCTCAGGAGTTTTTGCACAGTCTCAAATTTGTTTGCTCCCCACTTTTGGGCTGCGTAAAACAGGATTGATTGGGATACTGCTTCGCAAATTTTATATTTACTACTATGCGCAATGTTTTTGTTGTTGAAACATTCTTTCCATGCCGCTTTAATCGCGGTTTTAGCTTTAAGAAGTTTTTCGTTGAGGTGTTTATCCAAACTTAAGTTTTGGGTAAATATACTCCAAAGTATTTGTATTCTTTCACTTTTTCTATGTTCTTATTGTTGAAGTACCATTTTTCACTTGAGCTTAACCTTTCTTGATAACCATCACTTTCGACTTGTACAGGTTCATTACCAAGCTCCATCGCCTACAGTATTCCGAAAGCGGATTTATCATAAGCTGTAAGGATTGCTGTGAGTTTGCCAGCAAGACTATATCATAAGTAAGTAAGGCTTTAATGACCTCTATAGTATATCTAACACCTCCTGGTGATGCGTCAATGATGTCATTTATAAATAGTGCGAACAAGATAGGACTGAGAGCATAGCCCTGTCTTACTCCCGACTGCGTCTGAAATCATTGAGATACCTGCTTTCCATTCCATACCACTGCTCTCGTGTCAGCGTACAAGTTCTGAATAACTCTTCCAAACTTAAACGACATCCCTGATCCGGACAACTTGAACATCAATGTGTTTCGATGAACTGAGTCATATGCGGCTTTAAGATCCATAAAAAAAGTGTATAGCTTTTTATTTTTTTTCCAAAAAAGACTCAACAATGCTCCTAAGAACAATTATATGATCGGTGGTCCAGTAACCCGACCTGTATCTGGATTTAGACTCACTTAATATATTTTTCGAGTCTATCCACGTGTTCAGCAGCTTTAGTAGAATCACAGTAAGGATTTTATAGAAGCGTTCAAAAACGAGATTTCTCTATAGTTGGCTGGATCTTCGATGTTGCCTTTTTTGTGTATCGGAAAAATCAAAGTATCTTTAAACTGTTGAGAAATGATTCCAGTTTCAAAAATTTGATTATATGTGTTTGCCAGGTTCTTAATCAGTTCGTCAGTGCCATATCTGTAGAGTTCCTGTGGTATCCTGTCTGCACCTGCCGCTTTTCCATCTGCTAGTGCGTTGACCGATACGCGAACCTCATGCTGGGAAATTGCACTATCCAAAATCTCGTCATGAATATAGGGTTGGGCGTAGTAGATCATGACTGGGTCCAACATTGCTGGGCTCAGCAGTTGATTGAAATGATTTTTTAGAGTAGAAGTATCCAATCCACGACTGATAATATACTTCGATCCATTTAGTTTTCGGGCCAAGTTCCAAAATTCAGAGGGATTACAGCTTCATAATAGTTTACTCTTTTTTTCTTACAAAGGGCTTTATAAATTTGATTGTGTTCAATATATTGGTTTTTTGCATAGCATTCGTTACTACGTCTAAACTCATTTTATTGACGATAACCATTTGTTGGCACCTTATGCGGCTCCTTTATGAAACATTCAATTTTGCTCAAACACATATAATTTTCATCGGACAGTAGGAGTGAATTCAGTTTTGTTCTGTAATTTGAGGCCATTGTATTCCTCCATTGGAGTTTGGACATAAGTTCTTAGGCAACAATTTTCTCTCTCTCTCGTTTCCACAATTGGAATATGATCTGAATAGTTTCTTTTTTGAACTTCAAAATCAGTTATAAGTGCACTCCATTCACCTCTTTCCAAGCTATAATCTATAACAGAGCTACCCTGTTTCATAATAAATGTGAATTGTCTCCCTCACTGGTACCGTTTTGGATCCGGAGCCCAAAAGAATTGCATAGATCCAACAACTTTGCACTCCTACCATTCTTCGTTGAATCTTTCGTTCTCCTGCTCATACCAATTCGATCAATTCATGAAATGAAAATATAAATAAAAATAAACCAGCATAGGTGTTCTTATATGCGTTTCGCCCCGATGTAATGGTTGGGCTCATCAGAAGATGACCATTAAGCACATGAATCGCAAATCATTTATGAAGGAAAAACTAAAAGTTAATTGTACCTTTTTCGGATTCCAGTATGTTCAATTTCTCCATAATAATTCAACTGACTTATATTTTTCAATAAGTTGATTGTTTTTCTCCAATGTCAACTGCTTTTCCAAGTTTACTCTCGACAGCTACTCGCAAAATACGAACAGTGTTGGTATTCCTCGAGCTTATCTTGGATAGTGGTAAACACAAGTGTCCATTTGCTAATCGCTTTCAAAAATATCGAATGTCAGTAGGATTTCTCTCCAGACTATGTTAACTTTCGAGACCGCTTTCGAGAGCAGCTTGAAAGCGACTCGTAGCACGTTTACGCTCAAATGGACACCTACCTTAATATCTGAAATTCATGTTTTCAAGGAAAATGTTTTGATAGAAATTTGACTTGCTCCGTGTCAAGTATTAAGGTATTGCAAAATACAAATGGTTGTTCCTTCTTAAGGACTACCTTTATATTTTCCGTCTTTTCTCAACCCTGACCATGACTTTTATTTCTTAAATAACGCTTAAGGAAAACAAACAACTCCCCGTTCTATAATTGGAATAAAACAACATCTTCATGATTTTCGACAGAATTTCAAAATATTAAAAAGTAAACATCATAAGTAAAGCGATAAATACGTGGGAAATATGAAGATAACGTGTAAAATATAAAAATAGATATGAATATATGACAAGCACAATTACAGATATCAAAAATATGAGTAAAAAAGGTTTAAACCTCTTGTAGATATGTTTTCCTTAGAATTTTAAAGAATCACGTTTCATTCTTATAAAGGTTTTTTTTTCTATATTTTATCTGTTACAGATGGAACTTGTGGTGCGTGTTGAAAAAATGTTTTTTATTACGAAAACATCTTTTCATCAGAAAAATTGACTTCAGCATGTGGGTGATGAATCCGTTTATAAGCACTGCCAATCAACAATTGAATTTTGAAGAAAAGAAGACGGTATTCGCTGCTGTAATAAAATCAACATTTATGTATCCAAACAACAACAACGACGTGCTTGTACTTTATATTCGATTAATTGATGTGATTTTATATGCAATCCTTCTTATACGAGGAAAGGATAGAGAGAAAGAGAGATCAGGATACACTCCTGATTACTCCTTGATTTGCAGTTTCTATCTACAAGCCACAATCTATAAATCCTTATTAGATCGGAAAACGTATTTTGCATTTTACGCTTGACCAGTACATCCCTTATCCAACTTCCAAGGACTAAGGACTAAAGACCAAAGCCACACCCTCCTCTATTCTTCAGATAACCATCTATATGCCAATGTCGATGATGAAGAGAAGTTAACTCTGTATAACTAAATGTTACCAATCATAACCCTGTTGCTCGTGTAAAATTTTAAGTAGCTTTTTGAAAAATAGAAAAACTGAATTGAAAACACTTCAAAAACTACAACGTATCTGCACACACTGCACGGGCACCAGCGGTGGCGTAGGGTACACTATATAGTATAAAGTACAATGTACAAAAGCCAACAATAGACGAGTCCTGGTTTTATGAGAAAAAACAAACCAAAAAAGAAGAGAGAAAAAGAGAAAGAAGACATGAAAAAAAGAAGGATTTTCCGTTGTTGCATCTCATGAATATTTAATTAAGTTTTACATTGGCATAGATATCTCTGTTATAGTGTGCATCGTCGTCGTAGTCGTGAGTGGTATCATCATCATCATAATCATCATCATCGTCATCACCATCATCATCATCATCTCTGCATTCTGAATTTTTATGGAAATGCTTTAACATTTTTTTAAGCAAATTGCTGTTTTGATAAGAATATTTTTTTTGTACTTCTCCTTGTTTTAATTTTCATATATAGTACGAGTATACCTTACCATGGCATCAAGGGCGAACGCGCTAAATTAAATGGCAACGGTAATTTTTACGGCGAATATATCTAGGGATATCGCCGTAAAAATATATATAGCAGATATCTATATAAATGTTTTTTTTTTTTTTTTTAATTTAAATATCAAAAAGGTTTTGGCAAAAAGTTTTAATGAAGTCATGATATTAATTCTTTTTCTTTTGCGTGCAAAAAAATTGCAAGAAGTATAAATAGACGTGAGACAAGCGCACGCTTTTACAAAATACAATCTGTACATACAACACCATGCCACGCTACGCCAACATTGTTAATTGAGATGTTTTAAATTTATTTTAAATTCGAGGTGGAAAAGAAACTACAACTTCAGTATTTTTTAAGTTTTTAAATGTCAAGTGGTTAAGGATCTGTTTAGTTGGTAAAATAATTATCATTAAGTTGTTGTTTTAAAGCTCTTCGTTGATATAAATTTTGTTTTGAATTTTCCGGGAAATGGTTAAAATGTCTAGTTACCCCTTTTTAGGTTTATCTGACAATCAGAAGAATTAGATAATGGTCTGACTGTGTAAACCATTATCTTCTCCGTGATAAATTTACGACCCTATTAAGCTTCTCTGACACAGCTAAAAAACTTATTTACTCATATTCGACCGATCGTATGCAAGCCGTGTCTTGTAATGGTAGAATGTCCTCGTTCCCCCTGTTAATAATGATGTTTCTCAAGGATCAATCCTTGGACCTTTACTGTTTCCATTGTTTATTAATGATCTACCCTCTGTTTTGCCTTACTGTCAGTTTCATATCTATGCAGATGATGTCCAATTCTATATAAGTTTTCCTATGATGATGCTTAAGGGTGCAATATCTTGATGCAATATCCGAGCAATAGCTCGGTTAGTTTTTAACCTACGTAGGTTCGATCACGTCTCTTTTCAACCTCGTCAGCTTTTCAATTGCGATCAAATATTGTTGTTGTATTTTACTCTTCAAATTGATTGTTAAAAAGTCTCCTGTACTATTTATAAGTTTAACTTTATGTACAGGTGATATACAAATAAATAAATATCAAAATATATCAATTGATTTCATTTCATCTACCTGGGATCAGCTGAGCTACCAGAATCAGTAAAGGTCCAGAATACCCCATTTGAGTTTTTTTAAATTCCTGTTTACTGATGATATAATTTACCTGATAACTGACAAATCTAATAAGAAAGCATTCCGGGATAATATAAACAATATGATCAGCATCACAAAGGATGATATAGAGAAATTCATCGAAATGGTAACGTGTATGTCCTGTTTCCGACTTTCATCTTCAAGGCTTTACTGGAATAAAACTGTAGAACAACCGATCATCTAAGAAACAATGAAGTTCAATAGTCAAAAATTAAAAGCTTTATCCATTTCAACGACTATGATAATATCATTCTCCTTGTTTAAGAAGGACACGTCAAATTGTTCAAGATAAGGTCACTTTTGGAGAAAATACGAGACCGGTTGCTATTGATCCCAACAGAAGATCTTCTCAACGGTGATGAAGCAGTACAATCCAGGCGAAACACATAAATGGGGCTATAAGAACCAAGTTCTGAGTGGAATTTCTGGATTAAGCTACGATTTCGACTTGTTTGCTGGATAGCAGAGCAATACATTTCCTGATGGAGCTCCAGATCTGGGAGTTTGTGGAAATGTTATAGCACCAGATTAACATCACTGTGGTCAAATATGTCAACTACAAATCAATTTTTGATAAATGGTCAGATTTATTGGCCCATCATGAATCTTGAGGCCTCCTCCTAAGCTCAATAAAACCAATTTGAGTCCCTTACGAAACGTGAGAGGCTGATTATGCTGATATGATTTAGATCGTTATAGAAGAATTCTCCTAGGTAATTCTTGAGTTTCTGAGGTATCGTAAGGCAAGTACAGAGAAGATAAAGAAGCTTATATGCGATCTGCTTAGAGATAGGAAGCACCTTGAACGTTTTATATCTAGTGTTGGCCAGATGTGTTTTGTGACCTGACAAGTGGTGATGTTGTTCCACCTTGTTCCTGCCCTCCTCCCACGTCTTGCATCGCCAAAAGTTCCGCCTGGAACACGCTAGAGTACACACCTCTACCAACAGAATAGAAATCTCGAAGTTTTTGTCGAATTGCAGTTGGTGTAGTCTGTGTGCTTTGGAATTGATTCTAAATACCTTAGAATTACGGAGTGGCCAATGTTGTTGTGAGTCCACTGCGACGAAGCTTTGAGGCGAATAGCAGAGCTTGCATCTATTAGTTTGCAAAAAATTTCAAGAGGTGTTAAGTGAAGTAAGGTGTGCAGTACTGCAGATGGGGTCGTGCGAAGCGATTCGCTTATACATATTCAAGCTGAATGTTGGACTTTATTTAATTTGTATCGGTTTATAGATTTCTCTTAAGCAGTCCACTATACTGCCACACCGTACATTAAAATCGATCTGACTACCGACTATTACTGTATAGCCAATGCGTGATTTTGGGTTGTAAGCCCCATTTATTACCAATAGCTTTTTTGCAAGAAAAGAGAGCTACAGTAGTTTTTTTGAATCTTTTCTATACGTTGCGTTTCCAATTTAGTTTTTATCTAAGGCAAGACCCAGGTATTAAGCTTCGTCTTAGAATTTTTATATAGGGAGGGCTAATAAATGAAATTTTGTATTTTCTCGAAAATAGTACTAATTCGGTTTCCAGTCCACACCGATTAGCCCAAAGTATTAGTCTGTCCAAGGCATTTTGTAAGAGTTCTTTTAAGGTGTTAAGATGTTTTCCCGAAACTGCTATAGCAACGGCGTCCGCATAGGCTATAACTCTGAAACCCTCATATACCACTATGTTCTAGAGAAGAGGGGATAGAACACAACCTTGCGGTGTCCCTCTACTAACGAATCGTCTGCCAGAAGAGTTGCCCAGTTTTGAGTTAATTATTCTGCTAGTCAGCATGAAATGAATTAACTCCCAAAGCGAAATCTCTACATAGATATTTGGTATAAAAGCCCAAATTTACAAGTGTGCAAGGAACCGTAAGACTCAACCACGTACCGAACTCGAGAATCCCGAAAATGAATTAAGGACGTGGAAGCAGAGAAACGTCGTTATTCAAGAAAGGATAAAGCGTATAATATTCTTCCTTCTGCTGTTGATGTATACAACAAGTACGTGGTTGTAGTGGACCTTCTTGATTCGATGCTGGGCTTATATCGAATAAACTTACGTTTGAATAAGTTGCACAAGCGAGGATTTTTTCACGTAATATATTTTTGCAATAATGCGGGGATTTTATGGCGTCTTCAACATGAATTTCACCTTCTTTTTTTTGATTTCAAACTTGAAATAGCCGAGCATTTATGCAAAGCTGAATAGGAAGCACTAAAACTCCGTAGAGGACCCCGAGATGTATCTCAACTTGGATAGCCTGCAAATCCAACTTCTTCTACCACCGATCCTAAAGATCGGGCCGAATCATCTGCAGGAACAACACTTAAGAAAAAAGCAACCTGAAAGCCATCAAGACTTCCCTCTAATTTCAATTCGTTTGGAAAATGCGGGTCATTTCCACAAATTAACAAAAACAGTCAAATTTGTTTAAACAAATTAACTTTTTTTTAAATGTTTTCACTAAACATGCTGCTGTTTCTTTGGCCTAACCAAGCAGTAGAGGAATAAGGCCCTATAGCGAAATACTAACACTGTACAAAGCATTAATCATCCCAGTTTTGCTGTAGGTGCAGAAGAATGGACCCTCTCTTTTTGGCGGCCAAAGGAACTCTTGGTATCCTCGAGAGGAAGGTTCTGCGTACGACCTATGGTCTGGTTTGTGTCGACAGGCACCGTAATATCTGGCGGAGAAGATTTAATCAGGAGTTAAACAGCTATACAGCGACTTGCCACTGGTCAAAAAGCTACGTGTTCAACGCTTAAGATGGCTAGGGCATGTCGAGCGAATGACCATCGAAGCTCCAGCCTATAAGGTTTTCAACGCCAAGCCTGAGGGAAGAAGAATCAGAGACAGGCTTCATCTCCGGTGGAGTGATCAAGTTAAGGCCGACGCACGTCAACTTGGTCTTCGAAACTGGAAGCAGCAAGCTAGAGATTGAGTAAGCTGGCGAAAGTTATTACTTGAGAACCAGGAGCGCAATGCGCTGTAGCGCCAACTCAAGTAAGAAAGTAAACATGTCTTTTAATGAAAGACGAAAAATTGAAACTGGAAATTTAATTTGATAAATTGGGACCAAGTTAATGGTTTTTATAATCGAAATCACTTGGCTCACTTTTAAAAATCTCAGAATGTTGCTTCTGAAGATTCTAGTAATGACGAAAAAACATCTTGCTAGGAAGTGATAAACATTTTCGATTTGATTAAGTTTGCAAAGATTACAATTATGATTTATATCAACTCCATAGGGTCTGTAATTTAGCTCTAGTATTTCAGTTCGGATCTCAAATTTTCAACTCATCTCGTTTACTGTAAATTCTTTTCAAAAATAATTAGATTTCGCTAATGATAATGATTCAGTTTGCTGTATATCGTTCTTGACATGGACTCTTTAGAACGGTTCAGAGAATTTTGAAATATTTTTTCGTCAATTGCTGAAATGCAGTCATAGAATTCATCCTTCCACAAACCAAAGTTATTCAAGGCTTAATTCAATGTCGTATTTTATTTAGCAGCTATTTCTTGCCAATCTTTGAACGGCGTGTAACAACGCTGAAGGGCAGTCATGAGTACTTTTCTTTGATAAACAATATCACATCGCTTTAAAACTTTGACAACATAGTCCGCATTTGCCGAAAGGTTTTTAAGAAAATTGGAGGTAGTCCAGATTCGACATATATTGCATAGTTAGGTGTGTTTAGAGGGACCTTAAATACACGTTTGAAGAAATATCTCTGGATACCTTCAAAGTCTTCACATACTTTACTTCGTAACCATACACTTCATTGCCAGAGTAAACTTTTAATTGTTGCATCAAATACTTTAAATTTTACCATCGGTTCGATACATTTGTTATTAAAAAAAGCTTGACCAAATGCAGTTAATGGCTGGTTTCGCAACTGATGTTTTATTTTTTGTATGAGGTCCGATGTTTAAATTGTGTGTTATTGAAAAAACCTAAGTATTTAAATTTTTTAACTACTTGTATTCTTTCACCATTATTTTTTCAAGGACGGTTTTTTCTGACATTATGATTATAAGATCTAAAATACATAATCTACGACTTTGAAGTATTTATTTGAAGATCCCAAGAGTTACAATACTGGTTAAGTTTGTTAATTTTGCAGTTGTAGAGTTACCGAATTATCAGTAAGAATGACAAGGTTACCCGGATATAAAAGCACCTTAAAAAGCAAATCACCATAATATAAACTCCGTGAAACACTGTCTTCAATGTCGTTAGTAAAAATTGAGAAGAGCAAAGGACTCAAAATGCAACCTTGTGGGACACCATTAGAAACTACAGCTGTTGTATTTAAAAGGAGTTTCTCATATATTCTTAGAAATTTTGTTGATAATCCAACACCTGCCAGTTTGAAAAGTAAAAGTTTTCTATTTATAGTATTAAAGGCAGCTTTTAAATCTACAAAAAAAGCCTAGAGATTAGTTTTCTTATCCAAAAAACGTTTAGCGACATTAGTTAGAGTAAAAATTTGATCAACTGTAGAAAGGATAGCTCAAAACCCAGCCTGAAAACAACTTGTTTTGTTGTTTGTTTCAACCCAATGTACAAGTTTAAGATATAGCATCTGCGTAAACAGTTTGCGTAATGAATTGAGAACAAAGATACCTCTATAGTTTTCGGGGAGATTAGGATGTCCTTTTTCATAGATCGCTAAAATGGATGACTCTTTGAAATTCTTTGGTATTTCTTTATTGTTGAACACTCGGTTAAGTAAGAACAATATATTGTTCTAAAAATTGTGAGCTGGCATTTTTCAAAAACTCAACTGGGATGCCATCTAAACCCGAAGCCTTATTGTTTTTCATTTTTTCTAAGGCAAAAAGTAGTTCATTGAGAACGAAGTGTATAGTTCTTCGATGTAAATGAAAGGTAACGCAAAACATATGTAAGATTGGTTAGGATCTACTTTTGTAAGTTTTTCGAAATATGAGCCCATCATGTCGATACTGGTCTTAAAGATAGAATTCGTTAAGTTATAAAGGACATCCAGCAGCAAATGTACAATTTTATTTAAAGGAATGGTACCACTACCATGATAATGTTTATTTGTTACATTATTTTTGGCATATCCTTTTCCTTACAATTAATTAATAATCATTCATTATTTAAAAAAATGCTTGTTATCATTAATATAAAAAATTATAATTAATATAGAAATGAAAAAAAAATTAAATGAAAAATGAAGATGCAACAATTAAACATTCTTACTGTGAAGCTATTTTGAAATTACATTAATTTGACAACATTAAGTGAGACAAATAAATGTTATCTATGCAACCCATCCCTAACATTGATCAAATTCCTACGTCAAATTATAATTAGTTCCACTTGATCTACCATCAACCAAAACGATTTCAAAAACACGCATTCTAACATAATTCATATGTCCAGCCATTTATACCCACACCCTTCCTTAACCTTCCCATTAAAATTCTAACATCCAAAAAGTGCAAACCTCAGTTAATTTCTAATATCCTTATGCTATATTGGCGCAATAAATTCAAGGCTCGGAAAGATTCTCTCGCTTTCCAAAAAGCATTAAAATTTAAACATCTCGTTCAAAATACCATTATAACATATATCTATCCATAAGGACATAGACAGGACAGAGGACAGACGACAGGATGTGTTTTTTCTTAACGCCAGCCAGGGTCGTCATTGTCAGTCGGCTGAGAGGTGAAGTCATTGCATGAGCACATGATGTTGTTCATATAATAATTTACGATTGCAAGCTTGTGACACTTCTGCAAGTTGCTTTTTCTCTCACCGAAAAATATCTACAATACCCTTCAAAAACTCCATGATGCTTAATTTCTACCTAAGCTACGTTCGCACAGCGCGACTTTCTACCATGAGCATGAGGTTTATTTTTATTTTAGCTTTTTTTTAACTTCTCATCAGCACTCGACATCGTTATTTGGCCATAAAAGCGATTATTTAGGAAGGAAATCTTTTCCCTAGATGACATTTGTAATCAAAATCGACACATAAAATTGTAATGGTTTTTTTTAAGCATATTAAACGTGTCCCAAGTGGAAACGGAAAAAAAACACAACATACTATGACTTTGGAGAAGCGGATATAAATTCCCCTATTTATAGGTACGACTTGAATTCATCTAAATTTTATCCAGGGTTGGACTCGAGGATCAAACATTTTATAAGAAGCTTCAGTTTAGAAGGGGTCCAGTTTTTCTTAAAGGTTCAACATGAGAATTAAAGTTAGTTCTTTAAATTTAAATCAAGTGTAGACTTTTGTAGACTTCTATCTTGGATTTAAATGGAAGTATTAAACTTAGAAAAAGTCGAAAAAAAGACTATAAGCCAAGTTAAAATGTCAAAGATTGAATAATTCAACAAACTTTGGAACAAAATTACCCATAAAACAAAAGACTATCCCACAATTCTTAGTTCCGAAAAATCTCTACACTTAATCTAATCCAATCCTGGATTTGTCCATAAAAGATGTGCACACCAACGCACAACGACACTATATTCTGTGCCAAAGGATGTCATAATACTGTCGGTGTTCTCTTTTTTTTTCACTACGAAAAGGCAACTTGTGCAGCAGGCGAGGGTCGAAGCAGCCGTGAGGGCGAGATTTAGGTAAAACCTCTAAACTATTTCGCTTTGAAACTTTATGGACCTCGGAAGTAATCGATTGGCAGTCTCGTGTTTCATAAATGGTTGTAAATCTGAAATTAAATGAAAGCGACTACCTCGTATATGTCTATCCCCTATTACCTATACCTATTTGATCCTCCTATATAAATTGACGACAAGCGAAAAGAGCTCTGTCCTGGCAAAAAGGAGTTACATGTCGAGGATGTTGAATCCCTTTGGTTTATGGTGTTCTATATAAAGCTATACTAGGTACGAGGTAGTTAAGGTACCTTACTACGCTACTATCGGATTTATATGCCGAAATGAGCTTTCACCTTTTTCGATTTATGGAGTATTTTTTTTTTCTTTTTGTTGTTGTTGCTGTATCCTGTATATATGGCTCTCTGACTATGATGTGTTGCTGTATGCTTTTATATGTGTATATTTTTTGTTATGTAACGTGATTGACATTGTAATTAAGGTGATTTAGTGAAAATTGGCTAAGAAGTGAATAAGCTGGAAAAGTATAGTAGGAACGAGTATAGCTATACAAGAACATAGATATTCACTCTAGGGAGATTGGTTTTGTGAAGGAAGAAAAAAAAAGAAGAGAATTCAGTGTGTTCAAGGATTATGGTGGTGTTATTTTTATGGTTTCTTAATGAAGTCTTTTTATGCGGGAGCATATTATGGTTATAATTTATAAGGAAGGTGATTTATTTATGATTACATTTTTTTTCTGATTTTCATTTTCTACAAAGCATTTCCAATTAATTAAGAAAAAATCTAGGATAACAATTTAAACAAAAAAGAGGAACATAAATTATTCAAAAAAGTTTAAGTCAAGATTTTGATTTAATTTAACATTCCATTGGTTAAGAAGAAGCAAGTTTCTTGTAATTAATTATTCAAGGCTAAATTGCACTAACTCAGTTTTTTGATTCAAGACAAATGAAGCCAAGCTAAATAATCTATTTCTCAAATGAAATCGTGATAGGGATAAATAATTTCCCATCAAAAGTGCAGTTGTAAATACGTATTTATTATTAAATGTATTAATATTTAGAATTATGTTAGTTAAGGATCTGAAGTTTAAACACTTAAAAGAATTGAACTTGAATAAATTCTCAAAAAAGTTCTAATGCTTCATTTCATTTCACATAAAAGTTTTATTCTGTTTGAGTAGAAAATTAAAACGATACACTCTGGCGTATACTTGTTTTTTTTTTAACTAGTTTTACTAATTTTTTGTGGTGGATGGAAATATCGTTGGATTTCAAAAGCCAAACTAAAATGATATGAGATTTAGAAAAGAGAACATTTTTCTTGCTAAATATCTACATTCTAATGCAGTCAAACTTGAGCTCACGTGTGTACAAAGTTTAAAGTAATATAGAGTTTTGTTTGGTTTCCCAATTCTAATGAAAATGGTTTGTTGTAACTTTTAGCGAATGGAATTTCAATAAAGATTTTCGTTGAATCAGATGTAATAAATCACAATGAAATTGTGTTAAACAAATTTCAAAACATAAGCATTAAGCATGCATCACGTTTTTTAAAAAATGTGAATAAGTCGAAAGAAAAACCTTCCGTAATTTAAGCTTTTACACGTTTTTTTTTATAATGTTCTAAATGAAATAAAAATTTTATTCTAACGTTACTTTAACCATGGTTATAAAAATTGAAATGTATTCCCTATCATCTAAGCATTCATTTGGTGGGATGTATTTTAAGAGAAGATTTACACTTTGCTTGGGAACTAAGCTTCTTTTACAACAAATGTAAAACGACAGAGGTTATTGATCAAGTCTTATGTTTGTATAAATAACATTGACTTTCCCTCATCCTGACGAAATAAAAATTTAAGATTGATCTTTTAAACTATTTAGACTGACGGAGGTCTCATGATAACAACAGATTTTCTTAAAAAGAATATTGAAGATTCAATCATTAAAAAAAAAACAGAAACAATTGTTTCACTATATTTTATCATATTTATCAAATGGACTTTTGGGAGACATTTGAAAAAAAAGTCTCGAATTTTGCGTTCTTTTTTCGTTTTTAAACGCGACCATCACAACTTGATTTTGTTTGAAAATTAATGTTCAATATTTCAAGAGGCGAAACAGTGTCATTAGACTTTTAAATTAAAGGTAACATGTTCTCTTAAGTTTTGTGTCCATTTGAGAAAAAACGTGCTGCAAGTCGCTCTCAAGCTGGTCTCCAGAGCGATTTCGCAAGTGGACATAGTCTGGAAAGTATCTCGGGGAGAGTTGACTAATTATTCTCGACATTCGTACTTTTTGAAAGTCACTCGCAAGTGGACACATGTGCTTACCACTATCCGAAATAAGCTCGCGGAATACCAAAACAGTTTGTATTTTTCGAGTAGCTGTCGAGAGTAAACATGGCAAAGCAGTAAACATTTGAACTTATTGAAAAATATGAGTCACTTGAATTATTGTGGAGAACTACGGATAAATCATTTCGAAATACTAATATAAAAAGCGTAATATTTACCGAGTTTGCGAAACAGTTCTCGTGTTCCGTAGCAATTCATATGCTTACCGGATGCTAAAAATCTAAGTGTTACCAGTATACGCTCCCGTACTGGTATGGCTTCCCTTAATTGGGTATCTTTTATAAAAATTATGGGTCCAACATGTTGTATCCAAAATTCAATTTCACTAACTGACAAACGGCAAAATTTTTGAAAATGTTGGGGATCTTCAATTTGAAGCTCTCTTAAAAGAGCATGGTTTGATCCAATACATTTTTGTATTCTTTTTGAGAAAAGTGCAGATAATTAAGGCAGCTGCAACCATTCACTTGATAATATGCTAGAAGAAGAAATCTATCAAGTAGACACGATTATGAGAGTACCTCAGGAAGAAAACTCTCAATATTCTAGCGGGAGCTCGCGATAGCAAAATTTCTAAAAAACCGTCTCCCGAGAATTGCCCTCGAGAGTTAACTAGCAGAATATACAAATGTATATATGGTCGTTAAAGTATGACAACTTGTTTTTAGTTTTAGGGCCGTATTATCACTAGAGTCACCTAAAAAATTAAGCGAATGTGACTTTTTCGCATTACTGTTTGCGACTCGCCAAGTTGACGTTCGCCTTAAACTTCAAAAAATCGGCAAATTGAAATGTCGTTTTATTACAATTGGCGAATGCTCACCTTTATCTGTCATAATCGGTCGAACTGTAATTCTTGGTGACTTTCAAAACATCACATTTTTTTTTTAATTCGAAGTAGTTGTCTAGATTTTTTGTCGCAACATAAAAAAATTAGTGAAAATCGACAAAAATAAGAAGAAATTAAATAATTATTAAATAAATTAAAATAGCACCTTTTATTGGTATAGCATTAAAAGAACCGACAACGCCCAGTTCTCAAAGTTGGTGGAGCTAATGGAGGCAAACCCCGACATTGCCAATGGTTTCGGGATGTTTGAATCATCCAAAAAAAAACCAAGCCCAATATTGGGATTCGTTTGCCCTTGAGCGAAACGCATTGGGACCTCCTATACGAGAGGGTAAAGAGTGACATAAGGTAGGTAGCAAATATTGGTCTTGTTACTGAGCAGGAGCTTGCTACCAATGTGAGTTGCGTCTACACATCCAACTATTCCTGGTAAGCCTGTTCTTTGCAGAAACAAGTTTCTCGCTTCTTGCTTTTCATTAGTGGACATATCTGCATTGATCCAAACTCGGCAGATTCTTGCTGCAAGCAAATTAAGAACTTCCCTTAAAACTACTGAAGTTGGAAGAAACCTCGCTTAAAGTCATTTCCTACACTATTTTGATGACTTCCACATCCGAGAAATCGTAGAACTTTGAGTCGTTTGAAATCCTGACCTTATCTGACGAAAGTATAACACAAATCTATGAAAAAAAATCTAATTAAATTTTATCTGGTACTCCCAGTGGGTTGAAAGCATCTCTTAAACACCTCCTCCATCTGCAGATCATGATTTTTTCTTCCTTATTTGTTACTTCTTCTTTTCATCCTCGAAAAACAATTCAAAGCTTCTACTAATCTTTATTTTTATTTACTTTTTTCACAAAAAAACAATATTCCTCAATCTGACTTTATAAATATTTATGACAATGAATGAAATTTCACTTTCAGCTTTTAATGTTGTCAGTTTTGTTTTCAAAGACAAACTACATAGTTCGCCATTAGTAATACCACCAAACTGTTAATTCTCCAAAACATTCCACTCTAGGCGAATTTTCGACTCGCGAGTGATAATACGCTTCTTAATTGAAGGTCTAATAAAGAAGATGTCTGAGTAACTACATATTCACTGGATATTCATCCAAGGTTGTGAAAAAGAGTCTTTAAGTAAAATCTAACCGTAAAGATTTTTTAAACTTCATTGATTTTGAAAATTTTGTTTATAAACATTTTCATTTCGAACTTTGAAAGGGTCAATATCTCGAACTATTTGGATGTCAATAATGTAAAACATTGCTCTTAGTCAATTCAGCCAAATAAGGATCAACATTAAATGTATTCTTAACTTTTGCTTTTTGCCTCTTTTTTTAAAATTGGGCATTAGCACATGTTTGGTTAATATAACATTGTCAACACTTAAAGCCAATTCGATTTTTTAATAGGATGTTAACTTAGGTACCCAAACTACCCAAACAACATGCTTCTGTTAACCAGGTCATAAGTTCTGTTGAAAGTATAAAATACCATAGGATAAGAATTTTATAATAATTTGTATTCATTGTTGTTTCATTTATTTCCTCATAATTTAAGTTCAATTAAGAAAGTAGTTTTACTTGAAATGGCTGACCTTAGCTTTAATGAAAGCCTCTAAGCCTTGTGACTATCACACTATAGTGGCACCCTATTTTTCTGTTAATGATTTTGACACTGCTTTCGTTAACTCTATCTTTTGAGTTTAAAGATTTTTGTAAGAAATCTTCAAGGCACGCTCTCAAATTCTGACCACAAAAAACAAACTTAGGGATTAAAGAGCCAATCTTAAGCTTCTTTAAAACGTACTATTTTTACCCTAAGACAATGTTATGTTGTCTTGACTTTGTTTGTCTTACCAGAATTTTGCAGAAGAATCAAATCATTACAGAAGGGTGATGATAATTAATTTTGACCCTTAAATAAATTGGGTGGCGCAACAGTCCGTTGGGAACCAGGGCCTAGTGACTTACAACTTTCAACCATTCCTGTGTGCGAGTACTAATGTCAGGAATGGAAGGGACCTACAATTTTAGGCCGAATCCGAACGGCTAATTTGAGAAGGCACTTTTTCATGGCATGAATTACTCTTGAAGGAGTTGTTGTCAATTCCTCGCAAGAGGCAGTACCCGCAAAAATTATTTTTTTTTAATTTAAGGTGGCACTGGCAGGGATTGAAGTAAAGACCCCTTGCATGACAGTCCAACGCACTAACCATCATGCCGCGGGCACTTTTTTGACCCTTAGAATGATATTTTAATAAATATGATTTAAAATATAACTACCATAAATGTTCATATATGTGTTTCGCACCGGTGTAATGGTTGGGCTCATCAGAATGATAGTTTTAGTTTGATATGGTGGTTTCGTATAAATTGTATCGTTTTCTTTGCTTTAAACTCCTTCAACATTAAAAATCTTTTTATTTGAAAAAAGGAATTATTCCATTCTCATTTCTCGCGTGCCACAGTAAAAACCTTTTTACTCTTCCCAAGATACATTTTCGGAGTCGAGGTGTTAAAATATAATTTGTAGAGCTTCGATAGTTCTTTATTGTGTAGATGCTCTCTCATCGGTATTGAAATGGATCTGGCGAAAATATCCAATTGTGTGGACATAGTTTTTCTCTTCCGAAGTGGTTTTAGTGGTATTCGTTTTCGAATTGCTTTCGTAAGCGTTCAAATGTGGACAACGTGAGCAGAACTACTTTTTGGGCTAGTCATAATCTTTTGAAGACATAGGAAACTGGGGAAGAACCTAATTATCGGAAAATATTGCTGTTACCAGTGGTTTTTGAAACGAGAAAATTTAGCTAGAACTCATATTTTCTTTAGCGTCTCAATTAATGGTAACAGTAGCGAAACTGAAACCAAATGTAAATATTTAGAAAAATAAGATAATCAATTTATATCAAATGAATGTTTTGGCCAACAAGGTCTTGAAGTTTTGTAACAAAAATAATGGCACAACTACGTACATGAAAAGAAGCAAGAACTAATTGCGCCAAAAAAGAAATCTATTTTTGCAGTTCAGGGTTCTGCTTTCTAGAAAAGGGTGTATTGACCACATTCCATCTTGAATCATTTTTATTAATTAAATCGACGGTCAAACTTCATAACCTTATAAGTCGTTTTTCGAAGTTTTTCAAAATTTTAAAAATTGCCTTAAACAATTATTAAAAATTAAAGAGAATATTTACAGAATTGAGTTATTCACTTAGCAATTCAATAAATTTAATAACGAGTTTTTGCATTATTATTGTTCAAAAAGTCTTAGCGTGTTTATCAATACCTCTTGAGTATATTTCTTTCCATAAAAAGAGGCATAGACTCGTTACTAGAAGACTAACGAAGTACGGCTTAAATGTCTATGGGATTTATAACACGAGTTTTCAAATTTTTCCATTCTTGCAAAATCAGAGTAATACCAAAAGACAGGTCTTAAATTTTTGAACTGTTTTTTTTTGTATTCATTTTATTGTATACAATTTGTTTCGAATTTTTCGACCTACCTTAAAAAGTTGTACCGTCGATATTATTGAATGTATCCCTAACCAATTTATTAATTTGATTTAAAAATATTCAGGAAAAATTGTTTTCCAATTGGAATCCTTAAAAACCCATCTTGATGCTTTATTTCAAAATTAATAAAACTCATCAGTTATCAGAAAGTCAAAATTTCGACCATTCAAACCAAATCAAAAACCTTGGCAATGTTTTCAAAAATATTATTTTATATTTAAAATAATCACACTACAATGGAAAACATGGAACAATGATTATTCAAGAAAATTTAAAATTTGACCCACAATCATTGCCACGCCCAATGCTCATAGTCTCATTTAATTTTAACTTCGACCCAACAACAAACAAAAGTTTAAACACCCTGTTTCAGACATACCAAGCCATTATATTTTTTAACTCTTTGTAAAAACATAAAAATTATCTCAAAAGCCACTTAGTATAATCGTCCAGAAAATCGAATTAACATTTCCGCATAAATTTCGAATTCCGTCCTATACTCCCACAGAACAAAGTTTAAATAGTGATCATCAACATCGAATGCCTAATTGTGTTTGAAAATTTCTAATTAAATTAAACAACAAACATGAAACTTATCTTCAAAAAGGGTAATACTCGAAAGTACATAGGAAGGTATAATACTCTCCTAATTGAAATTCCGGGTCCATTTAAATTAGGTTTTAATAGATTTTTAATATGTTTAAGTTTAAAAGTATACAAAATCCTGAATATAATATTTTTTCTTAATTATTTAAAGATAAAATGTATTGACATTCTAAATTTAATAAAGGATATAAAACGCAATAATTTGTATTTAAATTTTACCTGATTTTTGAAACTCCTCCTCCTTCATATTGTAAATGTTCTAGGAACGTATTTGTTGCTGTTACTTTCGTTTCACACTATTTCTTTTTTTTGAAAATTTGTATTTTATTTAAATAATTTTTTTTTATATCTATAAAATTCAAACACATTCACATTAAAAAATATATTTTGTTTAAAAAACAAACAAAAATTACACAAAATTCATCGCCATACGGTGGCAAATGAAAAAAAAAAAACAGTTTTTATACCACAAAATTTAAAATTGAGAAAAATGTTTAAGTTTCAAAATCGGAACTAGAAGTCATTGGACTATTTTTGAGGCACAATACCTTTCCCATCACACCACAGCTGCAACAATGGTTAAAATTTTAAACACAAAAACTCACTATGTCCCACATTTGTATTTTTGTATTAAAGTACAAATTTACTTGAGGACAATCAACCTTCTCAATGCAAATATCCTTTTGCCTATGTGTCTGTCCACAAACAAAAAAACTACAGAAGCCAGCAAAATCAAGAGTTTCAGAGACAGGAACGAAATCCTTTTTTTTACTTGTTTGTGTCTTGTTTCCTTTTGAATTTAATCGAAAGCAAATACGACCACTCCAGACGAGTTACTCTGTTCAACTGAGTTTAACCATTTTGGGAAAAGCTTCTTTAACACCAACCATCGCTATCGTATTACAGACAGACAAGTAGTGGAGTAGCTCCTGATGGCAGCAGCTAGGCAATATTTGTACATGACAGCAGCGCCAGGACAGGAGCAGGAAAAGGAGCAGGAGCAGGAGCTAGCAAGCAGAAAACAGCAAGCACCACGACCATCACGAACAAAAGGACGAACCCAGGGAGAGCAATTGAATAGAGTGATGTACATGCGATAATTCGGAATGGAACACCACCCATCGCATCGCATCGATGGGACATCACCCAATATACAACCAGCAACCCAATCACCTCCATGTCCCATAGTCGTCGAAGTTGTCGGTCTTTGGTCTTCGGTCGTTGCCAAATCGAATAGACAACTGCACAAACGTTTCGACAAGGCAAAAAGGACATTTTTGGGGAACCGAATGGTATCATTTGATCCAATCTTCTGCGAGTGCCGAGTATATCTGCGCTCTCTCACTCTTTCTGTCTCTCATTATTTGCAAAAACCCTTCCCAAACTTGTGTGTGCAGAAAGGAGAGCTAAGCAATTTTGGCAAATACAAATGACGATGGCACAAACCAGAAGAACCCATTTACTGATTTCCCCTTTGCTTTGCAGACTAGTATTTCCCCTCGAACTGTTATACGCAACCAAAAGTAATGTCCTTTTTTTCTTCATCCCCCAAGTTGGGGAGTTTTTTATGTTTTGAATGCATCACCCTCAGGGAAAAACCAGGTCGCGCCAAAATAGCCAAAGTCAGCAAAGGACGATTTTGGATCGGCGCTCACCCTTTATGATGTGAGTTCGATAAAACAATCGGACTTCTTGCAGGACTGCAGGCAGAGTCGGTCCGTCCTTGTTGGTGTGCTGTTGTGTTCATCCTGCATTCATACAGGGGTGATATGAAATTGTATATGTACATATGTACATATGTGTAACTTTTGCTAATATACATACATACATACTAACATGACTGATTGTAGAATATGTTTGACTGGTGTTGAATAAAAAGCTCAAACGCTAAATGTCCTTATAGAGCTTAGGGATTTCGATTTCTCTATGGGGGAGTAAATAATCCTGATTTAACATTTTTGCTTTCGCTCTTTTGTGTGTGATATCTATTTTTATTTTGTTGTTACTTTGTTGGATGTTACTTTTTTATTTTGTTGTGTTTTATTTTTTTAAGCACGGGTTACCGCGCGCCGTCAATGCCGTCGGCTACTTTATTATTTTCGGTCAAGTAGGTGTGGGAAGTTATAAGGGATGTTCGCACAGAGTGTGTGTGGAAGTTTCTTGAGTTTCGTTTTTTTTTTTTTTTTGTTGTTGTTTTCCTAATTGCGTATTGTTTTTCGGGGGCAAAATGAAAGTACGTATTTAACTGACACGTGTATAGAAAGCAAAGGTTTGTTTGGATTGATTTTTTTATGAATGCGTGTATTTCAAGCGGTTGGTTCACATATATTGAGGTCCACTTTCGATAAGTTTTCTTACGTGTTAATTTATTTAAGAATAGCAACAACTGTTGGCTTGGCAAGAGTACGATAACTTATTCGACAAGATATTTTAATGGATTTGTATAGAACAGTTAAAAACTAGCATCTTTTACTATCGGAGGGGGGTTCTATCTCCCCCCGTTTAGACGGGAGGGGCAATTGAAAAAAAAAAATATTATTTAAAATGGAAAAAAATAGTTAAAAAATTACTATTTTTTAACCGAAACGAACAAACACAATAATCAAATGCTTTGGAAAAGAATTCTTTCACGAACTTGATGAGCTATCTGAGACAAAGATTAGAGACCTAATCTTTTTTCTCATTGCGACAAAATGGCTCTAACATAATCGCTATTAAGCTTTTCTACAAATCTTTCCCTTTTTATCACAGTTCAAACGAGTTTTGGTATCAAAACGGCGGCGCACTACAGCGCTAATTGTATCTCAGGCTAGGTTGCCTTAAGATCGCCATTTCTACCACCACCATGCATAGTTTTGCCTTGATTTAAGAACAAGCTAATAGACAAAAATGTTGGCTTTAAGAAAATGTATAAAACTTATTTGTAGGTTAGGTTAGGTTAGGTTGGAGTGGCTGTCCAGATGTCATTGACGAACCTAGACCTCAAGGGTCCATTGTGATACCACTAAGAGGTTACTCATGGGAGAGTAATAAACGTAAACAAACCATTTCGTACTTTTAATTAAGTTAGAGAGACGTTTTGTGTCAATCGTTGCCAGTTAACTTTTATTATCGAAGAAGGGATTACCGAGAAAGTTATTCCTTCTAATGGAGAGTGCTGGACATGTACATAGAAGGTTTTGCACTGTTTCCTATCCTCCTCGTCCATGAAGCTTCTACAGAAGTCATTTGTGTAGACCCCTAGCCTTAGAGCATGTCTTCCTATGAGGCAGTGTCCTTTTATTACTCCAATTGTAGAGCTTATACTTTGTCTGCTCAAGGATATCAAGCCTTTTGACCGTTGGCCATATTTGCTTGGTTGCTAGGCAAATGGTACTCTGTGACCATCTAGCATTTGTTGATTCTAGAGCATATTGTTTGAGAAGATATTTGCATGTAGCAAGTGGTGTTCTTTTGTTATTTTTTTGTCTAACATTAGGTAGAAGTGCCAGGCCACAGAAGGATTTCCCGAAATCCCTCTGTGGCCCGGCACCCAAATGAGGTGAATATTAAACTGTTCCGTCATCTCATTCAGAGATGATCGACAATCGTGGACTATTTGAGAGTTTGTGGAGACAGAGGCGAGAGATTTAAGAGCGGCTTGGCTGTCCGAGAAGATTCGTATATCCTTACAAGATATAACGTTTTTTTTTGAGCCAGGATAGTGCCTCTTTAATCGCAATTACTTCTGCCTGGAATTCACTGCATTGATTGGGAAGTCTATAGGATAGACTGAGATTCAGTTGTTCTGAAAAGATACCACTGACACTGATCGGTCTTTAAATCGTCTGCATAGAAGTGTACCGGATCGTCTTCCAGGGGTCTCTCTTCTTCCCAGGAGGATCTTGAAGGGTTGGACACATGGAAGCTTTTCCGAATTTGGAGTGGTATAGTCTGGATAGATCTGAAACTGTCTAGAATAGTAGTATGTCCATTATTGTTACTGGTTCATTGAAAGGTGGCTCTAAGCCTCACACATAAGTTGGCTGGTGTTCGGTTTAAAAGCACTTCCAGTGAGCGGTTGGTGTTGAGCGAAGTGCTCCTGTGATGCACATACCTGCTGACCGCTTGACTTTAATGAGCTTATTTGGATATTCACCATCTTGTCCAGTGCGGTCCACCGTACGACAACTCCATAAATGAGTATCGGTCTGATTTCCGAAGTGTATAGCCAGTGGGTTATTTTTGGGGATCCTATGGCCTTTTTACAAGTAAAAAGCGCTACAGTAGCCTTTTTTACTCTTTCATCAATATTAGCCTTCCAATTTTGTGTTTTGTCTAGAATGAGGCCTAAATATTTAGGTTGGTCGGAAAAGCTTAATGGTATTCCTTTAATCTTGGGTGGGCTAATCTGAGGAATTGTATACCTTCTCGAAAAGAGTACGAGTTCTGTTTTATGTGGATTGACGTCCAAGCCACATTGCTAAGCCCATTTTGTTAGCCTATTTAAGGCGTTTTGTAGGAGTTCTGAGAGAACTTGGGGGTGTTTCCCAGATACAGATGTTGCAACGTCGTCAGCATAGGCAATCGCCCTGAAATCCTCTGCTTCCAATGATAGTAGGTCGTTTGATACCATGTTCCATAAAAGTGGCGAAAGGACCCCACCTTGGGGGTGCCTCGATTCAGCCATCTGGTGGTAGTAAAACTTCTCATACTAGAAGTTATTGTCCTGCTTTTGTGTCGGACTCTCACCGTTGGCTGCGTTAGGTTGGATTTGTCCTTGAACTTTTAACAGATATCAATTGTATTCTCAAATATGTGTTAATTTAGGATGAAACTTGAAATAATTTATATTGGAACTGTACATAATCTTCCGAAATTCTGAAGAGATACCTTATTGTTCGTATATGAAATCTAAGTAGCATAATTTTGACTTTTGAAAATGTGTATGTTTCCACTTCTATACCTAATAAAGACCTCTGGTTACTTCCAAATTTTAAAAATGAAGATTTTCAACTAATTTTGTAACAATCTATTGAGGTTTCCCAGATGACATCACGGAAGCAATACACCAGCAATTTTTTCTAAACGTTTTAAAATGTTGACCAATCGGTTAAATATGTGTTTTAAAATGCAAGTAATTGTGGCTATATTTAAATATAGAATTTATACTTACTAGATTGTTAGCAGCAAAATGTTGGTAGATAGTTTTCAAAAGACAAAATATTCTAAAGCCTGAAATTGATAAATTATTCCTCTTGAAAAAAATCCCTTTTTTCTAACTTTAATTACATAAGCTTTTAATCAAAATGTTCGACTTCTGATAGTGTTTTCTTTTGAAACTAGACACATTTCTCACATCAAAAGATTGAAGTTTAAGTTTATTTTAATTTTAAAAACAATTCAAATAAGAATACAGTTTAAATCTTTAAAAATAATCATAATTTTCTAAAAAAATTAGTTATTTTTACATCGGTATTAATTTTTTTGTAAAAAGTTCATATCAACTTATTTCTTGAGCGTTTTTGTAAAATTCCTCAAAACAAGACATTCTGAGTTCTAAGTCATGCTAAAATTAGTTTAATATTAATTTGAAAAGACAAACTTTTTTTCTTTGCAGGATCGTCGTGATCCTTAGATTTATGTGGGCCAATAAATGTTTAACGGATCAGGGAGGTACACCAAAATGTCTTTCAAAACTTTTTTAACCTTAGAAACATAAAAATTTTTTTAAAGACTGGTCTTTATTTTGGAGACTTTACGGCCAGTCATAGAAAGATATTATAATAGCTCCGATTTGTCGAATTAAAAATTTCGACATTCTCCGAGGTTTCAAGGTCCCTAGGGTAGAAATACAAGATTTTTAGAGCGATCTATGTGCGCGCGTGTGTACGTACGTTTTTACGTCCGTACGTTCGAGACGTTTTTTACGTCGTCCATAGCTCAAAAAGCAGAAGAGATTTAAACTTCAAATAAATTTTGCTGTACAGATAATAATGGAGAAAGATGCAGAAAGGACTCTTAAAAAGGGTAGTTTTTTTTATTATATCAATTTAAAAAAAAGGTGAACATTTTGATTAACCCTAAATATCTCAAGAACCAATAACGCTATACCAATAAACGTTTTTTTTATAAATCAATAAAACTCAAAAAAAATTGTATCACATAGAACATTTTACGTACAAAAAATTATTTTCTTTCCAAAAAAATGTTGTGCTACGAAGAATAACGTTTTCAACATCTGGTAAAATTTTGAGAACAATCGAATTGACTGTTTTTTTTTTACAAGAAAAAAAGACCTAACAAGAAATTAATAAAGTGGGTAAAAATTGATATATTGGCTTCAAATTATTTTTGTCTTATAAAAAATATTGTTTAACAATTTTCTTACCAAAAATAATAACCTAAAAAAACTTGGTTAAAATTTACTTTCGACTCAAATATTTTTTCAAAAATTAAAAATATTGGCTTCAAAGATGTTCAAGACACAAGCGTACACAGGTTTTTCTCAAAACCAACCTCTGTCTATCAACTCCTACTCTCACCTCCCCGCAGTGAACATCGGGTGCCTAGTACCTCAACTGGAGATTGGGTTCCAACCCCAGTGGAATGTTGTTGGGGACAGCAAACGAAAGAGGGGGGAGAGGTGTTTCCACTAAGGCGCCTCTCCTTATCCAGGCGGCAGCGGACGAATTCTCGAGATGGAATCAACGGTGGCGTCTACAGTTCCAGTAAGGTTGAACTACTTAGTGAACACCTTATAGGGCTTCTTAGACATATTCGAAGCCCAAGCCTATAAGGAGCGGTTTATCCGGCTCCCATTTCTTGGAGTTATATTAAAGATCTGCCCTGCAGGTTGGGGGTTGTGCCGTCGGGGTGACTTCCCGGCCACCTTTAATTGCGAAGCACCAACAAGCCTCGGATACGGATGGATTTACTGTTGAGAACGAACTTCAGATCTGCTCGCGGAATGTAAGGTCCCTTAACGGGCCACGTGCAGCCGAATAATTAGCAGAAGCCCTAAACTGCTGCAAGGCAGATATTACCGACATCCAAGAAGTGCGATGGGATGGACCGGGCAGACGCAAACTAAAAGACTGCGATATCTACTACGGCGACTGCTACCGAGAACAAAAACAGCGTCTATTTGGGTGTGGATTTGTTGTTGGGAAAAGACTCAAGCAAAAAGTCTTGAATTTCAACAGTGTGAGCGAGGGCATCACGACAATCCGCATAAAGGCTAAATTCGCCAACATAAGCATAATATCCGCGCATGCCCCAACAGAGGAGAAAGATGAAGACACCAAAGACATATTCTTCGAGCTCTTGGACACGGGCACCACAGCGAAACCCCTGGTTTGACGACGACTGCCGGCAAGCGCACGCAATGAAACAAGAAGCAAACAAAACGGCGCTGCACAAAAGGACTAGAGCTGCTCGCGAGCTCTACGAGCAGAATAGGCGAGAGGAACACCGGCTTCTTAGATGGAAAAAAAGAGAGCATGCGAAGCGCGCGATCGAGGAGATAGAGGGATGTCACAACAGGAATGAGGTTCGTAAATTTTACAAAACGTAAAAAAAAACTCACAAGGATACCAGCCACAAACCGAAACCTGTAAAGACCATCAGGGGAACATCGTAGTAGAACCGCAGTCGATGCTGAAAATATGGAAAGATCACATCTCCAAATTATATAACGGCGATGACGAACCGAATTCCGCTGTAAGGGAGATAGAACCACTCAACCTCGGCGACGCAGATCAACAATTCCACCTACACGACCTTGACGAAGTGAAGATAGTTATATCTTTACGGAAGTCAAACAAAGCTGCTGGATCTGACGGCATCGCTGCCAAACTATTCAAAGCAGCAGGCGATGACTTGGTAGGGAGCATGCACCAACTCATCTTCAAAATGGTTGGAAGAAAGCATGCCCGCTGAGTGTAATCTCAGCATAACATGCCCGTTACATAAGAAAGGAGATCCTCTAAATTGTGCCAACTACAGAGGCATCAGTCTCCTTAACATTGCGTATAAGATCCTCTCTGCCGTATTATGTGAACGTCTGAAGCCGTTCGTCAACAACCTGATTGGTCCTTATCAGTGTGGCTTCTGACCAGGAAAGTCCACTATCGACCAAATATTCACACTACGGTAGATCCTGCAAAAAACCCAGGAGCTTCAAATCGATACCCACCATCTCTTTATCGATTTTAAAGCCGCGTATGACAGCATCTATAGGGAAGAGCTCTACAGAGCAATGTCTAGTTTTGGCATCCCTGTCAAACTTATCCGTTTGTGCAGAATGACGATGTTGAATGCACGCTGCTCTATCAAGGTCGGAAAAGATCTTACCGATGCATTTGATATCAAAAAAGGTTTTAGACAAGGCGATGCACTTTTATGCGACTTCTTCAACATCGTTCTGGAAAGAATTGTGCAAAACTCAACCGTCAACACTAGAGGCACAATCTTCCAAAGATCTATCCAATTACTCGGATACGCAGATGATATTGACATAATTGGAAGATAAAAGAGTGATGTCAGTGGAGCGTTTTTGAGCATTGCGACGGAAGCGAAGAAGATTGGTTTAGTTGTCAATGAGGGCAAGACCAAGTATATGCTGTCATCAAAAAAGGACACTAAACGACGACGTCTTGGACACAACGACACCAGCGCTAAAATCAAACGAAGAATAATTCTTGCAAATCGCTGTAGAGTGGATGGACATCAACGCTCCAGCCCGGAAGGTCTTCGAATCCAATCCCGAAGGACGACGGAGTAGAGGAAGACCGCGACTCAGGTGGTTTAAGAGGATCTCAACCAACTTGGGGTGCGAAACTGGAGACAGCTAGCTAGGGACCGAGCTGGCTGGAGGCGCATGTTGGTTGAGGCCCAGGTTCGCCCCGGACTGTAGCGTCACCTTGAGTAAATAAGTAAGTAAGGATTAAGTACATTTTTATAAAGATATTGACTTCAAATTAGTTTCATGAATCCATTTGTATTTTTTTAAGAAATAAATACAAACTTTCAAGAAATGCTACAAAAACTTATAAAAATTAGTTTTCGACTAAAAATCTCATTAAAAAATGATTTTGAAATCAATCTTTTTCATTATATGCAAAATATTATTGGCAGTTTTTAATTTTTGAAGAATTATTCAACTGACAACTTTTTTAGCAAAACACAAAAACCTACAAACTTTTAAGCAACACACATCAACAGTCGGGATGGAAAGTTATCAGTGTGGGTCGAATCCCAGACTCTTTTCTTTAAATTCATGAAACGGACAAAAATATCATAATATATAATTTTAATAACATGGACATGTCTGCTGAATAATATTTTTTACAATAACAGAATCGGCCCTAGAACACTTCCTTGTGGTAACCCAGATAAACGTACTGTAATGAGTCGGTATTGGTAATATGAGACGCCAAAATTTTGCAGAATTTCTTAAGAGAACCTCTATTCTTGAGCAACATCTTGCAACAGACTTGACCTGTTTTCGTCTTCAAAATTCTCCTAATTATTTTATTAACAGAAATAAAATTGCAAAATTTATTAATTATAATTAAGAATACAAATTAAACAAAAGTCAACCTAGTAAATTTACCATCAATCAAAATTTTCCTTTCATTTAGACATGTATACGGAAAAGAAAAAACAAAATAACAAACTTTTCCCACACATACACTCATCGACTCGTAGGTACTTACAAAAACTCTCCGTCGTCGTCGTCCCATGTTTGAAATTTAATAGTTGCATCATTTATGAAAGTTAGTACCTAATATGTACAAAAAGAAACTTTTCCCAGTCTTATTCAAAACATAACCAGTGAAACATTAAAAATTTAATAACTCTCGAGTCAAACTACTAAACATTATTATACGAATAATAATCTACTCAGCCTCAGAAGCAGCCACCCAACCCAGCTCATCCAGCTAACGAATATAGAGCTTCCTCTTAGGCAACGAAACGCAGGGCTAGCGGCTCCGTTCAGAGTCTGAGAAAAAAAGAGGTTGAATTGGATATGATGGCTTTACATGAGAACACACAAAACACCACCGTGTAGCGTCCTGAGGAAAAAGAATACCATGGCGACCGTTACAATTTATTTCGCGCTAAAAAAAGCAAGTAGTAGTGTAGAATCACACTTTCATGCAGAACATGTAAGAATACACCATGATGGGGGAATACGAGGATAATAAGTCCTTAAACAATAAGTGTTTTCAAAAGTTAAAATTTAATTCGTGTCACCACCAGCAGCATGGCGGGCGGCGCTGAGCAGCGCGGCAGCAGCGCGGCAACGGCTGTTGCGACTAAAACTTTTGCCTCAACTCGAATTGGCTCATTCCTTTTTTTTTTGGTTTCTTTCTATACAACACACAAAAAGCCCTCTACGCCATCATATAAAGGAGGTTGGTAGAAAGGACCTTTTTTCTAGTGTAATTTATTGTGAAGGATGCGATGGTTTTTTACTTTATTTTTGTGTTTTCACTGAAACATATAAGTTTTTTTTGTTTTGTTTTTGTTGGTTGTATGCAACACATGCCATCACGGACAGGAGTCGCATATATTTGCGGTTAGACACCACAACCCAACCCAATCGAGCCTCTCCACGCATCGCCATATCGTACAGGATCAAGAGCGAGGAAACCAACCAACTGTAGGTATGAGCCAATACAACAACGAAGCGACGTCGATGCCAACCACAATACCAAACTCAAAATGCAGTAAATCCTTAAATCGAATATTGATTTGAATGGGAAGTTGGCCATAAATCTGCCCCACGAACAATTAATTTATTTATTTTTTTGTTTTTATTTTTTATTAAACAAAAACCACTCGAGCGAGTGACTTTTAACTGATTATTGTATTTTGGGCCAAATTTTTGGATGATGGCGAGCATTTATCATCGCTCCTGTCATATAAGCGCCTTATGCGTACTTAGAAAGAACCATCAACAGGGACCTCTTCCTATTCTTGCACAAAGTTTATAACACCCTCTGGTATTGTGTTTGTCGTGTTTTGTCGATGGGAATACCGTAAGGGTATGAAGAGTATGAATCTATCAAAAAGGATCACGATTCACGAGCCGCTGAATTTTATAAGCCGTGTGGCATGTGACACTCGAACTCGATGGCAAATGCGATGGGTTCATAAAGTATTTTTGGGATTGGAAATTTTTTTCATTATTTAAAGCTGAATGTTGTTCGGGCTGATGGGAAAAACTTAAATTTTGAGTTGCTGCTGGTGGTGATGGTAGTGGTGCTGCTGCTGCTCCTCCTCATCGTGACATGTTGAGGTTTTTTTAACCACTACAAACTGTTCGTTCACAGTATGTGCCTATGCGACACAGTGGAATGCTTAATTATTAAAATAGACAAAAAATACAAATTATTTCTGAAAACTCTGCATTATCATGTTTGTACGAAAATACTAAAAATAGGTCGAAAGCTTGAGTTTTCAAAGCAAAATTTTCGGCTTAATATCAGTCAGGTAACGAAATTTTATATGGGATGTTTTCTTTGAAATTACTATTTAGTCTAGTAAAATAAGCAAAAAAAGGGATCGACTTCGTAATAAGCTGGTTAACATGTTCTAAAGATTGTGTAAAATATTATAAGATCTCGTGTCTGTTTCTTAAGTTACAGACCGCCAAAAGCTGCAAAACAACTTTTACTTTTTACAGGTGCCAAACCTTACCTTGCTTGTGATTTTCACCCCGCACAGTTGCCTTTTTATGCAAAACTGCTTGCAATATTCATTTTTCTAGTGGATCTATTATGCAAAACTTTTTAGCTCCCTGGATTCACAAATATTTGAAGCTCGAGTAATAGAAAAAATTATTCAAGGCCAAAGTTGAAGATTTTTTATGATGATAATTTTTTTAAGGGCTTTTCGTTTTTCGTTTGATACAATAAGGACCATGAAAAGGGGAAGAATGATATAATTGAGGCAGTATCTCCTGCAAGTCCACTTCGTGTCAAAAGAGTCAAGGAAAGCGTTTAAATTCCTCAACACAATCCCATAAAATACACAAATGAGAACGCATTAGCTTTTTTTAAGAATTTGGAACTCTAAAAAGAAAAATATAAAATGGTAAGAACTTCGTTAAGACATCACAACATAGATGTCTTGCCATCCTACAATATGATTACAGTTGCGAAAAAGAAGCAGTTCCCGAAAACTGCGAAGTCACGGAAATATTAGCTACAGTGAAACTTCAGATCATGATGAATCATGCAGCAATGCGGCTAAAAGAAAGCTAAACGGAGGATCAAATAATTGCACTTCCAAGAAGTCTAACATTACAGAGTAAATGGGCCAGCGAGGGATATAACAGATGGTGAAACAGATGTAACCAATTTATGAATGCAAGTATAGATTAATTGCCACGATGTTTAAATGGTAGACATGTGCATTCAAGAGGACACAAGCGTCCACAGGTCTTTCTCAAAACCTACCTCTTTCTATCAACTCCTACTCTCGACTCCCCGTGGTGAACATCGGGTGCCTAGTACCTCAACTGGAGATTGTGTTCGAACCCCAGTGGAAAGTTGTTGGGGGCAGCAAACGAGAGAGGTGGGGAAAGGTGTTTCCACTTAGGCACCTCTACTTATCCAGACGGCAGCGGAGGAATACCCTAGATGGAATCAACTGTGGCGTCTACAGTTCCAGTAAGATTGAACTGCTTAGTGAACACCTTATAGGTCTTCTTCGATTTATTCGGAGCCCAGGCTTATAAGGAGCGGTTTTATCCGGCTCCCCATCCTTGGAGTTATACTTAGGATCTGGGTTGGGGGTTGTGCCGTCGGGGTGACTTCCTGGCCACGTAAAAGCTTCATAGTTGCGAAGCCTCGGATACGGACGGATTTACTGTTGGCAACCCTCACAAACGAAATAAGGACAACGAATTTCGGATATGTACGTGGAATGTTAGGTCCCTAAACAGCCCACGTGTGGCCGAAGAATTAGCGGAGGCCCTAGACTGCTATAAAGCAGACATCACCGACATCCAGGAAATACAATGGGATGGGCCGGTCAAAAAGAGGATGAAAAACTGCGATATGTACTATGGTGACTGCTATAACGAAAACCAACAGCGCCTATTTCGTCATTTGAGGCAGACTTAGGCAAGAAGTCTTGAGCTATAGGTGCATCAATGAGCGCCTCATGACTTTACGCATCAAAGCTAGATTCGGAAACATTAGCCTGATATGCGCGCACGCCCCCACAGAAGAGAAAGACTACAACACCAAAGATATATTCTTCGAGCTCTTAGACAAAACATATGAGCAGTGTCCTAGCAAAGATATTAAAATAATCCTGGGCGATTTTAATGCCAACCTAGGAAGGGAAGACATCTTTGGTAGAATAATCGGAAAGAACAGCCCGCACGAACACACTTTCGACAACAGATCCAGGCTCATAGATTTTGCTGCGGGGCGAAACGTCATGGTAGCCAGTACGCGTTTTCCACACCTCAACATCCACAAAGGAACTTGGAGTTCTCCAGATCAATCTACCGTCAACCAGATTAACCATATTGCTAAAATCGACTAGGACCATTACCTCGCTGTAGCCAAGGTAGCTCTTCACTACCAGTTACAAGCAACCTCTCTCGAAATTCTCTGCCGTCAACACAATGTATCGAAAACCAGTGGCAACATTGCCAAGATCCAATCAGGAAGCCGCCTCTGATGTGCTGGGTTTCAAACAGCCACCAACAAGGAACCCCTGGTTTGATGAGGAATGTCAGCAGCAAATGCAATCAAACAACAGGCACGCTAAAAGAACGAGAGCTGCTCATGAGCTCTATAAGCAGAAGAGGCGAGAGGAACGCCGACTTCTTAGAAGGAAAAAGAGAGGGTATGAAAAGCGTGCGGTCGAAGATGTTGATAGGTTTAAAACCAGGAACGAAGTTCGAAAGTTTTATAAATAGGTGCAACGAAATTCACAGGTACATAAACCCAGAACCGAAGGCTGCAAAGACGAAAGTGGAAAAATCATAGTGGAACCGCAGTCAATGCTGTGGATATGGAAGGACCACTTCTGCAGACTGTATAACGGCGACGACGAACTGAATTCCGCTGTCAGGCAGGATGATCCATTCAACATAGACGACGAAAGCCAACAATCCCATCCTCCCGACTTAGACGAAGTAAAGATTGCCATATCTAAGCTGAAGTCCGATAAAGCCGCTGGAGCCGATGGCTTGAATGCCGAGCTCGAGATAAGTTGGTTAAGAGCATGCACCAACTTATCTGTAAGATATGGTCCGAAGAAAGCATGCCCTATGAATGGAACCTCAGTATTGTTTGCCCGATCCTGAAAAAAGGAAACCCTCTAAACTACACCAACTATAGAGGAATCAGTCTACTTAACATAATATGTGAATGTCTAAAGCCCATCCTAAACAACCTGATAGGTCCTTATCAGTGTGGTTTTAGACCAGGGAAATCCACAATGGAAAAAACCCAAGAACACCACATCGACACCCACCATCTTTTCATCGATTTCAAGGCCGCATATGATAGCATCTACAGGGACGAGCTGTATAGATCCATTTTTAGTTTTTGCATCCCTGCCAACCTCATCCGTTTGTGCAGGATGACCATGGAGAATTCACGCTGCTCCATAAAGGTTGGAAACAACTTAACAGAACCTTTCGAAGTCAAAAAAGGTTTTAGACAAAGTGATGCGCTGTCATGTAAATTTTTCAACATCGTGCTTGAAAGAATAGTGCAGAGCTCACAGGTCAACACTAGAGGCACTATCTTTCAGAAGCCTGTCCAATTACTGGCATATGCTGATGACATTGGCATAATCGGAAGAACTCAGCGTGATGTCGATGGAGCTTTTGTGATTATTGAGGCAGAAGCGGCAAAAATGGGTTTAAGTCAAGAAAGGACATACAACACCGACGTCTTGGTCAAAACGTCAACACCGACAGACGTAACTTTGAGGTAGTCAAGGACTTCGTCTACCTAGATCCCCCTGTAAACGCAGAAAACAACACCAGCGCTGAGATCAAACGCAGAATAACTCTTGCTAACCTGTTTATTTGGACTAAGAAAGCAATTGAGTGGTAAAGTCCTCTCTCGAAAGACCAAAGTGTCGCTATAATAAGACCCTTATCATCCCCGTCTTGCTATACGGTCCTGAAGCATGGACCATGACAAAAACGGATGAAAGCACCTTGGGTCGCTTCAAGAGAAAAGTAATTCGTGTGATCTACGGTCCTGTATGCATCGAAGGGGAGTGGAGGAGAAGATGGAACGACGAGCTGTTTGGGCTGTACAGCGACCTAGACTTAGCCAGAAGGGTAAAAGTCCAACGACTAAGATGGCTGGGTCACGTAGAGCGCATGGAAACCAATGTTCCGGCCTAAAAGTTTTCGAATGCACACCCACAGGACAGCGCAGTAGAGGAAGACCGCGGATCCCCCGGGTGGCAGACTAATAGGGGGTGCCATCAAAAAATAAAAACACAAATAAAACAATAAATTTGTTTCCCAAATACCTGAGGACAAAAACTTTGAAAGACATCCACCAGGCGAAGTACTTTGACATTATATTCGACAGCACACCCGATGAATCACATATCGACCAAATGAGCGAGGTCATTAGATACGTTCACATTCAGGACGGCAAAGTTGAGGTTAGGGAATCTTTTCTAGGGTTTTTTCCTTCATCTGGAAAGACTGCCAAAGAACTTACCGACGATATCTTAAAGCAACTCAATTAAGATAGTCTTGACAATAATCTTTGTCGGGCTCAAGGATATGACAATGCTGCGAATACGGCGGCTATTCAAGGAGGAGTTCAAAAATTAATTCGGCAAATTAATCCAAAAGCTTTGTTTACGCCATGTGCAATACATTCTTTAAACCTTTGTGGAGTTCACTCTTTGGGAAGCACTCCTTCAAGTACAAAATTTTTCTCAGCATCTACGCATCGTTGGGATATTCTCATAAAAAAAGTTAGGTGTGTCAGTCAAGCGACTTGTAGACACTAGATGGAGCGCTCATCACGAGCCTGTTAAGCCTTTGAAGGAAAATTTTGGGAAGATAGTTTCAGCTCTAGAACTCCTTTGTGATCCTGAAAAGGAAAATTAAGATACAAGAGGTGCTGCAACTATACTCTTATCTACTGTATACAACTTTACGTTTTTATGTTGTCTTTTATTCTGGTCCGATATTTTGGAAGAAGTTGATTCAGCACAGAAATACTTGCAAAAATACGGGCTCACTCTTGAAAAAAGTGTAATAAAACTTAAGGCACTAGCGAGTTTTCTTCGTGAACACCGTGATGAATCCGTGAAAAAAGGCCGTAATTTACGCAAGAAAACAATGCACCGAGCTAGAAATTTCAATTGAAAGGCGGAAGAAGAAGAAAAAAGAAGAAAATTATGCCAGAGGAAACACGAAGAGCCAGGTTAGAATCACAGGATACATTTTATACTGAACTAGTGCATCGATTTAAGGCCATGGAAGATATTACGTCAGTTTTCTCAGCTCTTCAACCGAAAATATTTCTGTATGGAACGAAAAAAGAACGGCGGGCTGTGGTGCCAATGCTTACTTCGACATTTACAGAACTTACAGACAACAACAGTATCATATTGGAAATCCAGCGAGTTCGGCGTCACATGGTAGCTTCAAAGATAAAATTAAAAGATGAAGAAATTTTGGACAGCCTTTGAATTTCGAAGCTTCATTCTTAAGTGGGATTTTTCAGACTCTTTACCGAGTCTGTCATTGGCGATGACAATTTATTTAACAATTTGCGTCTCAGTGGCATCGTGTGAACGAAGCTTTCCCAAATTAAAATTAAAAAGAGGCTGGGATGCGACCCACACTGATAACTTCCCATCCCGTCTGTAGATTTGTCTTGCTTAAAAGTTTGTCTATATGTACTAGTATCAATTTTACCAAATTTGCGTACTATTTTTTATAGATTTTATTTTTTATGAAAAAGCGGACTGTTGGATTTTTATATAAAAATCATTTAATATCGAAAACAATATTTTCTGTAAAATAAAATAAGTTTGAAGCCAATATTTTTAATTTTTGAAAAGCTATTTGAGTCGAAAGTAAATTTTTACCAAGTTTTAGTATTGTTTTTTTTAGAGTTTTATTTTTTGTCAAAAACCGTCAATTCGATTTTCTTCAAAATTCTATCGAATGTTGAAACAATATTTTCTATAAATTAGTTTGAAGCCAATATTTTATAGTTTTGAAAAGATATTTGAGTCGAAAATAAATTTTTACCAACTTTATTTACATTTTTTTTAGGTAATTAATTTTTTGTACAAAAACTATCAATTCGATTTTTTTCAAAATTTTACTAAATGTTAACAACAATATTTTTTGACAGATAAAAGTAGTTAAAAGCCAATATCTACAATTTTTGAAAAGATATTTGAGTCGAAAATCAATTTTTACCAACTTTTATAAATTTTTTTTTAAAGGTTTTTATTTTTTGTAAAAAAAACCGTTAATTCGATTTTTTCTCAACATCTTTCAGAATGCTTAAAACAACATTTCTTATAAGATAAAATAAGTTTGAAGTCTAACTTTCAAGTTTTTGAAAACATATTTGAATCCATATTCAATTTTTACCAACTTTTTGTTAATTTTTGTTCGGTTTTAAATTTTTTATAAAAAAAACTGTCAATTCGATTTTGTTCAAAATTTTACTGAATGTTGACAACAATATTTTTTGAAAGAAAAAAGTAAATTAAAGCCAATATCTCAAAGTTTTGAAAAGATATTTGAGACGAAAATCAATTTTTTTACCAACTTTTATTCATTTTTTTTTAATTTTTATTTTTTGTAAAAAAACTGTCAATTCGATTTTTCTCAAAATTTTACTGAATGTTGAAAACAATATTTCTTATAAGATAAAATATGTTCGAAGCCTAAATATTAAGTTTTTAAAAAGATATTTGAATCGATATTTAATTTTTACGAATTTTGAGTAATGTTTTTTTAGATTTTTATTTTTTATAAAAAAAACTGTCCATTCGATTTTTCTCAAAATTTTATCACATTTCAAAAACATTATTTTCCGTCGCTCAAAATTGTTTTGGAAATGAAATCATATTTCAGTCGTAAAATTTTGGAGGTGACAAATTTTTTTTTTTCAGTTTTTTTGATTTAGAAAAAAAAACCGTTAGATAGATTTTTTTCAAAAAATATGCTTCTTTGAGATCACGTTACAGTTTATTATATAAAATTTAATTCAAGTCTCTAGCGTTTTTGGTTCGTAAGATATTTAGGTTTAACTAAAATTTTCACCTTTTTTTTAAACTGCTATGGTAAAAAAACTACCCACGCAATTTTCTTGAGAGCCCTTTCTGCATCTTTCTGCCTTATTATCTGTATAACAAAATTTATTTAAAGTCGATATCTCTTCTGGTTCTTGAGCTATGGAAGACGAAAAAAACGTCGCGAACGTACGGACGTACGAACGTACGTACACACGCACGCACAGACATCTTTATACAAATCTTTTATTTCGACTCTAGGGACCTTGAAACGTCGAGAAATGTCAAAATTTTCAATTTGACAAATCGGACCCATTACAAATAACTTCCTATGGGAAGTTAATAAAGACTTATCTAAGATCAACGATGAGCCAAAATAGGTTGACTAATTTGGCTATACTTTCAATCGAAACGGACCACACAAAAAATATAGATTTTATTAATATAATCGAAACATTCAGTACAATAAAAGCTCGTAAGCACCTTTAAATAAAATCTTTGTTCGTGTTTTTTCTTAAATTTTTCAAGGGGTCTAAGCTTGCTTTACCGCCCCGGGTGTCACTGACTCTTAGTCTGCCACTGGATATCTCTACTAGTTCTTGAGTTGTGGACGACGAAAATGACTTCCTCAACGTACGGACGTACGAATTTCCCTCTACAAATCCATTATTTAGACTCTAGCGATCTTGAAACGTCGAGAAATGTCAACATTTTCAATTCCATAAATCGGACCTATTACAATCACTGCCTATGGGATGTTAATAAATTCCCTGAACATCAAGTTTTTTTTTGTTGTTTTCAAGCTTTTATAAAATTCATCTAGTTCCACTGTATCACTGTCAAATTCTTGTCGTTTTATTTTTTGTTAAAATTATTTCAACATATGAAATCATATTCACGCTGACAATCAATTAAAAGGCAATCGATTCAGTTTTAACAATTAAAATTACATAAATTACGAAAGTGATTATCTTGTACATTTGTCTTATGCGTGTCGTTTTATGTGTCGTACGTCTATCTGTCTGTCTGTCTATCCTATCCTATCCTCTGGCTCAACGGAAATGTGTCCTGTAGGCCTGGCATATCACATAAACCAGGAGAGAGAGAAATTCATTTCAATTTATTGTTTTTTTAACAACTTTTTTTTTCAATTTTACTGAATTACTTCGTGAGTTGTAACAACAATGAAAATACGTAAAGAAAATATTTTATCGCTTTAAAATTAAATTAAAGTGATGGATGTGTGTGTGCGTGTGTTGGTATGTATGTCTATTTATGGTAAAAGGTCTATGAAAAGAGGCGGTTTGGAGAGTCCAGTCCGGCCATGGAGCTAATAATTTTTACTTAACTGAACCATAAGGTCGTACAAATTGGTAGATTGGTAGGAAGCTAGGTACATACATATACATAAATAAAAGATGGATGGAAAAATGGTTGTGTTATGTGTTGTGGAATGAATTATGAGCGCACGATCTCTTTTTACAGATAATGAACACTTTTTTAATTGAAACAAAAACAAGGATGAACAGATAAAAAATAATTACATATTTTGATTAAAGTTTTTTTTTTTTTAACTTTTAAGCGAAGAGAAGAAGAAATAAAAATTCGAAGCATAAAATTGTATAATTTTTTATACATGCAAATGTGAAAATATGAAATATTATTTTATAGCATATTTTTAAAGCTATTAAAGGGTGTTTTATTTAGAGTTCTTCTTTATGTAGGTGAAGAGTTGAAACCTACACATCACGTTACGTTTGGATAGACTGAGTTATTTTCAATTAAGAGTTGTTTTGATAATATGATTTTATTCTATGGCAGATTTTTTGATATCAAGGTTATTTTTAGGACATTTCTGACTTACTGGCTGACGGATAGATATCAAGTTTATTAATATTCTCAGGACTCTGATACACCTAGTCTGTGGCTATATTACAAGAAATATCTCGATGACAACGTTCGTCACATAGAGACAACAATAACAACAACTATATCAAATTTTGTAGGTGAAAAACATAGAAATTCATATGGGTACTACCTCAAAGGCAGGGAATTGGTATCTAAGTACGAGTATATTGACAGGAATTGATTTCTAGGAATTCTATGAATAACAAAATTTCCTACTCCTTTTATTATACAAAGACAAATACCTATGTGTATGTATATTGTTAATGTAATAGGTGAATGAGGTTATGTTTATGAAAATTGCAAATAATATGATATTAAATTAAAGACCAAACATTTATTAGCCAATGCATCATGTAAAGTCACATTTACAGCATTTAAAAGCTCTTGAATAGAAAGTTATATAAATTTTGATGCATAGCTTGTGGGCATTTTTAAAGGGAAAGGATGACTATAACGTAAATTGCATATTCAAATGGAAAATGTGAGATATTTAAATTTATAATGTTTTGTTTATAAAGCAGAAGAAGAAGAAGAAGAAGAAGAGTTATTAAGACGACATATAACCTACGTAACTAAATGACGCTTGATTTACCATCATCATTGCATCAGGAAATCCATATATTGAGCCGTTGGCAACCTATTAAAATATTATTTGTATTTTGAAGTGGTTTATTTTGTATACTTAATAAGCGTTAGGTTAAGTACCTACAATCTACATATACGTAACGTATATTATGCATAATGTGTTATTATTAAAATCTATTGTTTTGTTAAGAGTTAAGACCGATGGCTCTGTTAAGGCAATTTAATTATTTATAAAATTAAATTAGGAGTAGGTAACTTAGAAATTGAAGGCCTTGTTTAAAAGTTGATAACGCACTGGGGTTTAAGACGTTTAATTTTAATAGCGAGTATTTTTCCAAATAAATCAATCAATAAAACATAGCCATTGATAATAGGAAACCAAATTTATGCCGCAGCTGAAGTTGTCTTTTAAGTGAGCCGTTTATTTTGAAAGTGGCATAAGTCGCACTTTTTCAAAAAAAAATCGAGTTAATGGCAACACTAAATACAATTAAACGGTATCTTTTAATTTTTAAAAAAATTGCACTCAATAAGTTGAGAACTATGGAGATTTCTTCAAGAGAAGTATTGGTAATTAACGGTATAACAAATATCTTAAATATCTCGACTTAAAACAAAAGTGACTTATGCCACTTTCAAAATAAACGGCTCAAGTTTGCCCAAAATAAAAAGTTCTAAAAGTGTTAAATCACAAGATTCTTCTTCAATTGTGAAGAAAAAAATTCAATCACAGTAAAAGAGGCATTAGCCTCATTTTCTAATAAGTAAGATACACTACAGCGCTAATTGGATCTCAGGCTAGGTTACCTTGAGATCGCCATTTCTACCTAAGATACACCGAAGATGTTGTCGAATCTCATGATTAATCATGATTCTCATGATTTTTCACCACCATCTCATGATCTCATGAATTTGTTGAAAATCTCATGATTTTTCAAATGTTCCTTCAAAAAAGGTATTGGTGCCGATGGAGCTGCAGTTATGATGGGAGTGAATTCATCAGTTCACACTTATTTACAAGCTGATGTCCCAAACTTATTTATAACGAAGTGTATTTGTCATTCCTTTCAACTTTGCGCTTCATTTGCATGTTCCAATTTACTCTCAAGTATCGAAAACTTATGTTGAGATGTTTAAAATTATATTCAAAACAGTCCGAAGAGAATTCCAGCATTTAAAACTTTTCAAGCTGTTTTGAAGATGAAGCCAAATAAAATTTTACAGATACGGTGGCTTTCGAGGTTAGAAGTAGTTAATTGTATTTTGGTGCAATAGGATGGCTTAAAAGCATATTTTAACAATGAAACAAAAAGTGACAACTTAATACCAAGTAAAACTGTTCTTACTATGCTCAATGACCCTGTTAATTTTATGTGTTTATGGTTTCTTAGTTTTTTGCTACCGCTTTTTACTAAACTTAACAAATACATGCAATCCGAAAAGCCCAAAATTTAAATCAGCAAGTCACTGTTGAGTTTTAATATAAAAAAAAGTTACATCAACAGTACAAATATCAAAAACTAGCTGACCCGGCAGACTTCGTACTGCCTCAATCGATAAATAAATGACCTAAACTTTGGTATAAATTAATTACAAAACAAACAAACCGTATTGAATAAAAAAGGATTTTTTAATAAAGCATAAAGTCTAGTATTATTTTCGGCACATCATGTTCCTTACTTAAAAAAACGAAGTTTTCCTGAAATACTGGCTATTTATAAGGTTTATTAACAAACACCCACAGTTATGATACAGTTTGTTTATCAATTTAAAGCTTTCTAATAAACTATATTTTTAACTTCCCATAGGAAGTTATTGTAATGGGTCTGATTTGTCAAATTGAAAATTTTGACATTTCTCGACGTTTCAAGGTCCCTAGAGTCGAAATAAAAGATTTTTAGAAGGATGTCTGTTCACGACGTTTTCGTCGTCGATAGCTCAAGAACCAGAAGAGATATCGATTTCAAATAAATTTTGTTATACAGATAATAAGGCAGAAAGATGCAGAAAGGGCCCTCAAGAAAATTGCGTGGGTGGTTTTTTACCATAGCAGTTTAAAAAAAGGTGAAAATTTTAGTTAACCCTAAATATCTTACGAACCAAAAAGGCTACAGACTTGAATTAAATTTTATATAATAAACTGTAACGTGATTTTAAAGAAGTATATTTTTTGAAAAAAATCTATCTTACGGTTCTTTTTCTAAATCAAAAAAACTTAAAAAAAAAAAATGTGTCACCTCCTAAATTTAACGACTAAAGTATTATATCATCTCCGAAACTCAAATATCTTTTCAAAACTTTAAGATATTTTCTTTAATTTACTTTTATCTTTAAAAAAATATTGTTGTCCACATTCAGTAAAATTTTGAAAAAATCAAATTGATAGTTTTTTTACAAAAAAATTAAAAACCGAAAAAAATGTATAAAAGTTGGTTAAAAAATGATTTTCGACTCAAATATCTTTTCAAAAATAATTGTAGATATTGGCTTTAAACTACTTTGATCTTTCAAAAAATATTGTTGTATACATTCAATAAATTTAAAAAAAAAATAGAATTGAAAAAAATTTACAAAAGTTGGTAAAAATTGTTTTTCGACTCAAATATTCTTTTTAAAATTTGAAATATTGGCTTCAAACTAATTTTATTTTATAAGAAATATTGTTTTCAACATTCGAAAAAATTTTGAAAATAATTGAATTGACAGGTTTTTTACAAAAAATAAAACAAAAAAAAACAATACTAAAACTTGGTACAAATTTATTTTCGGCTAAATAGCTTTTCAAAAAGTAAAAATATTGGCTTCAAACTTATTTTATTTCACAGAAAATATTGTTTTCAATATTCAGTAATTTTTATATAAAAATCCAACAGTCCGTTTTTTCATAAAAAATAAAATCTACAAAAAATAGTACGCAAATTTGGTAAAAATTGATACGAGTACATATAGAAAAACTTTTAAGCAAGACAAATCGACAGACGGGATGGGAAGTTATCAGTGTGGGTCGCATCCCAGACTCTTTTTTGTTTTGTTTTGTGGGGCGTGAATAAACAAAGAAGACGGTTTTCCGACGCACGAACACGCGACGTATTATTGTCCATGCGCGAAACAGGAAATCTCCAAGTTGATTCCACAAATTTCTAAAGACTGTCCTTGCGATTTATTTATTGACATCGCAAAGAAATTGTCATCTTACTGAAAATTGTAAGCGTTTAAAATCAAATGGTAAATGCGTTGGAATCATCGGTATTAGCGGGATCAAGACATCCTCTCCTTTCTATTTTCCTCAATGACCTTATTCATCAGCTTTTTAAGAGTCTTTTTCCATTGCATAATCGAGGATGATTAATGTAACGCAGCATGATGTCAACTTATCCTACTTTTAACTGCAAATTTATTGTGAGGTGGTAATCCAGGCAATTTCAGTGAATTTAAAACCTCCGTGGGATAGTTGACTACGTCATAACGGTGCCGACTGATTTGAAGGAAACCAACTGTCCTGGAAGAAAATTCTGAATTCTCGACATCTTTATTTTTCGCTGCCAATATTGCTCGTTCACCCAGCCAATTATGGTTATTGAACTTTTGCGCTATATCTGGAAAAACACGCTGAATAAGCTCCTCTTTTGAATCTGTGATGTGACAGAGATCTGTGGGTAATGTAATGAATCTGATCGATTTGTCCATTGTCATGACCCAACAAAAATATTTTGATTGTCACGAAGATCTTTCAATGTTCTGTCCAGCACTTCCAGTGACCTCTTTTGGGCCATTGTGCATTCATTTCAAACAATTAATTTGCATACCTGTAGCATCTTGGCCATTGCGCTATTTTTGGCAATGTTGCAAATTGGTGTTTCGGTAATTTCCATGTTTAATGGTAATTTCAAGGCAGAATGCGCAGTTCGTCTGCCTTCTAGCAGAGTCGCAGCTATTTCAGATGAAGCCCATGGTAGAGCAACATCATTTCGCGATCTGATCCTCGCCAAAAACAATGAAATTAAGAACATTTTTCCGGTTCCTCCGGGAGCATCAAAGAAACATTAGATCCTCCAAAGAGCACGGGAAGATAGATATAAATAGATACATATAGATATGATTGAATTTGAACTTTATGCACCGGTAATAAATTGCAAATTCACTCTTTGACGTTAGTTCAAATTTACTGTAGAAAACCTTTGTATGGGAAAAAGAAAAGGGCCGTTTTTAGGGTTTTGCCAGAAATTATTTGATTTTTTATCGCCTTTTAAACCTTCCCTAGACCTCCACGAATACTCAAGACTAAGATAAGATAAATCCGTTCAGCCGTTCTCTACTAACGAACAGCAATTAATTTTTATATAGTAGTAGTCTGTACCCGTGGCATGATGGTTAGTGCATTGGACTGTCATGAAAGGGGTATTGGGTTCAATACTTGCCTGTGTCACCTTAATTTTAAAAAAAAAATAATTTTCGCGGATACTGCCTCGAAATGTAATTCTTGTCATGAAAAAGTCCTTTCTAAAATTAGCCGTTCGGATTCGGCCTAACATTGTAGGCCCCTTCCATTCCTGACAACAGTACTCGCACACAGGAATGGTTAAGAGTTGTAAGTGACTAGGCCCTGGTTCCCAACGGACTGTTGCGCCACCCAATTTTTTTATTTAGATAGATAGATATAGATTTTATAAACTCAAGAAATCGACTTTCGTGTGGGGATATGCATTACGGGGTAAAATAGAGATTTTTTAGGAAAATTTTTTGATTGACAAACAAATTGTTCAAGGTTTTCAATGCCGTTGTTTGTCCTTCTCAGTTGTTTTTGTTTTTGAGGTATGCCAACACTGAAAGAATCTTTTCAAAAGTAACATTACTCTAAACAAAAATAAGGAACAGACTTCAAGAGGATGCAATAATTGGACTTATTCATTCCAATGACCTTACTTAGAATCAAAGTTGTTTTGATTTCAAAGTCGCAAAACCATTAATCGACAAAAGTTTATAACCAATAGTAATGACATATGTGGATATAATAATATGTAATTTTTTTTTCTAAAATATCACTAAATGTTGTTTTAAAACTTAATAAAATGAAATGAAATCTCATAAATGCTAAATTATATTCTAATATTCATTATTAAGGGCCCAATGAAGAATAAGCAATCTTATCTATCATTTAAAATATGAGGTCCTCAAAAAAATCATGATTAATTTGTTTTGGAATCAGCAACACTAAAGATACAGTCACAGTGATTTGTTGAGAAGGAAATAAGAGCTGTTTTAACGTTTATTGTTAGATTTTACGAACTCAAAATGTGATGTTTTGATTATTTACGAAGCTTTACAGGTGCAAATGGATTTTATAACTAACATTTGATGAAAATCCGGATAATTACGATACCTTTCAATGATTTTAACGCAACTTTCTTAACGATCTTTGGTGGAAAGGTTTATGCCAAAAATCGACAAACAATACTCTGAGGCATATGATTTCAAATCTTAAACTCACTAACTTGTCCCAAAAGCTCGAATTTTTCCACCTAGGTTATTCAAGTCGACACAAAAGAACTTACTTAGGTTTTGAAAACAGTGACTAAAAATGTCTGCGATTTCTTCAATGAAAACAATGTGTCATCAAAGCTTGTATTGGTTTATTTTAAGTTATGTAAGAATGTTAGAAAATTACGGCTTCAAAGGCCTAGAGGTTCAAAATTAAATTAAATTGGTAGGAACTTACAAACATTTCTAATAGCAGATTTTATAATGTCTCGCACCTCTAACAAAATGTGATTTTTTCTACAAAATAATTTTATAATACGAAAAAGGACGTTTTGATTACCTATAGTTTTGAAGAACAAATCCAATTGCAGTTTTGTAGGTATACAACAAAATCAAAACCTTCACAAAAAAAGGCTGGGATGCGACACATACTGATAATTTCCCATCCCGTCTGTCAATTTGTTTTGCTTAAGAGTTTGTAGGTTTTCGATTTTTTAAAAAAAAGTTGTCAGTTTAACTATTCCAAAAAAAATTAAAATTACAAACAATATTTTGCGTATGATGAAATAATTTGATTTTAAAATCAATTTTTTAGTCAAATCCAACTTTTACCAAAGAATGAATGAAATCAATTTGAAGTCAATATCTTGTGTTGTTCATGAGATATTGAGAACCGAACTTCAATTTTTCCTAATACTTTTTTACTTTTCCTATACAAAAAAATGCTGTTATCTGTTGGATAAAATTAGTTTGAAACCAATATTTTCTACTAAGTTTTAGTAATTTTTTTTTGTTTCTTTTTTTTTTGTTAAGAAAACTGTCTATTCGATTTTTCTTAACATTGTACCGAATGTTTAAAATAAAGCCTGTTATAAATTAAATTAAAATTAAAAATTATTTTGAAGTCATAATCTCAAATTTTTGAAAATATATTTGAGTCGAAAATTAATTTTTAACAAATTTTAGTAATGCTGTTTTAGGTTTTTATGTTTTTATAATAAAAGGTCAATTAGATTTTCTTCAAAATTTTACCAGATGTCAAAAACGTTTTTTGTCGTTGCAAAGGATTATTTTCTAAATGAAATCATTTTTTGTTCGCAAAATATTCGAGGTGACAATTCATTTTTTTCAGTTTTTTTTGTATTTATAAAAAAGACGGTAATTTAATTTTGTTCCAAAAATATATTTTTTTTTGGATCACGTCACAATACATTGCATTTAAATTTAATTCAAATCACTAGTGTTAATGGTTCGTGAGGTATTTTTTGTTAAAAAAAATATTCACATGTTTTTTAAATTGCTACTCTATTTTTCGAGACCCCTTTATACATCTTTCTGCATTATAATCTGTATAATAAATTGTATTTAAAGTCGATATCCCTACTGGTAGCGAACTTACGGATGTACAGACGTATGTATGTACGTACACACGCACTCGCAGACATCTCTCTACAAAATCTTTTATTTGACTCTAGGAACATTAAAACGTCGAGAAATGTCAAAATTTTTTAATTCGACAAATCCGACAGACCCATTACCATAACTTCCTATGAGAAGTTAATACAAATAAAGTAGATAGCACATTGCTTTTCGACCTAAATATTTTGAGAGGAAAACATTTTTGAGCAGAGTTTTGAAAACAGATCCTTAGCCCACTTAGAATTCTAACCACAGCCAAACAAAACTTATTTTTTTGCTCATTAACCCATTACAATAACTTCCTATGGGAAGTTATTGTAATGGGTCCGATTGAAAATTTTGACATTTCTCGACGTTTTAAGGTCCCTAGAGTCGGATTACAAGATTTTTAGAAAGGTGTCTGTGCGTGCGTGTGTACGTACGTTTGTACGTCCGTACTTTCGCTACGTTTTTTTCGTCGTCCATAGCTCAAGAACCAGAAGAGATATCGACTTCAAATAAATTTTGTTATACAGATAATATGGCAGAAAAATGCAGAAAGGGCTCACAAGAAATTTGCGTGGGTGGTTTGAAAAAGAGGTGAAAATTTTGGTTAACCCTAAATATCTTACGAACCAAAAACGCTAGACTTGAATTAAATTTTATAGAATATATTGTAACATGATACCAAACAGGTATATTTTTTGAAAAAAAATCAATATAACGGTTTTTTTTAAATCAATAAAACTGAAAAAAAAAATTTGTCACCTCCAAAATTTTATGACTGAAATATGATTTCATCTCTAAAACAATTTTGTGCAACAAAGAATAATGTTTTTGACATCTGATAAAATTTTGAGAAAAATCTAATTGACAGTTTTTTTATAAAAAATAAAAATCTAAAAAAAAAACATTACTTAAAGTTCGTAAAAATTGAATATCGATTCAAATATCTTTTTAATAACTTGAAATTTAGGCTTCAAGCTTATTTTATCTTATAAGAAATATTGTTTTCAACATTTTGAAAAATGTTGAGAAAAATCGAATTGACAGTTTTTCTACAAAAAATAAAAACCTAAAAAAAAATTTATAAAAGTTGGTAAAAATTGATTTTCGACTCAAATATCTTTTCAAAAATTTTAAATATAATATAAGCTTCAAAGTATTTTTATCTCATAAGAAATATTGTTTTCAACATTTGGTAAAATTTTTAAAAAATCGAATTGACAGTTTTTTTTACAAAAAATAAAACTCTAAAAATAAACAATACTAAAACTTCGTACAAATTTACTTTCGACTCAAATAGCTTTTCAAAACTTAAAAATATTGGGTTGAAACTTATTTTATTTCACAGAAAATATTGTTTTCGATATTCAGTAATTTTTATATAAAAATCCAACAGTCCGTTTTTTCATAATAAATAAAATCTACAAAAAATAGTACGTAAAATTGGTAAAAATTGATACGAGTACATATATACAAACTTTTAAGCAAGACAAATCGACAGACGGGATTGGAAGTTATCAGTGTGGGTCGCATCCAAGCCTCTTTTTTAATTTATAATATTATATTTAAATCACTTACCGAGAAAAAATATTATTGGTGGAATCCTTCGGCCAACCTGCAAATGGCCTACTTACAATTTCTGTTATCTATGCACATTTTTCATTCTAAGAAATCGATAAGTTCGAAATGAAACACATTTATGTCTTTTATATTAAATTAATATTCTGTTACACTTCACCGCAATTAATTTTAATAGTAAATTTTATATTTGTTTCAGATTAAATAAATAGTAGTGACAAAAAGAAACAATAAATACAAACCGACGCGACGCACGATCTACATATATTATTCCCAAGCTTCGATCTAACGGACGATGAACTACGCGGACGCGCACTTCACAAAGACACTACAACGACTGCGATGCGACTGCGACTGCGCTCTTATGTCTTATCCATTTCCCCATAATGTTTTTTGTTTGGTTTACTTTTACTCCCATTCGCATCCCCTTATTTTATTTATTTTTATTCAGAAGTTAAATAACAAACAAAGGACAAAGCGAAAGCTCAGCGCAGAATGCATTTGACTTAAAACTTGAATGATCCTGTTCGTTCATGTTCATGCATGCTCATAGAATCATAGATGTTCTTTTTGTTGAGAGAGAAATATTTATGCTAACGTTCTCTCAATGAGAGAAAACAAAATGGCCGATGGGAGGATTTTATGGGTGTCTATCAGCGCTGCCGGAATGAGTACTAAGGGAGTATTCGTACTCCCTTGGCCTTCACCGTACTCCCGTACTCCCCTCTCTTTAAATGTACTCCCCTCGAAAATATTTTAAAGTCTATTTTGTTTAGTATTTATGTTTCATTTTAAAGTTCATTCTATCATATTTTAAATATTCATTATTTGATATTAATTATTCTGAAGATAAAATTTATCTAATATGACAAACCCCTAATGCTCTGAATGTATTCATTTTTTTTCTATCCTGACCGTTGGCAGCATATAAGAAATATTTTTTTTTACGTTTTAATTGTTTTGTTTTATGTAACTGGAATTCGAGTACAAATATAAATGTTTTAATAAAGTGGTACTGTCAAAAAAAATTCAGTGGTTTTTGTGCGTACTCCCTACCAACGTGAAATACTCCCCTTAAAACCTTTGATATACTCCCCAGCGAAAATTTGAAACGGCAGCGCTGGTGTCTATCCGGTGTCGTCTTCGTCTGTCGTGTCGTGTCGGTGGGTGTTGAGAGATTCTAATACATGTATATATATTACATTATGTACATTGTACATAGGTTTTGAAATGGCGATTTAGGGTTTACCTTAACCTATAAATTTCTGGCCGTAGGTATAATTTCTTTACTCTTTTGATTTAAATTAAGCTTAATTAAGCTAGCCACAGACGATGAACTTGTTGGTGTGATTTGTTGGGCAGCGGTTCGCCATACACGGGCCAACATGTTTATAAACTTCATTTTTGTGTGACTGTCGTGAAGTCAAGATGTGCGATAGAAGTGCGGATGATGCAATAGCATGTTCGATAACTTATATGTGCATAAAAGAAAAAAAAAAGCAAAGAAAACGAAAGTGGATGAAACAAATCACTTTTGGAATCCCATATTGCCGGTTCACATTTTATCGCTTCAATGAAGTTTTCAATGAATATTTTGCATTGCGACGACATGTTAACTCATTGAAAATAACAACACAAATGACGAAAACGAATTGTTGTCGCACAACGCCATACACGACGAACATGTTGGTAAACTTCAAAACGTGTTGTAAACTTGCCCATACACAGCCAACATGTTAGCCCCAACTTCACGGTTTACAAAATATTTCATAAACCGTCGATTTGTTGGCCAACACGCCCATACACGAATGATTTTCAGTCCAACACCAACAAATCACACCAACATGTTCATCGTCTGTGGCTAGCTTTACGTAGAAACTAATAACGATTTAAGAAATCATTTAAAAAGAATTGTTATGTTTTAGATTTTGGAAAATATTGCCTACAAAAAAGTATATACATATGTATGTACATATTTTGTACAATTCTTTCTAAAAAATCTTACTTGTCTGGGAATTCTAGCCAAAAATATTACCGAAACCACCAAAAAATTTCACCACATGTCAAAATTCCCACGAAATGTCGTTATGGCAATGTTGGGAAGAGATGTATTAAAACTGAAATATTCACTTAGCTGCAACTAAGCGTGAATTCTAGTGTTCTTAGGGTTTCAAAATTCCTCTGATTATAAGGTGTGCTGTATTATTATGTTCATGGGTTCCCTGGGTTATTAGGTTATATTGCCTTTAAACTTATTTCGCCTTAAACACGCTGTTATTGTTAATTTTGTACCCAAAAGTACCAGCAATTGCTTTAAAGTTCTTCAACCCAAATACGTCCATTCAAATTGATATGATAGGAAAACTAATTGAATGATTTTTTTTGATAGACCTTCATGCAAAAATGTGTTTTAAACCTATGGATTTAAATTATAAGGATTTTGAAACGTAGGAAAATGTAAGCTTTTTCAACTTCCCATAGGAATTTTTTTGTAATCGTTTCGATTTGTCGAATTGAAAATGTTGACATTTCTCGACGTTTCAAGGTCCCTAGAGACGAATAAAAGATTATTAGAGAGATGTCTGTACTTCCGCAAGTTCGCTACGTTTCTTTCGTCTTCCATAGCTTAAGAACCAGTGGATATATTGACTTCAAATAACTTTTGTCCTACAGATAATAATGCAAAAAGATGCAGGAAGGACTCTCAAGAAAATTGAGCGGGTGGTTTTTTAAAATAGCAATTTAAAAAAAGGTGAACATTTTGGTTAACCCTAAACATCTCGAACCAATAACGCTGGAGACTTAAATTAAATTTTATATTATATATTGCAACGTGATACCATACAAGTATATTGTTGGGAAAAATCCAATTAATTGCTTTTTTTCTAAATAAAAAAAATGAGCATCTGGTAAATTTTTGAGAAAAATCGAACTAAAAGTTTTCTTCTTAAAAACCTAAAAGGAATTTAACCATATTTGATAAAATTTGATTTTCGACTCAAATACCTTTTCAAAAATTTGAGATTATGGCTTCCAACTAATTTTAACTCCCAAAAAATATTGTTTTCAGCATTCGAAAACATTTTAAGAAAAAAAAAATTATAAAAAAAACCAAAATTGCGTACTATTCTTGATCCGAATGTTGGATTTGTTGCTTGGTAATTCAACTGGAGATTGGGTTCCAACCCCAGTGGAAAGTTGTTGATCGCCAAATCCTTTTTCGACCGAGTTACAAGTAACCTCTCTCGAAGTTCCTGCCGCCAACACAATGTATCGAAAACCAGTGGCAACATTGCCAAGATGCAATCAGAGAAGCCGCCTCTGATGTGCTGGGTTTCAAACAGCCACCAACAAGGAACCCCTGGTTTGATGAGGAATGTCGGCTAGCAAATGCAGCCAAACAACAGGCACGCTAAAAGGATGAGAGCTGCTCATAAGCTGTATAAGCAGAAGATGCGAGAGGAACACCGACTTCTCAGAAGAAAAAAAAAAGGGTATGAGAAGCGTGCGGTCGAAATTGTTGAGTAGTTTAAAAGCAGGAATGAAGTTTGAAAGTTTTATGAACAGGTGAAACGAAATTCACAGCTACATAAACCTAGAACCGAAGGCTGCAAAGACGAAAGTGGAAATATCATAGTGTAACCACAGTCAATGGTGTGGATATGGAAGGACCACTTCTGCAGACTGTATAACGGCGACGACGAATTGAATTCCGCTGTCAGGCAGGATGATTCATTCAACATAGACGACGAAAGCCAACAATCCTGTCCTCCCGACTTAGACGAAGTAAAGATTGCCATATCTAAGCTGAAGTCTGATAAAGCCGCTGGAGACGATGGCTTGAATGCCAAGCTTTTTAAAGCAGCTGGAGATAACTTGGTTAGGAGCATGCACCAACTTATCTGTAACAAATTTTCGGAAGAAAGCATGCCCGATTAATGGAACCTCAGTATTGTTTGTCCGATCCTGAAAAAAGAGACCCTCTAAACTGCACCAACTATAGAGGAATCAGTCTATTTAACATCACCTATAATATGTGAACGTCTAAAGCCCATCGTCAATAACCTGATAGGTCCTTATCAGTGTGGTTTTAGACCAAGGAAGTCCACAATCGATCAAATATTCACTTTACGGCAGATCCTGGAAAAAACCCAAGAACACCAAATCGACACCCATCATCTCTTCATCGATTTGAAGGCCGCATATGACAGCATCTACAGGTACGAGCTGTATAGAGCCATGTCTAGTTTTGGCATCCCTGCCAAACTCGTCCGTTTGTGCAGGATGACCATGGAGAATTCACGCTGCTCCATAAAGGTTGGAAACAACTTAACAGAACCTTTCGATTACAAAAAAGGTTTTTGGCAAGGTAATGCGCTGTCATGTGGTGTCTTCAACATCGTGTTTGAAAGAATAAGGCAGAGCTCACACGTCAACACTAGAAGCACTATCTTTCAAAAGTCTGTCCAACTACTAGCATATGCTGATGACATTGACATAATCGGAAGAACTCAGAGTGATGTCAATGGGGCTTTTGTGAGTATTGAGGCAGAGGTGGCAAAAATGAGTTTAAGTCAAGAAAGGACATACAACACCGACGTCTTGGTCAAAACGTCACCATCGACAGACGTAACTTTGAGGTAGTCAAGGACTTCGTCTACCTAGGCTCCGCTGTAAATGCAGAAAACAACAATGACGCTGAGATCAAACGCGGAATAACTCTTGCTTACCGCTGTTTCTTTGGGCTAAGAAAGCAATTGAGGGGCAAGGTCCTCTTTCGAGGGACCAAAGTGTCGCTATATAAGACCCTTACCATCCCCGTCTTGCTATACGGTGCCGAAGCATGAACTATGACAAAAATGGATGAAAGCACCTTGGGTCGGTTCGAGAGAAAAGTTCTTCGTGTGATCTACGGCCTCGTATGCATCGAAGGGCAGTGAAGGAGAAGATGGAACGACGAGCTTTACGAGCTGTACAGCGACCTAGACTTAGCCAAAAGGCTAAAAAAGCAACGACGAGGATGGCTGGGTCACGTAGAGCGCATGGAAACAAATGCTCCAGCCCGGAAAGTCTTCGCCCCACAGGACAGCGTAGTAGAGAAAGACCGCGGACCAGGTGGCGCGCACAAGTAGAAAGTGACCTCACTCAACTTGGAGAGCGAAACTGGAGACATCTAGCTAGGAACCGAGCTAGATGAAAACATGTGTTGGGTGAGGCCCTAGTTCTTACAGGACTGTAGCGCCACCTTAAGTAAGTAAGTAAGTATTATAAAAAAACAACCACGCAATTTTCTTTAGAGCCCTATTTTTCTGCATTATTTGTATAACAAAATTTATTTAAAGTCGATAACTCTTCTGGTTCTTTAGCTATTGACGACGAAAACAAACGACGCGAATGTACGGACGTACGTACGCACGCACAGACATCTCTCTAACAATCTTTTATTTCGACTCTAAGGACCTTGAAACGTCAATAATATGTAAAAATGTTCAATTCGAAAAATCAGACCGATTACAAAAAGTTCCTATGGGAAGTTAAAAATTGATAAAATTTGTTAAAAATTGGGTTTCAACTAAAATCGCGTTAACCAAAATTAATCTTGAAATCAAACTTTTTCATTATTTAGCAAAATATTGTTAATATTTAATTTTTTTATAATAAGTAAGCTGACAACTTTTTTTACAAAACCCAAAAACCTACAAACCTTTTAAGCAAGACAAGTTGACAGATGGTATGGGAAGTAATAAGTGTCGGTCGGATCCCAATGTCTTTTTATTTTTAAAATTGGACCGATTACTATAACTTTTGATGGGAACTTTAAAGTATGATTCTCAAAAACTGGTAAAATAAAAAAACAATTTCAAAAAGGACTTTTATAAGAAGCAATAAAATAACAGCAGAAGCTATTACTGAAAACACCAAACCCCTTTATTTTGAACCATGACTACATCACTAAGTTCTATGTTATCCTGCTGCCTATTGGCGGTAGCCTGTTAAAAAGGCAGTTTCCATCATAGTCAAAAGCAGAACACATTCATTACCTCTCCCTCAACCGGATGTGTGCAAAAGTGAATTTTACCTGACATTGCATTTTTGTTGGTCTCTTCAACCGTCCGCCATCCACACACTTCTGCATATGCAAAAAATTCACATAAAATATAATAAAATAAAATGCGATACATAAATTTCGCCCCACATAAGTAATATAAACATTTTCACTTTACTCTCACTTATGTACATTTAAGGACGAAACCAGACACTTGAACATAAACATACCTACAAATCAAACAAACAAAACGGAACGTTCGTAACACACACTCACTATAGACTGACTATACACATAGCTAGTTGGTCATGGTAGTCAAGCCCAAGGACTTCACATCAGGATCATCACCATCAACATCACCATCACCATCAGCCATCAGAACCATTAGCCATCTAAGCCAACAAACAACATAATAACATTGACAATATAACAACAATAACAATTCTTCTACCAATTTTTAACTTTAACTTTTATGCAAATTTTATGTGTCTACATATTCCACCACTGCACAAGGACGTGCAGCACCCAACCCATTACCAGAAGGAAGGTTCCTTCATACATACCAGCAATAACACAAACGGAAGAAAAAAATAAACTGTTTTGGGTTTTTTTCCGCCAAGGAAGGATTTCAACCGTCAAGGACTCTACCATCACGATGATTCAATGGTAGGAAGTGCGGCTAGACGACACGACCGACGCGACGCTACGTGATGGTAAGGAATCGGATATTTCGCACGCACACACCTTGATGGCTGTTGTTAGTCCTTAAATGTCTAGAAGACGTAGATCAGAGAGTTTTCCAAAGCCATGCCTGCAAAACACCGCACCGACCGGTTGTAGCCTTTATTGGCCGTGCACCCTTATTCGAGGACGTTAATTTAAATGTTCTTCGCTCTAGTGAATCCTGTTTGCCTTTATCGATGTCATGCACTTGGAACTTTTTATACAAAACATAGAATGAACTAATTCTGCTTGGTAAGCTTTGATGGTGCACCAACGGGCAGAGTGCGGGCAACCAACTCGGGTGGTTGCAGCTTGTGGGTGTTTCACCAAAAGGAATTAATTTGCATAAACACAAAAAATCAAAATGGCAAAATTTACTAAAAAATACACAAAACAAAAACATAACAAAAAACAAAAGTGCTAACCGCCAAAAAACAGGCCAAACTGAATTGAAAAAATATTAAATTCTGACACAGGGGCAGGGCTAGCTTAGCTATAGGTACAGAAGTAGGTGCCTTTAGAAGGTATGATCCACAGGAGAACCCGACATAGAACAGAGAGAGGATCTAGTGCGAAAACCAGAGCACTGAATGCAGCAATAGGTACCGTATCCATATCATACTCTACCATACCGACCGAAAAAAAAAGACGCACCACCGAGGCCGACCGACCGTTTTGTTATAAAATTACGGAAGTGCATAATTTAAAATATTTTTCAGTGTTCCTTATGAATTTTAAAATTTATACGCCACCCGCCCAGAGATTTTTTCGAGCACTGTTCATCGTATCTTTTTTTTCTATCTATATACATCTAGTATTTGTATATAGGAAGACTGAAAGGCGTAGATACAGTATATAGGCTGATTTTAACCATAAGCTTACTCGTTCAGCTCTAGATCTAGCTCTCGGGCTTTGGACAATAGAGTTTAGGGACTAAAGCTGAGGCATATGGTTTTATTAATATTTTTTGAGGTTATGCAAAATGTAATACACACACAAAAAAAATATAATAAAAGAAACAAATACAGTGAAGAATTGGAGGAGTGGAATTTCTTTTTGGTTGGACTGTTACAGTATTTTCCTTTTTAGAGGGAGATTCGGAACTATGTTGGTAGTGTGAAAATAGAAAAATGAAAAATTAACGGTAGAAAATTTTGTTTTATGTTAAGTAAATTAAATTGAATTTTTTGTTACTTTAAATTTATAGTGTTTTCGATAAACATTAAAGTTTTAAGGTTTTTAAACGTTACTTGATTTTTTAAATCGAAGTTGTGGTTATTTTTGTCTCATTCATCATAAATTCATGCTGTTCAAATAGTAGACATGTGCATTCAAGAGGACACAAGCGTCCACAGGTTTTTGTCAAAACATACCTCTGTCTATCAACTCCTACTCTCACCTCCCCGCGGTGAACATCGGATGCCTAGTACCTCAACTGGAGATTGTGTTCCAACCCCACTGGAAAGTTGTTGGGGGCAGCAAACGAGAGAGGGGGGAGAGGTGTTTCCACTAAGGCACCTCTCCTTATCCAGGCGGCAGTGGATGAATTCTCAAGATGGAATCAACGGTGGCGTCTACAGTACCAGTAAGGTTGAACTACTTAGTGAACACCTTATTGGGCTTCTTCGACATATTCGGAGCCCAGGCCTGTAAGGAGTGATTTATCCGGCTCTCTGTCTTTGGAGTTATACTAAGGAACTGGCCCTCCAGATTGGGGGTTGTGCCGCCGGGGTGACTTCCTGGTCACGTAAAAAATACCTTTAGTTGCGAAGCACCAACAAGGCTCGGATACGGACGGATTCACTGTTGACAACCCACACAAACGAAATAAGGACAACGAACTTCAGATCTGTACTTGGAATGTACAGTGAACGCCCTAACTGCTGCAAGGCAGATATTACCGCCATGCAAGAAATGCAATGGGATGGACCGGGCAAACGCAAACTAAAAGTCTGCGATATAGACTACGACGACTGCTACGGAGAACACAGACAGCGTCTATTTGGGTGTGGATTTGTTGTTGGAACTAGAATCAGGCAAAAAGTCTTGAGTTTCAACAGTGTGAACGAGCGCATCACGACAATCCGTATCAAGGCTAAATTCGCCAACATAAGTCTAATATGGGCGCATGCCCCAACAGAGGAGAAAGACACCAAAGACTTATTCTTCAAACTCTTGGACAAGACTTATGAGCAGTGCCCTGGCTATGACATTAAAATTGTCTTAGGAGATTTTAATGCCAATCTAGGAAGAGAAGATATCTTTGGTGGCATAATCGGGAGATACAGCCTGCACGACACCACCTCCGACAACGGATTCAGGCTGGTTGATTTAGCTGCGGAGCGAGACGTTCTGGTAGCTAGTACACAGTTCACACATCTCAATATCCACAAGGGGACATGGAAATCTCCTGATCAATCAACCGTCAACCAGATTGACCATATTACGATCGACGCACGACACTTCTCCAGTATATAGGATATCCAAACATTCCGGGGGCCAACATTTAGTCGGACCATTACCTCGTTGAAGCCAAGGTATGGAAAATTCGACGTTAGACGGCTACAATCGCGAGAGACTGCCTTTTCCCACCGAGTCTCTAATAACCTCTTAAGGAGTCTTATGCTGCCTACATTAAAACTTGAAAACCAGTGGCAACATTGCCTTGCAACCATCAGAGATGCCGCCTCTGAAGTGCTACGTTTTACACGGCCACAACAGCGAAACCCCTGGTATGACAATGAATGCCGGCAAGCGCACGCAGTGAAACAAAAGGCATACAAAACGTCGCTGCACAGAAGGACAAGAGAGGCTGGCGAGCTCTACGAGTAAAAGAGGAGAAAGAAACATCGGCTTCTTGATTGGCAAAAAAAAGAGCATGAGAAGAGCGCAATCGAGAAGATAGAACGAAGTCACAACAGAAATGAGGTTCGTAAATTATGACAAAAAGGTAAAAACAAACTCCGATGGGTACCAGCCACGAACCGAAGTCTGTAAAGACGATCAGGGGAATATCGTAGTAGAACCGCAGTCTATGTCGAAAATATGGAAAGACCACTTCTCTAGTTTATATAACGCCGATGACGAACCAAATTCCGCTGTAAAGGGGATAGAACCACTCAACCTAGGCAACGCCTACCCGACCTCGACGAAGTAAAGATAGATTAAGTTAAACTGAAGTCAAACAAAGCTGCTTGAGCGGCAACACTGCCGAACTATTTAAAGCAGCATGCGATGACTTGGTAGGGAGCATACACCAACTCATCTGCAAAATGGTTGGAAGAAAGCATGCCCGATGATTGGAATCTCAGCATAGTTTGCTTAATACATAAGAAACGAGATCCTCTAAATTGCGAAGGTACGGCTACGGATATCCCGGTCCAAGCCGAAACAAGAAAGTACTGTGAGATGATTCGACATTAGACGGCTACAATCGAAAGAGACTGCTATGACCTTTTCCGATCGAGTCTCTAATAAATTGCGCCAACTAAAAAGGCATTAGTCTCCGGAACATTGCATAAAAGATCCTCTCTGCCGTACTATGTGAACGTCTGAATCCGTTCGTCAACAACCTTATTGGTCCTTATCAGTGTGGCTTCAGACCAGGCAATTCTACTATCGACCTATTTCACATTACGGCAAATCTTGGAAAAAATCCAGGAACTTCAAGTCGATACCCACCAGCTCTTTATCGATTTTAAGGCCTCGTTTGACAGTATCTATAGGGAAGAGCTCTACAGAGCAATGTCTAGTTTTGGATGCACGCTGCTCTACCAAGGTCAGAAAAGATCTCACCGATGCATTTGATGTCAAAAAAGGTTTTAGACAAGGCGATGCACTGTGATGCGACTTCTTTAACATCGTTCAGGAAAGAATTGTGCAAAACTCAACCGTCAACACTAGAGGCACAATTTTCAGAAGGTCCATCCAATTACTCGGATACGCAGATGATGTTGACATAATTGGAAGATCTAAGCGTTGTCAGTGGAGCGTTTTTGAGCATTGCGACAGAAGCGAAGAATATGGGTCTAGTTGTCAATGAGGGCAAGACCAAGTATATGCTGTCATCAAAAAAGGACATTGAACAACGACGTCTTGCACAAAACGTCACCATAGACAGCGTTATCTTTGAGGTAGTTAAGGACTTTGTCTACCTAGGCAACGCCATAAACACAGACAACGACATCAGCGCTGAAATCAAACGAAGAATAACTCTTGCAAATCGCTGCTTATGTGGAGTTCTCTCTCGAGCATCTAAAATCACCATTTTTAAGACACTCATCATCCCATTTATGGCGCTAAGGCCTGTTCAAAAAAGATAAGAGCTTCTTAGGATGCTTCGAGAGAAAAATTCTTCGGGTGATTTTTGGTCCCGTATGCATCGATAGAGAAAAACTGTACGGGCTGTACAGCGACACTGACCTAGTTAGCAGAGTTAAAGTCGAACAGCTAAGATGGCTGGGTTATGCAGAGAGAAAGGACATCAAGCGGAAGGTCCACGAATCCCATTCCGGGGGACGGCGCGCCGCGGCGCACTAGAGGAAGACCGCAACTCAGGTGGCGCACTCAGGTGGGTAAAGACCTCAACCGACTTGGAGTGCGAAACTGGAGACAGCTAGCTAGGGACCGAGGAACTAGACGCTTCAGCAATATATTCAGCTCTACATTTCTCATCAACCTTTGAAATGACTTCATGGAAGATGTTTTTAGCGGTTGTTAAATTGTCGATGGGTAAATTAAAATAAATTTGACATTCCTGAGCAATTTCTTGCCACTCCCGATATCAACTATTTTGATCTTGCATCACTTTTATGGCTAATCTTTTCACTACCCGTGAATTATTCATTTTAAAAACGTTAAGCAAGAAGTCCGCTTTCAACTTCAATGTTTTAGTAAACAAAGGAGAGAGACCTGTTTCAAGCATTATAACGTAGTTTGGCATATTTTTCGGCAAATAAAATATTCTTTTTATAAAGTTCGTAAGGTGTTTTTCAACCGAATTGTACTTTTTACATCCCCATACCTGCGATCTATATAAAAGTATGCGCTCAGCAACTGCTTCAATTACTTTAAACTTGCTACTATGTGCTATACACTTATTCATGTAGCATTGTTTCCATGTCATATAAATAGAAGTTTTCGCCTTAACCAATTTCTCCTTCAAGTGTTTTTCCATATTTAAATCATTTGTAACTGTAATGGGAAATTATTTGTAGCCTCGCACACTTTCAATATTTTCCGATTAAAGCTCCATTTACATTTAATACATTACGTCCACCATCACTTCTAATAACCATAACCTTTGATTTATCTATGTATATTTAATATTTAAATTCCATAGCTGAAGATACTGGTAAACCCTGTTAATCAAGAGCTGCATAGTTTCCGGTGCATGCGCAAACATGACTATATAGTCTGTGAAGAAAAGTGCCTGAATCCGCATTTCCGCAAAATCCACTTCACCCGGCAGGTGGTCTAAAAGCCCATCTATGAATAATGTAAACAAAGTAGGGTTTAATGTACAACCTTGCCTCACTCCCGATGAGGTTTCAAACCAGGCTAAGAGTTTTTCACCTGTCCATACAGCCGCCCTTGTTCCTCTATATAGGTGCTCAAGAACGCGACCAAACTTCAATGATATCGATAGACTACACAGCTTATAGAATAGTGCACCTCGATCGATTGTATCAAAAGCTGCTTCAAAATACAGCTTTTTCCTTTGTTTCTAGAAATTCCCTGCCAAGCTCCTGAATATAAAAATTATATCTATTGCTGAATATTCTGGTGGTCTAAATCCAGCCTGGAACTCCCTCAGCAAGTTTCCGGTCTCAATCCAACCATCAAGACGCTTATAGATCATCGTTGTAAGTATCTTGTAAGATGCATTTAAAAAGGAAATCCCTCTGTAGTTACCTACATCAAATATCGATCCATCTTTGTGGATTGGAAATTTTATAGCATATCGAAATTCATCTGGAAACAGTTCTCCCTCCAAATTCGCATTAAAAACTTGAAAAAGGTGCTCTGTTAGTATGACTGTCCCATACTTAAAAAAATCCACTGGAATACCATTCGAACCTGCTGCTTTTCCATCTTTATGTGTCTCCGGCGTTTCTTCCAGTTCGCTAAATGTAAATGCACAGTCCAGAGAGTAGACTACGAATCCAGGTGCTACGAATTGCCACTTTGTCGGCAATATTTCAGGATTTAAAAGATCCTTTGAAGACAGTTTTGTGTGGATAGTAAACCGTTTTCCATTCAGCAGTTTGCAAATATCAGCGGAATTTTTACAAGATTCTAATCGGACTGATTGCTTTTCAGCGTATAACTTGTCTTACAAAGCTCTTTAAACTTCTTATTGGCCTCTATATAAAAACCCTTAAATAATCTTTGGGTGGAGTTACGGAAAATCCGCAAATGATGTTTTACGAGCTTTTATACATTCTTCATCAAACCAGTGTTCTTTTCTTGTATTTTCTATAACTCTTAAGGTTTTCGCGGTTGTTAACGGTATAACATTTCCGTTCCCTTATGCTTGATTGCCTTGATTTTTACTTGCTTTTTAGCTCCAGGTTAATTGGATGTCGCACATGACAATGGTCACCTGAACCAAATATGCTTATGTTGGATTTATGACTCCATAAAATAATTGTCCATAATGAAAACTTTTTTTGTCAAATGTTCTCGAGCAAATGTTCTCACAGTAGACGTGGTGACCCTCTTCACTGTCAACTATTCAAAGTTTGGTGGCCAAATTTAAGACAACCGGTTCAATAAACAATCAGCCAAAAACCTTAAGTTTAAGGAACTCAAGATCCCGAGAATATCGCCGCTGTCCGTAAAAGTGTACAGCATAAACCCGAGGCATTGTATTCCTCCCCGTGCACAAGAAGTCATCCTTTCGCTGACTTCAGCTCGGTGAATTTTGCCTGAACTTGGATCTACACCCGTACAAGGCTTATCTAACTCAGGAGCTCAAAGCTAATGACCATAGACAACGCCGTTTGTTCGATGACTGGGCTTCGAATCGTTTTTTCACCGTCAACAGCCAGCGCTACATAACGATGATAACTAATTGCTTATGACCCAAATTGAATCAAATGGACCTAGACGACTTGTGGTACCAGCTGGACGGCGCTTCGTGCTACACAGTGCCACGATTGACATTTTGCATGAACGATTTGAGGGTAAGCTTATCTCTCGCAGAGGTGATGTGAATTGGCCACCAAGGTCATGCACTTTGACCCCGCTAGACTTTTTCCTGTGGGGTTTCTTGAAGTCGCCAGTCTATGCAAATAAACCAAAATCGACCGATGCCCTAAAGTTGAACATAACACAGGCCATCGCTCAAATACAGCCGTTCAAATTCAAGTTCATAATTGGATCACTCGGATCGCTGCCATCGTAAAAAGCCGAGAAATCATTTTCTTGACTAATTCTTTTTATGTAAGAGTTTTACAATTTTTATTTAAATCTTCTACAGTTGTTTTTTAAGAAATCAATACAATTTACTTTAATTTTTGCATATAGAACTTTCTTATTTTCTATTTCGAATTTTAGAATAGAAAATCTATGAATGTTAGATTTTTGTTAAAGATGATTCAAGCACAGTACTAAAATATATTAATTTGAAAAATTTAATTAACATTGACCCTTACCACCAAACTATATCCTGATACAATTAAAAATCACCCAGATGTCATCGAATTTACATATATACCCATATTAACACAACAATATCAATATTTTCTCGCTACAATATACCCAAAACGTTTTAACTACAACTTCCTATTAGCTTCCAAAAAAACAGCTTTCCTCTAAATAACAACAACAAAAAAACACATTGAGGTTGAAAAAAAAACACCCTTCCTTAATTATGCTCAGCCCCATACCCAAACTACATACATACATATACCTAAATATATTCTTCACCCAAACAACAAGCTTACAACGCGACTATCTGCATATTTCACGCAACGATAAAAAGGATTGCAACACCGCATCAACATAATCAGCCAGCAACAAGACTCTACTATACCTACTACAACTATACAACAACAAAAACACTAAATATATATCTACCCTCCTACACTATGCTCTTCAACAACCAACAAGCCGTTCCACCCTCATAACATAATAGGCTTGCAAAATATGTGCATCGTCTGAATACTATACTCCTCCTCCTGTTCCAAATGCAGTCCCCTTATCCTATTTCTTCTCTGCCCATCATTTTCAACTGCAAACAGGAAACAAAACGTCCTTCATTTGCACAGCACCGCACTGTTACCGTTACCATTACCAAACCGACCATCGTGTACTGCCGTAGTAAACTTGTATGCCATAATAAAATATCTGACAGAACGTTGTGCTGCTGCTACTGCTGCCCCCAGCCCAATACCCATCACTTTGCACTCTGCATCGTGCATGGTGCACCCCCTCAATTCAATCCACACGCCAGCCTTGTTCAATCTCTGCACAAGGACTACTTCTACTACGAGTACTACAACTACTGCCAGCCTATCTTCAACCAAAAACACTGCCTCGCTACATATAGATGATACCTAGTAGACGACCCTCTCGATTGCAACATCCATGTGCTAGGTCATGCCACACCAACCATCAACCGCCTAACTGTCCGCCACCCTTTGCCGTCACCGTCACCCACTCGCTTTGCTTCCAATTTGGCTCTACTCAACTCAACTCGGCTCTTCTGTCAGCCCTCTACGTGGTCTAGATCAAGAAAAAATGGAATTTAAAAACCATTTTTGACCATCTAGGACGCGTTTGAAGCGAGATATTCGCATTTTAAGTTTGAACATGGATTTTTGCCCAAAACTTATTTGTAAAATTGGTCTTTTTCAAAGATAGGCACGTCAATGGAAAGGGAATGATTCCCAGATCACAGTTCTAAATTTCAGGTATCTAGGTGGTCTAGATCAAGAAATAATGGAGTTCAAAAATTGCCCTGTAGGTTCCAACTTTTGAATATCTAGGACGCGTTTTAAACGAAATATTCGAATTCAGTTTGAACATTGGTTTTTGCCCATAACTTGCTGTAAAATTGGTCTTTTTCAAAAATCGACACAACAATAGAAAGGGAATTATTCCTATATCACAGTTCTGAAATTTTGGAGTTCATAAAGGAGTCCAAAAAACAGAAAACTGTTATTTGTATTAAACATTTTTGTTAAAAAAAAATTAATGAGAAATAAAATTACTTACTCCTTTAAAGAAATTATTTTTAAATACCGTCAACCAACTGACATCAGAAATTCACTATCGAATCCGATCGCGAGGCACGAAATTAAAATTTAAATAAATTAACTTCCAATCACTACAAGCTTAAAAGCTGTCTTTTCTAAGACTTTAACTTTAATAGTATTTTATTTCACTTTTTTACTACACAATGGAAAAAAAATCACTAAACAGACCGAATTCAAATTTTCAAATAAACCGCCAATACAAAATTACCACCGAACAAAACCGAACCGAACACGAATACCCACCCGACCGAATGAGCTACACGATGAATGAAAATTAAAAGACAACGAATTGCATTCTATTTCACATCTTACAGAAAAATACTTTAAATAAAATTAAACCTTATAACTTTCTTAATATTTTGTTTGAATTTATTGAAACGCACATTAAAAGTAAACATTTTAATTAATTATTTTATTTTCAATTTGAGACGATCGCAAGCACGAAGAACAAGAATTTACAAACTAACTGTTGCTGTCAATTGCCACAGACCAAACATAAAGAAGATGAACTATGTAGCTGAATGAACCACTTCGAAGTTCGAATTAAGGTGAACTAACACTCTGTTTAGGTTACAAGAGTGGTTTGAGGGATCGAATCGAATCTGAATGTAAATTTCGATCGAGGTGTTTGGCTGCATTGTATTGGATGAATAAAAAATTGAATTCGAATGGAATCGTACTAAACTCCATTATTATATAATAAATATATGCAAATATTTTATAATTTTACAAAATTATACAAAACAGCGAATAGAACTTCAAAAAGCAATCAATAATTAATGTTGAATTTGATTTATTTGAGATATTCGGATTTTGAACAAACTAAGTTTGACATTTTCGGTTGATTTATTTTCAACAAGAGCTATATGAGTTGGAAATGTTAAAGTCATTTCTTAGCAATATATCAAGGTTAAAGATGATTTTCCTAATTTTAAACGATTTTAACACCTTCTTTGTCTTTACAATTTGCTTAAGTCAAAATCCTAGAAAGCTACTTTGACTTCAAGCGATTTCCGAATCCTTATGACACCTGTACAATTAATTATTCCTATTAGAGCAGGGGATTGAGTTGTCCAGTCAACAGTGAAGAATTCTAATTAATGCCCGTGTTTTGTTGGAAAATCTATCAATAGTATAGTACGATCTCACACGAATAACGAAAAAAATATCCGCAGTAAGATTACTACCGATAAAAGTTAAAGTAGAATCTTACGTCGGATGGATTTTTGACATTTATACGAGTCTCGAATGGATCTTATGTGATTTCGTTCTCAAATATTGGCACGATTGATATTGCATTTGTATCTCGATGGCTGTGTTCGTTGAGTAGTTGTGCATTTGGAATCATGTGTTATCCATTGGGGAACAAATCAATCAATTGTTAGTGAAAATGGACTAACTGGGCTTATTTTGCAAGAGAAAACAATAGAAAAGACCATTATGTTTTGATATGTTTCCAACAAAGGTTTATCTCAGTTTAGATTAAAGAAATCGTTTTGGAGTTTCCACTGCACAAGAAGATTTAAAAATGATTAAGTTTGACAGCACTTTCTAAAATGCAAATTATGTTTCGATGTTTTTTATGAAGTGCAAGTAAGATTGTTTTATTCGTGTTAAACAATGAAGAACTGAATAGCTTAGTAAATATGATTTAAAATCATGAAATTGAATATAAAAATAAACCAGCATGGTGTTCATATATGCGTTTCGCCCCGATATAATGGTTGGGCTTATCAGAAGATGACCATTAAACCTTGTCTTGACGCATATATTCTCGAATAAATCGAGATTCCATATAATATGAGCTACATAGAGCTACTGTGAATTATATGGTTGCTACAAGTCTTCAGAGAAGATAAATTGTAGCTATTTTTATTTCCTTGCTATGGGACTTTTGAAGATGAAAGGTTTGACTATTAACAGTCGAATTGTTTTTACCTGAACACCGTTTATCTTCTGATGAGCCCAACCATTACATCGGAGCGAAACAAATATATGAACACCATGCTGGTTTATTTTTGTATTCAATTTCATGATTTTAAATCATATTTATTAAATTAAACGGTGTTCAGGAAAAAACAATTCGACTGTTAACAGTCAAACATTTTATCTTGAATAGCTTAGCACCGTACAAGAATATGCTACCTGCTCCATGTGCAGTTTTTTTCTTAATTTTATTAAAATAAAACTAAATTTTTTGTACACAAACAAACCAACTCCTCCACACAGGTTTGTCTTCACAAATTTTGACTCGACTTCGATCCCCGACCGGAATCGAGTCGAAACAAACGCATTTCAACTCGATTCAAGTATATAGAGAATGGAGGCGAGCTTCAAGCTCGCTTCAACATCACATGCTACTGTAGTAGTCTACGAACAAATCCCCTCCTTGAAGCAATTGTTAAATAAACTTTTTTGTATAGAATCTCAATTTCAAGATGTTTTCTTACCATTCTTTCCTGAAAATTAACCAATTTATTAGTTTTGTGTTAGTTTCTTTTCTGAAGTTAATTTTAACTTTTGATTTACACAAAACTTTCTTCTATTTGTGTTTTTTTCTATTATTACTCTGACAGGTCTTCTTTCAGTTGCACCAATTTTTAAATACAAAAATCTGGCTACTGCCGATGGGTTTTCTTGGAAATTGTCTACTATACTATTTATTGAATGCCAAAAAACACGGGTAATAGGTCAGTTTAAGCGTATTTGGTTTGTTTATTTTCAGCAACTGTTAACTTTAAGACATGTTTAGATTGTCGATTTTAATAAAAATCAATTAGAAATTAACTAATAAGCAAACTAAAAAGAATGTTTTAAAGCTTTGAAGTACTTCAGTAAATTGCGAAATAATTAGCAAATTACTATCTAGTAAATTGATTACAGCTCTCAGGCAAGCGAGAAATTCGTTTTAAGTTTGAACATGGATGTTTGCCCATAACTCGTTGGAAAATTGTTCTTATTCAAAGATAGGCACAGCAATGGAAAGGGAATGATTTCTAGATTACAGTATTTTATTACCTAGTTATATCACAACTATTTGGCCAAAAAAGGGCAAACTTTAAAATGTCCTTAATGGTGTTGCCCAGAAAATTATTGTCGAACTATACACAAGTTAACAAAATAGATTTTGGAAAAATCAAACAAAAGGGAAAGAGAATAATATGCATACTCGTAAGTTGCAAATGAAAAATGTTAAAAAATATTGTCTTTGCTTTTGGTGATGGGGGCTGGTGGGTGGGTTGGTGCTGGATAGACAACTGCACTGGAAATGGCAACAGCTAGGTGGACATAAGACAAAACATTATACATTATAGTTGTTTTTACTTCTTGACGTCCGTCACGTTGGTCTATTTATCGCGTCCTTAGCATAAAGCAGATTAACTCACCAGGAACGGTAGAGTACAGCCCTTCCTACCACGTTTGGCACATACTGGCAAACCAATCGCTACTTGTAATCTGTTGCTTGTTGTTCAAGGTGCTTGCTATCTCTAAGCAGATCGCATATAAGCTCGATAATAGGTGAAATAACCGGGCACTGTCTAAAAAGAAAGCACGCCAAGTGACTTTTGCAGAAGCTGTATGGACGAGGAAGAGAAGAAAACATGCCATGCTCTAGCTCGAAAACGCAAGAATTACCTAGGAGAATTCTTTTTTAAAGATCAAAATCATATCAGCTTAATCAGCCTCTCACGTTTCGTAAGGGACTCACACTGGTTCCATTGAGCTTAGGAGGTCTTAGTGTGTCCGTTTTCAAGGCGATTTTTGTCACCCTAACTTTCCAACGAAGCAGTGGAATTGTGGGTTGGTTTTGAATTCCTGAACATTTAACATTGAAATTACTAGGAAAAACAGAGGTTTATTAGGAATTTCACATTCATGTAGTACGGCTAAAGAACGAATCTAATAGGAATGCTTTACTGATAAGCATTCCTATTTGATTTAATTGAACAAATGACTGAAAACGGCTACTTAAATGTTTCAAGAATGATATCATCACAAATCAAAAGACTTAATTAAGTTAGTTGCAGGACCACCAGCCCAAAAATGGGAACTATAACCGAGCTTAAGACATCTTGAATATTAAACAACAGTTCAAATCAATTTTGTTTACAATTCAAATCAAATTTACTTTTTTTTAATCAAACTAAGGCTAAATGTAAACTTTTTTAAACCCTGGTAACCCTAACCGTAAACCCTACTATATTTACATGTCAAAATAACATACTGGCCTGGTCAAACGAAAAATTTCATTTTATCAAAAAAAAATAGGAAACTTTAAGTAAAATGAAATAATAATAACAAGGTTGCCCAGAGTAACTGCAAAATCAGCAACGCGTACACTGCACTCTGCACAGGCAAAAGTACAGGCAGCATCAGGAAGCGCATCCTTTGGGGTCGTTAATGAGCTTTCAATTTTTTTTCCATTAAAAAATTAAATTATATAAATATATCTATAGGTACATACAACAGACATGAAGTTCCTCTAGCTGTTCCTTATACCTACTACAATGTGATGTTCCTTCCTAGTGCCTAAAGTTAAAATGTATGTATAGATGTGATATACCCAGAGCCAGCATATGCATTCGTGTAGGTTAAATGCAGCTCAGGGAAATGAAATGCCATTCATTCGGGCCACTAGGAGCTGTAGGTACACACTCTTGGTCTAGAGATATTTATAGGTACCTATTTTATATGCCTTCGACTCTCTGCAGTAGAAGTTCCAGTTCAAATTCAGACAGACGACTACAAAAGGCACAACAAAAGGACTATGCGAACAACAACAACAGCGCCGTTGACGTCGACGACGACGACGACAACGATGAGGAGGAACAAAAATAACAAGACGAAGAGAAAAAAATATATGAAGCAATGAAGAAAAACCCAACGATAAAAGGCAGCGACAACACCCGAAAATAAAAATAAAGAATCAAACAGACACAACACACAGAAGAGAAGATAACCCCAAAAAACAGGACGAAGTGCACTACTGCTATACCACTGCCTCTGCTTCCAGTCCAGGCTCAGGCAGGACCACCGAACCGACGACGACGAAAACGAATATGAAACAAAAAACAAGCAACAAAAATAACCGTACCAAAAAAATAGAGGAAAAAGCTCCACCTAGCATAACCCACGAAATGTGGTTCGGTTCGGTTCAGTTTGGTTTTAAAAAGGATATGAAGACGATGACGACGTCAAACACAAAACAAACAAAACCCAAAAAAGGACATAATAAAGGAAAAAAAAAACAACCAAACGGCACACATCTACAGAATTGTACAAGCTTTTTGGCACATTTTGTTGTTTGGCGAACATCAAGCAAAGGACAATCACCCACATCGCACCGTTTTGTTCGTTGTCTGTCTTTGGTTGTCTCTTTCGCTCTCTGCCAGTGTGCCTGCATTGCTTATGCCTGAGTTGAGCCTGTTTATAATTATTAAATTTATTTGCATTGAATTCGCTACCGCCGGCCGCTGACGCTGCAAGGCTCACTCACTGCTCACATTAAAACCTATAAGTTGCTCAGCTCATTCTTTTTCGGTCGTTCCCTTTTGCAGAGAAAGCTTTTGTTCGATGGATTCTTCATCGCAACATCGAACATGTATGAAGAGTTGCTCTATTTCTGCACACAACTGCAAAGGACCTTCATCTCTCTTATATTTAATTCTACTTTTAGGTACAAATAGGAAGTGTATTGGAAAGGATGCAAACAAAAAAACAACTTGCGAAATAGTTTAAAACAAAAAACAGAACACTCTTGTCTCGTACACTCACTCGCTCGTCCTTTTATATTCATTTCGTGCAACTAATGTGAGTACAATTTTAGCCAAAAGGATTGAGGAAATGATGATGAGAAGGAGGATAGAAGTTGAGGGCTTTTAAAATCATTGTTAAATCATTTCACACTACTTGTACCGTTAGATGTTTCGTTTTTGTTTTATTAAAATGATATTAAATATTTTATGATAATAAGGATATCATGTCTTGTTTCAATATATTGTTAAAACACTTTAAATAATGTTTATTTCTTTGTGTTTCGAACTTTAAAAGGTTGGCCTAACTACATAAATATTATCAGCCGGATGTTAAGAGAAGGTTCAAGCTGCGTGGGTTTAGTAAAAAGCGAATCAACATAGGTGTTGCAAATTGCTACCGAAAGAGGAGATCCTTGAGGTGATCCATTTTCCAGTTTGAAGAGTGTGGATTTATAACCATAAACATTAACTCGGAAGGTTCTTGAAGTCATAAAGGACGCTATAAGTTTGACTATCCGAAAGGGGACTTTCCATTTTGACATTTGTTTAAGGACGGGAATCAAGGATCAAAAGCTTTTTGTAGGTTCGATGGCATAACTAGACGATGTTTGGGTTTAAAAAGATTTTCTGCGAGTTTCTGCTGTCTAAAAGCGTGTTGTCCTGAATGTGCCTGTTGATGTTGGAGAGAATGGGAAGGAGTGCGATAGGTCGGTACTCATCGAAGCTGTGGCGATTTTGGAATTTGCTTGAACTGAGCCATTTTCCAATCGTGTGGAAAAACACCAGTCTTTAAAATGTTGTTGAATTACAAGCATAGTCTGTCTAATTTAAAATGGAATATTCAGGCAAAAAAATGTAATCTTTCAATTAAAAAAACGATATAACCTCATAAAAATGATTTGCTCCAAGAAAAAAGGACCTTATCTTGAAATAGCCTTAAAAATAGCAAAAACACTCGTTGAAGGTACTTTACAACATGGACTTACAACCTTCATATGGACAACAATCAAAACCTGCAAGAAAATTGACACTGCAATCAACAATTGCTTTCGTTTAGCCTCAGGAGCACTAAAATCAACAATAATCGAGGATCTTAGACTGGAAACTGGGTCTCTTTTCATAACTTTGGCAAAAGAAGAGCTATTAACTTAGCAAGCAAGGCCCTTGCCGATACAAAGCATCCCTTGTATAATATTGCCAATGTAATTACTAATTCTGCACTTGTAAAAGTACTAAGCTTAATAAAAGTCCAACCAAATTCCTTCTGGGAACCAGGTTTAATAAAATATAGTCCGCCCCTTTGGAAGCGAAATCTGCTTCAAGTTGATACAAAATTAGCAGCATTTAAAAAGAAAAATACGACGGATGATATGTTTCAAGCTCTTCACCAAGAGATGATCGAAAAGGTCAACCCTGGTTACATCTTTTATACAGATGGTTCTCACAAAGATGATAACTCATCTTTTGCCGCAGTCAAGTGGGAACAGCATTCTCTAACCGAGTGAAGCAGGCAGTTACATTGCTGAACTAGCAGCAATTCAAAGAGCTATTTCAATTGCGAAAACTTATTTGGTACGAAGTATAATTATGACAGATAGCCTTGAGATGTTAAAGGGCCTAAAAACTGAGGCAAACCGATGCCCTACTCTGGAACAATTAAGATGCACAATGACGGAAAACGTAGCACAAGCATGGGTACCAGGGCATTCTGGTATCAAAGGCAATGAAATGGCGAATGATGCAGCTAAAGATGCTACTAAATTTCCACTTGTTATTGATTCGCCAAATTTCTATCAATTGACTCTATTTCCAGGAACTAAAGATGGAACTTGAAGTTAATTGGAATAACTGCAATACTTTTCTTCATACGCATAATCCACATCATCATCGCATTCCATATAACAGGCAACTAACAAGGGAAAGTTGCATGAAGCCGAATCAGAGTTGGAAAAACTATTTTTACGACTCATACTCAAAAAACTGTCTACTATCCTTTGCCCAGCCGATCATAATTCAATACAAAGAATCAAAACTGCTTTAGATATTCACAATAAATTTAATGCAACTTTTAAGGACATTTTTCCTAAAAATAGTTCATCCTTTCTCGATTCCGAAATCGGAAATGTTGATGATGATGACCAAGCTGAGTTTATATGTCTTGGTAATGAAAATGAAGGAGACCTTCTTAGAGCCTTGCGCATGTGTCTGAATCAGATTGGGATTCTGAGGATGAAGTTCTATACTTAACGAAATAAGAGCTTCGCAAATTAAGAATAATAGATGTGTGGCAGAGACTGGACGACATATTCGGCGTAATCTGGAAACACCTGTTCAGATTTGTTTACAAATTTTTCTTTTTAGACTAACTTTTTTTGCAGTACAAAAAGCTGGTGGAGGCTCATCTTTTACTCCGACGGATGGTGAAGGGGTCAAAACTTTTTTGGCGATAATTCTGTTGATGGGTATAAAAAAACTGCCAAGCTGCAAAGACTATTGGTCAGCTCAGCCAGAATTGCGTGATCAGTATTTGAGTTCAATAATGAGCAGGAAAGTAGTACCCATGGCATGATGGTTAGCGCGTTGGACTGTCATGCGAGAGGACTTGGGTTCGGATTCGGCATATATATTAAAGGTCCCCTCCATCCCTGCAATTACTCGCAGACAGGAATAGTTGAGAGCTGTAAGTCACAAGGCCCCCGTTCTCTATGGACTGTTGCTCCACCTTATTTAATTTAATGATCAGGAAAAGATTTCTATGGTTTCTGGAGGCATTCACTTGAATGACAATACCAAACAAGCTAGAAGAGGAAGTGCAAACTTCGTTAAGCTTTTTTTTTTTCGCGAATTTATTTGTAATGCTATATGCCCTCGAAACATCAAGCAATCGATGAATCTATGATTAAGTTCAAGGCACGTAGCAGTTTGCGTCAGTATATGCCATAATGAAGCTCATAAAGCGCGGATATAAGGTGTGGATTCGAGCCTATGAGTCTACATACATATACGAATTTCAGGACCGTTCATAGAATAACCAAAGATCTGACCGGGGCAAACAGCTCCAAGCAAGAAGTGAAAGAAGTACTTTGATAAGTTCGGTGGATGAAGAAGTCAGATGGTGGAAAGAATACTTTTCTTGGGTTTAAACCAATTGTTTGGGAAGAGCGTGCAGCCAATGTCCTAACAATCTTATCCCCGAATCCGGACCGCAACTCCCAGTAAAGGTGAGATCGTTGCCGCCATTTAAGCACTTAAGAACAGCAAGTCTGTAGGACTTGATGGAATTCTTACTGAGCTTTTACAATCAGCGCTTACGTCATCAAGAGAGCTACTGCATCCACTCATAAAAAAAGTCTGGACCACCCAAAGCTTCCTCTTAGTTTCTTACTTACTTGAGGTGGCGCTACAGTCCGGGGCGGACCTGGGACTCAACCAACATGCGTCTCCAGCCAGCTCGGTCAATAGCTAGCTGTCTCCAGTTTCGCACGCCAAGTTCGTTGAGGTCCTCTCCCACCTGGGTGCGACACCTGAGTCGCGGTCTTCCTCTACTGCGCCGTCCCTCGGGATTGGATTCGAAGACCTTCCGGGCTGGAGCGTTGATGTCCATCCGCTCTACATGACCTAGCCATCTTAGCCGTTGGACTTTAATTCTGATAACTAGGTCAGTGTCGTTGTACAGCCCCTACAGTTCGTCGTTATATCTTCTCCTTTATTCTCCATCTATGCGTACGGGACCAAAAATCACCCGAAGAATTTTTCTCTCGAAGCATCTTAAGACGCTCTCATCTTTCTTTGACAGGGTCTAGGCCTCAGCGCCATAAATGAGAACCAGGATGATGAGTGTTTTATAGATGGTGATTTTATATGCTCGAGAGAGGACTTTACTTCTCAATTGCCTTCTAAATCCAAAGAAGCAGCGATTTGCAAGAGTTATTCTTCGTTTGATTTCAGCGCTGGTGTCGTTGTTTGTATTAATAGCGGTGCCTAGGTAGACAAAGTCCTAAACTACCTTAAAGTTATAACTGTCCATTGTGACGTTTTGTCCAAGACGTTTTGTTTAGTGTCCTTTTTTGGTGACACCATATACTTGGTCTTGCCCTCATTGACCACTAAACCCATCTTCTTCGCTTCCGTCGCAATGCTCAAAAACGCTCCACTTACATCAAGCTTTGATCATTCAATTATGTCAATATCATCTGCATATCCGATAAATTGGATGGACCTTTGGAAGATTGTGCCTCTAGTGTTGACAGTTGAGTTTTGCACAATTCTTTCCAGAACGATGTTAAAGAAGTCGCATGACAGTGCATCACCTTGTCTAAAACACCTTTTCTGACATCAAATGCATCGGTAAGATCTTTTCCGACCTTGATAGAGCAGCATGCATTCTCCATCGTCATTTTGCACAAACGGATAAGTTTGACAGGGATGCCAAAACTAGACTTTGCTCGGTATAGCTCATCCCTTAGATGCTGTCATACGCGGCTTTAAAATCGATAAAGAGATGGGTGGGTATCGATTTGAAGCTAGTGGGCTTTTTCCAAGAGCTTCCTCACTAAGTGGAAAAGGGAAAAGGAAAGCTTCCAAAAAAGGAGATCTTACAAAGTGTAAAACCGAGAGAAGAATTTCCGTTCTACCTTCCGTTGCCAAAATAGCAGAAAAAATCATACTGGAACTCATCAAAGAACACCTTGAGGACACACTCGATGCCGAACAAGCAGGATTCCGAGCTGGATCCTCTGGTATTGATCATATTAACACCCTGCGGATCATTATTGAGCAGTGCGTGGAATATCAATCACCACTACACCTGCTGTTTGTCGACTTCGAGAAGTGCTTTGATAACGTCAACAGGGAGTACAATTGCTTAGCTTTGCGGAATAGAGTATAGAAAAATGAATTTAAAAAAAATTAAATTGGATGTGAACCCGGGGACTTACAACTCTCAACCATTCCTGTGTGCGAGTACCGTTGTCACGAATGGAAGGAACCTACAATTTTAGGCCGAATCCGAACGGCTAATTTGAGAAAGCACTTTTTCATGACAAGAATTACTCTTGAAGGATTTGTTAATTCCTCGCAAGAGGCAGTACCCGCGAAAATTATTTTTTTGTTTTTAAATTAAGGTGGCACAGGCAGGGATTTAACCCAAGACCCTTTGCATGACAGTCCAAAGCACTAACCATCATACCACGGGTGCTACCGAATTGCAAAGGCAAAATATGATGGATTCAAGTATCAAATTCTGCACGATGGTAGGTTTTCAGAAGATTTTGAAATTCATAGCGGAGTCAGACAGGGCTGTATTCTGTGGCCAATATTGTTTTTGTTGGTGAGTGGAGAGCTTTCAATACCTTTAAAGTATCGTCTCCATCGAAGGCGGAACCGAACAAGACGTCATCTGGGGCATCGGCAAAGCAAAAGCGGCGTTCGGTATGCTGTCGAAAATTTGGAGGAACAACTCTTAGCTACGACTGTTTCGCTCAAATGTCGAATCTGTGCTTCTTTACTGATGCAGCACCTGGAAGGTTCCTGCAACCATTACATGAAAGCTACAAACCTTTATTAATAGATGTCTTCGCAACATCCTAAGGGCTTTCTGACAAAACCGAAGTCCTTACTAGAAGGCCAGGTCAGAAACCTGTGATCATAACAACTCCCGTAAGCGTGGTTCATTAATTTATTGATTCATGAGAAACCGTAGTCATGTTTATTGCTCACATTTTAAAAACTAGATTTTGGACTATTTGGCATTACTAAACGTCTAAAGTTATGTATGTAAGACCATGGTGCCATTGGATTAAAAACATGACACCGACACTTTTTTGCATAGAATAGCTTAAAAAAGGTATACAAATGATACTATACAGAGTGCAAGTGACAATGAGTCAAAATTATCCACTTTATTTCTAAAATCCATTGTCCTTGTTTACGAGCATAAATAAAATCCCAAAGGAACTGTGTGAAGTGAATCAAAACAAAATCAAAGCTTCTAAAGTAGCTACACAAATCGAAAGATAACAAGAATCACGTATAAAGAAACTCCTTTGTCATTTCATTGACCTTTTTATGTTAAAGGTTTTATCATCAGTGTCATCATTGGTAAAAGTGTAAGCTTTGGTATAACTTCATAAGAACGATACAAACAAAAAATAAAACCTCCCCAAAAAATTATCCATCTTAAGGGTATTGACTCATACATATTAAAAAAAAAAAAAACAACATAAAACATTTCCAATTTTTGTACGAATGTAAAACAAATGATGATAAACAGTGAATCTTTTCTTCCTGTTTTATATTATGAAGCACAATCATTCTTTAACCAACCATCTGTCATGTAAACACAATGTTTCTGAATTTGTGTTCCTTCAAAAACACTTCTGCAAACGTGAGTGTTTTATTAAGTTACTATATACATTTCCTGGTGATGCCTCTGGTAATCCTATTCCATGAATCATTCAGTTCTACCAAGACCAACAACAATATTGTATATGGGTCAGTTTTCAGGAACTGCCTACTTTTTTGCTTAACCCATACATAGTTTTGACATATAGCTACATATATACCAAGTGTACCATCAGTCCAGCCACCTGCGGCTGGTTTTCCATCTCTCCATCTCTTAAAGTCGAGAAGTTGTTGGGGTTTTTTTTTGTTGAGTTTTCCATTTTTATTTTACTCAGTTGTAAACCTTTCAGCAAACAAACCAAAGTCAATCCTCAAAACTTCATGACCGACACACAGTAATATGTTCAACCATTTACAAGGAGTCCAAAGATTTATTGCTTGGCAATAAGGTGCTCTCTGGCCGAGCGCCCATATAATAGTCCTAGTGGAAGCCCAATACCCAGCCAAAGCCAAAGCTACTTACACTCTGACTCTGGTACTCGGTCAGTCTCATGCTCATCATCAGAGGCCAGCACCAAAATGTGTGCGTCTGTGTTTTTGTGTTGTGCCGGATCGGAAAAGAGGCTTGCTTGCTTCATCGACCAATAAATTACGAAGCCAATCAGCCGAGATATCTATAAACACAAACCTGGGCTGGGGTGCAATCGAAACGAAAAGTTACCACACTCTCAGGACATAATCAGCCAAGAGCACCAATGTCGCTCGGTCGTCGTCGCTATCGCCCTCATCGTCGTCGTCGGTCGATAGGGACGGAGAAATGGAGACAGTGACAAAAGACAACCAAGGACGAAAGGCGGACGATATGACAACAAGCAAGAGGGTAGCCGACTTGGAAGGGTGGTGCATCTCTTTGTGTTTATACGTCTAAAGCCGATGCTGCTGGCTGCTGGCTGCCGAGCTGGCCGAAGCAACATCGTCGTCGTTGGCTGATACAATAATAAAGCAAATTTAGAACCCTCTTGCAATATTGCAATACATCAAGTGTCCTTTAGTCAAAAAGGATGCCAACAAATTGTCCATCCGGACGACTACCACGACGACGACGACATGCATAAACGCACAAACACCGAAAAACCACCATCGCCAACGCCAGCGCCACCTACACCCAAACTTACACACTTCACATGATGGGGTATCCCTTCTAGGCCCCCTCTAGCTCCTGATTCATGTTGTACTACCAAAGCAAAAGCAAACCATAATTTCGTCCTTTGTCCAAAGCATTGTAAATTGACCACTTTTACACACTTGCAGCTCATGGCGCATCCGTTTTCGCCAAGGCAAACAGGGACATTTCCACTAAGGTATTTTTAAGTTGGCACACTCCTACATACATATATTTCCTCATAATGGGAAAATACATTCGACAGATACGACGAGTATAGCTGGGCGCTTGTAGGGTTGGTTTGGATTGGGTTGGGTTTGGGGTTCAAGGAAGACAGCACAAAGATTTACTGCATCACTCTCGCTTGTTCGCTCTAACACAATATGAGTCGAGTGTGTTAATTATTATCCCGTAATAAATAGCTGGATAATTAAGTTTTGCCCTGCCGGCTCCCGAAAACGAAAAGCATGGCCATGGCATCAGGCAGCTTCATGGTAATGTCCTAGCCTATGCTATGTTCGTCCATTGGACTGGCCAGGCCAAGCCAGCTTGCTGTGCGGCGATATTGTAGCGTTGTCGTTGGAAGGCGACGACCCACCGACACATGGGAAGAAAAACGATATGTTAAAATGTGTTGGCACCCAAGCGATGACGAGGACAACGACAACGACGATATAAGCCCAAAGGGTTGAGTTTATTAATTATTAATTAATTATTTAATAAATAATGTTGGCCGCTAAAATAGTTTCTACGTGATGGAGAGGTGGGGGGCTGTTAGTAGTAGGGAAGCTATGTAAGTGGGGCAACCAGTTTTGTCCCGGCGGCGGGAGTCATATCACGATTGGGAAAAATCATGTGGAGCATAAACTATGGAAACAAATTGAATTTGTTTCTGTATTTTGTAAGTTACTTTTATGTTATGCACATCGAGAAATTGCACTGAGAAAAATACTCATGTCAAATTTGTTTTTATTTCCCAATTTTTTAACGAAGTTAAAATTTGATTTCTTTTGAGGATTCATTTCATCTAAAAGCTTTTTGATTTAAAAACAATAAAACCTAAGGCAGGGGTTAAGAAGTTAAAATTGTTGGTCCCACTATCTATGCACTTGGATCTACTAAAGGGAATCATATTGAACGTTTTCGTTACAAAAAAAAACGTCTAACTAGAAAAATTTATTAAGTAAAATTGTTTCTTTTTCATTAAAATAAATCACTTTAAAAACTACGAAATTTTACTATTTCTGCTAGGTAGGTTTTCTTAAAACGGTTTTCCGATAAGAGGTGTCTTTTCAAATAAAGCCATTACTTAAAATGGAACCGCAGTCAATGCTGAGAATATGGAAGGATAACTTCTGCAGACTGTATTACGGCGACATCGAACTGAATTCAGCTGTCAGGCAGGATGATGCATTCAACATAGATAACGAAAGCCAGAAATCCCATCCTCCCAACTTAGACGAAGCAAAGGCTGCCATATCTAAGCTCAAGTCTAACAAGGCCGCTGGAGCAGATGGCTTGAATGCCGAGCTCTTTAAAGCAGCTGGAGATAAGTGTGTTAGGAGCATGCACCAACTTATCTGTACGATATGGTCCGAAGAAAGCATGCCCGATGAATAGAACCTCAGTAGTGTTTGCCCGATCCTAAAAAAAGGAGACCCTCTAAACTGCATCAACTATAGAGGAATCAGTCTACTTAACGTCGCCTATAAAATCTTCTTTAGCGTAATATGTGAACGTCTAAAGCCCATCGTCAACAACCTGATAGGTCCTTATAAGTGTGGTTTTAGAACAGGAAAGTCCACAGTAGATCAAATATTCACATTACGGCAGATCCTGGAAAAAAACCCAAGAATACCAAATCGACACCCATGGAGAATCCCCGCTGCTCCATAAAGGTTGGAAACAACTTAATAGAACCTTACGATTAAAAAAAAGTTTTTAGACAGATGATGCGCTCTCATGCGATTTTTTTAACTTCGTACTTGAAAGAATAGTGCAGAGCTCACACGTCAACACTAGAGGCACTTTCTTTCAAAAATCTGTCCAATTTTTAGCATATGCTGATGACATTGACATAATCGGAAGAACTCACCGTGATGTCAATGGGGCTTTTGTTAGTATTGAGGCAGAGGCGGCAAAAATGGGTTTAACGGTTAATGAGGGCAAAACAAAGTTCATGCTGTCGTAAAAAAAAAAACAACATCTTGGTCAAAACGCCACCATCGACAGTCGTAAATCTGAGGTAGTCAAGGACTTCGACTACCTAGGCTCTCCTCTCTCTCTCGCAGAGAACAACACTAGCTTTGAGATCAAACAAAGAATAAATCTTGCTAACCACTGTTTCTTTGGACTAAGAAAGCAATTGAGTGGCAAAGTCCTCTCTCGAAGGACCAAAGTGTCGCTATATACGGTGCAGAAGCATGGACTATGCCACAAGCAGATGAAAGCACCTTGGGTCGGCTCAAGAGAAAAGTTCTTCGTGTGATCTACAGCCCCTTATGCATCGAAGAGGAGCGGAGAAGAAGATGGAACGACGAGCTGTATGGGCTGTACAGCGACGTAGACCTAGCCAGAAGGATAAAAGTCCAACAACGAAGATGGCTGGGTAACGTAGACCGCATGGAAACCAATGCTTCGGCCCTTCGAATCCACACCCATAGGACAGCGCAGTAGAGGAAGACCGCGGATCAGGTGGCGCGCACAAGTGGAAAATGACCTCACCCAACTTGGAGCGTGAAACTGGAGACATCTAGGGGCATCAAAAAATCATCTTCAGTAGTGACCCATTTTTACATTTAAAGATACGTTACTAAGCAGAATATAATATATATATAATTATTGATTTCTTATGATCGGAATAAAAAGACGGTGTACTGTACCCCACGTATGTAATGAAACAATCGCAACTTATACCGTGATATTTTTGCTTTTGGGCCACAGCCCCACCAATTAAATTTAAAAAAATGTAGGTACAAGTTAAAATTAAAGTCAGGTTTGGGTAAGTACAGATTCTTGTAAAGTGTGAAAAGTAACATAAGATTTGAGAGGAGATATTTTGAGCCGGGAAAAGCATTTTACATTCATGTTTTGCAACCAAGAAATAATCTCTGTACTTTAAAGTTCGACCTAAATCAGACTCAAGAAACAACTGATAAGCATTTTTTAAAGTACTGAGTAACTGGCTATTTAACACTAAACCTTTTGAAAATGGAGGTAAAGTAATAACAGATTTTTGTAAAATGTACAGTCACTAAAGGGGGTAATAATACCATTAACACATTTACGTTTAAACGCAGTACGATTGTTAGGAAAATAGGGAAGGATTTAAGAGAAGAATATTAAAATATTAAAATTTTGATTATTGAAATGGGAGCGAAAAACAGACTTGGGTATATCTCTATACTTAGCATTACGTCCGAAATTGAGCTCGACGTTAAACTGATGGGACTTTCTGGAAGTGCGAGTATTACGATTGAATTGTTTCAGGGGGGAGAATGCAACTGGCTAATTCGACAGAACATTGTTTGTAAAAATATCTGTAAACAACAAAGGACATGAAACATTGCGGTGATGTTGGAGTGATGCATGTAAATGTTTCGGTTATGGTTCTATCGGCTATTATTTTCTTTTAAGGGCACCTGCTCAAAAATATGAGTTGGATTCAAGTTTTAGACGAATGTAAAACAATATAAATTAGATGGCACAACAGTCCGTTTGGAACTAGGGCCTAGTGACTTACAACTCTCAACCATTACTGTGTGCGAGTAACGTCATCAGAAATGGAGGGGCCCTACAGTTTTAAGATGAATCCGAACTGCTAATTTGAGAAGCCACTTTTTATGACAAGAATTACTTTTGAAGAATTTGTCAAATCCTCGCAAGAGACAGAACCCATGAAAAAACTTTAGATGGCATAGGCAGGGATCGAACCCAAAACCTCTCGCATGACAATCCAACGCACTAACCAGCATGGCACTTTTTTAGACTAATGAAGACTTTGTAAATTCCAGCGAAATCAGAAGGGGTGAAAATTGTCTTGAACCGTCCTAGAAATCCTTAGCGCATTGCAGCGTTTTTGGCGGTATCAAATATGTGATCCCTAAGAGGAGATCTGTGATACACATACCGGGTGCTGAAAGTAGATTACTTTCCTGGATACAAGTGCTGCTCATGGCAGGACATAGCATTGAGTTTTTGAAGCATTAAATTCTACACGGTTCTTAATTCCCCTTTGCACAATGCTATTGAGATAAGAATTTAATGAGCTTATCATACGGTGCCGTTGATGTTTCACATCTGAAGAACAATGATGTGAATCTAGAAACGAATATGAGAAGCTAAGGGTACTGTCTTTAGCGAAACAGTTTATTAGATTAGAAGTAGCAAACAAGAAATCGTTTATGAATATGGGAAAGAGATCTGGAGACAAAACAGAGCCCTGTGGGACACCAGCATTTATTTAAGGAGTTTCAGATTTGAAACCATCCAATAAAACTTGTATTGAAGGGTTCGAAAGCTAGTTTCTAATCCAAAGAAAAAGAGATTCATCAATACCAAAAGCACGCATTTTCGATAAGAGAACTTGATGACAAACTCTATCAAATGCCTTTGAAATATCATATGCAATAATCTTACATTCTCCAGATATTTATTAAGCTGATAATTGATCAGTGTTTCTATAACCTTAGAAAGAAGAGATGTAAGTGCTAATGGACGATGGTTGAAGGAAGAAGAAGATTCACCTTTTTTAGGGACAGGTTCCATCCGCTCGGAAAGAGACCTGTAGATTAGGAAAGATGGAAAAGCTTAGGGAATGGTTTTTCCAGCCTTGAAGAACACCTCTTTAGAACAATAGGGGGATACTACACGGTCCAGTGGATTTGTGTATTTCAAGGTTTTTTAGTAATCTGGCAACTATACGAGTGCGAAATAAAATTCTTCCCATGAAATCGTTTACGCTCTCAAGAACAATAGGACTCATGACACTCTCAGGTAGCGTCGAATTAACACCAAACTGTGTTGTTGAGGGAGTGTCATTTTGCCACTGTGGGCGAGCGTTGGAACCGAGGATGACATGATGTTTCGTACGTTGTTTTACAAATGACCAGAAAGGTTTACTAACTTTGGGAAATGGTTGTATTTTTTGACTTAATTTTTGTTCATGCAAAAATGTGGTTAGTCGATAATGACCATTGGTCTTTCTAGCTTGTTTAAACTTACATCTTTGATCATAATGACCTCTTTACAGCTCGAATCAAACCATGAGTTTTCGTTGGGTTTGCCAAATTTTACCCTATTCGGAATAAAATTTCTCATTCCACAAAGAATTACATTTGTAACCATATCTGCGCTGGAATCCGTACAACTATCGAGAAAGCATAGTGACTAGTTAAAGTTCCTCAACAATTTATTGAGACCATTCCAGTTGGCTTCCTCATATTGCCAAACGGTTCTCTTAGGAGTTTTTTCTTTAACTGAGTTTTTTTGGTATGAGAAATTTGTAGATGCGATACAGTGGTCTGATTTTATTTAATAGGGTGAGAGGTAAGGGACAAGTCTAGGGTGTTGCCGGATTGACCTGCAACATCAGATATTCAAGTTGGCTCGTCAACAAGCTGAGATAATTGATTGAACTCAGCAAATACTTCAACATTCTTTCCTTCGGGTGTTGTCTGGCCAGAAAAGCGAATCCAAGAAGAATTGTGTATATTGAATTCGCCGGCAATAACGATTTCAGTGTGATTATTAAATTAGTTAGAAAATGCCGGACAGAGCATCAAATTCAAAGCATGCAAGGATGATGTGCTTATTTACCGTGCATTTTAACCACATGAATATAAAGTTTGTGTTAAACTACAAAACATATTGTAGGTGTAGTTGGTATGCAACATCATTTCTTATAAACTATCGTTTCTGGCCAAAAACCTAACTCAAATTTTCCCATACATTTTTGGTAAACCACAAGTTTTCGCAAACCACAAGTTTTATATGAAACCTCTCGAAAACTAGTAGCAAATCAAAGTTGAACTAAACAAACAAACCTTTCGAAACATTCAGCGGTCAAATTAATGTAAGCAAAACAGGTGGGAAAAATTTCCAACGTCTAGAATAAAAGCCCCGGTGACTTTGACCCTTAAAGTTTCAAACGTTCTTTTTTAAGCGAGGAAACGGAATATGGCGTGACGACCCCAAGGACGAGGAAGACTTGCTCATAGTTCAGTGGGCTATCGCCTCTTGATGGACAACGATACCAACATCAAGAAGATCCGCAGTGCTTTGAACAAGCCAGGCGTGTAATCAAAGGAAGAAGCCAAAGTAATAGTCGAGTCCTCAACGGAAGAAGCAAAAGAGATAGTCATGGAGAAATTTAAGCCCATCATAACAGCTTCAGTGATCGCTCTGGATGAGTGTGATTTTGGTACGAATCTGGAACTAGGAATTGAATTTTTTTCCCCGGCCATGAGGAACTACACGAAATCACTCAGAATCTTCTCAAACCCCCCCATAAGTTGCTCGGCCACAATATATGACGATTCTGAAGGTACATTTGGCCAAGCGAAGCAGTAGTCATAAGCTCAGAATTATCTGTTTAATTTGTTGTGAAAGAAAAAGAAAATATTTTAAATAAAATGAATTTTTATTGTAACAGTTTTGTTTGTTGTGGATTCTATGATATATTTTCTAGACAATTAGCTTGTGAATAAGTGAATTGTTTGGACCGTTTGAAGTGAACTAAGGAGATAGCTGCAGCCAAGTGAGCTTGTAGTTCTTGTTGGTTCATGTCGTGAGCCCATTCCACCATCAACAAAACTTTTTAGTCACAAATTTTTTCATAAATAAAAAATTTGATAGTCGGAGTTAAACAAATTTAAATGTCAAATGAAAACGTGTAAATGTTCGCTGAGAACCTGACGAAAACCAGGTTTTGGTTTTGGCGTAAAAAGCCTATTATATGGCTAATACATAGTGGGGAAGGAATTAAGATTTGAAACATTCCGTCGATGCTCGAGAGCAAAAAATTTAAATTGTAAAATGGTCGCTTATCTTTTGACAGGTATGTTTTTAGATTAGCTGCTCAAATATAAGAATTTTATTAGTGTTTCGGAGGAACAAAGGCTTGAAAGCGGTTAAAAATTTGTTGAAATGTTTATAAAAGTTTAAGTACAACTCCAACTTATCCAACTAATATTAACTAGATTTTCTTTGATGGGTCCCGAAAATCCAGAAATACTACTACAAAAATCAGTCCACATGTTCTCAAGAAAATCGATGTAACACAAATGTTTGTTTTTCTTTCACTGTACTTTAATTCAGTGTAATAATTCCATACAAATAAAATGCTTTCAACACAGCCTTTTCCTATCTATCGTTAGTGTACCGAAACTTAGCTATACATACCTAATGCTATAAATTATTTGTAATACCCGTTGTAGCTCCATCCCCCGCTCCGCGCCACCACACGAAACCATCTGTATCCCTATAGAAATGCAGATCGAAAATATCCTCTCAATAATACTACTTTATAAAGAACATAGAGTAGAGTGTATAAATATTATAGAGATAGCGAATAAAAAGAGAGAACGAGAGTGAGATAAATTTATAGCCCATCGGCAGTTTGTTAATACTTTGTGCTACTAACGCAAAAATTTAGCGAATAACTTTGTGTATATAAAATACACTGTAGCTATTTAGCCACAATTTGCCACCATCACTATCGCTATATCGCCAAAAGGATATTTTCCTATAATATTTTAAGTCCTGTATACTCAATATACTTATGTATGTACGGTACGTAGCTTAGCTTTTAACGTTTTAGAAAGTGGCGAATATCGAATTTTGTTTTTGACTTTTTGAATCTTCTTGTTTTGAGGAAGTGTAAAATGTTGGATGGTTTCATCTGTTGGTTTGTTTGCTTTTATATATAAAGGACAACGATGACGATGACGACGCCGAAGAAAGCTTCTTTAGTGCTCTTAGATTTGTAATTCGATGTGGATGAAAAAATTTTGTAAATGAAATAGATACTAAAAGTTTAAAGTATTTTTTTGGTCAAACCACAAGCTAGAAGTTTATACCTAGATATCAAACGATTTTTTTTTCTTGTATTGTTTGATGAAAATATGTTGGTAGGTATGCAAGGCCAAGGTTGAAAGTAATTTTATTCGAAAAGTTTAGGTATTTAATGATAAAGGATTATTAAGGAAAAATTGTGGGAAGGAATCCCTTTATAGCTTGTTTACATATTTGGCTGCTATTAATATTGAAGATACTCACAGCAGGTAAAAACCATAAGTAGGCTCAAGTTGCACGGAATTGCACAAGTGGTATTCGAAATGATTTTTGAAATAATTTTCATGTAAAAAAAAAAGATTATTTTTGGAAAAATAATTTTATCAGTGCTCTTAAGAGCGTTAATGTCAGACGTAACAACTGATAAACCGCACAAATTACACCGCCACCACACAGGATCTTATAAATGCTGCAACTTCATCTTCTTCAAAATTAAAAGGTTAACATTTTTTAAAGTAAATTAAAGTAGTTAAAAGTAATGATTTGTTTGTACTTTTTGCTCAGAATTTGACGCGGATACTGCCTTAGCACTTTTAACGCAAGCAAAACTATCGAAATACCAATACTAATTTTAAAAAAAGCTGCAAAGGAGATCGGTTATGATATTTTCCCAAAGTACACCGATATTATTGAGGCAAAACAATCTTGCTACCTAGACAACGTAGCAGTAACTGGAACATCTGCGATGGTGAGGCTTTAGGACTTGCTAGATCACACTGTAAGAGGAATTTAAAAAACAATTCCATGTGATGAGCTGGAACAATTTAACAACCAAACTTTAGAACTTCATACAAAGTGAGCTGTGATAGCTGATCTGGGAAGAGCGAATATATGCAGATATTTTCCATCGGGAAGCTTCGGATGCATGATCAATAAATATTGGCACACTTGCGATAAAAGTTAGACATCATCTTTATTTCACGATGATAGATGGAGAAGTTGCTCAAGCTGTTTCAAATACCAGTTCTGCGAGCAACTGCATCAATTATGGACCTAAGCCTTCGGAGGTGAATAATTTATCTAAGATCAGTTCCAAGATGTTGAATGAAGATGCTCTTAAGCTAGGAATATCATCACTACATACAAGGATTAGATTTATGGAATACGTGTTGCACCTCGGCTACAACTTAAGCTGTAAATCATGGAGAACATGTGAGGACACTCGCGCTATTAAGGAAGTGGAAAAAAACAAATCCAAGCTGAATTCATCGAAAAGGTTGTTATCAAGGTTGACGTTGCGAAGCAAGGAACTGGAACAACAAATGACGGCAATACATCACGAAGATTTTTTCAAAATCCGATTCTGACTGCAAAGATCACCAAAATAGGTTCAAGGTTGATAACGAGACTTTCAGTCATATTGGAAGTAATTTGCTGCAATTTTTCAATTGATACAGACAAATCTTAGGTTTATTCTGAAGAGACAGCTAAGTTGGTAATTTGGTTATACCCATGGTAACACATTCCTGCAACAGTTCATAACATCTTATTACACGCAGCAGAAGTAATACAAAGTCCATCTTTGACAGTCAATTCACTTTTAGAGGAGGCCCAGGAAAGCAGAAATAAGGACTACAAATATTATTGAACCCAACACTCCAGGAAATGTTCACTGCATCTACAAATGAGGATGTTTTCCACATGATCATGACATCACCGGAACCCTTTATAACCCAATTGATACCCGAACCAAAAACAAAACCTTCCATTGAGTGAAGAAGCTCTTGAATTAATATTTTTTGATGACTATGTAATTTATTTCTATGTATTTATTTAATTTTTAACTTCCCACAGGAAGTTATTGTAATGGGTCCGATTTGTCAAATTAAAAATGTTGACATTTTTCGACGTTTCAAGGTCCCTAGAGTCGAAATAAAAGATTTTTTGAAAAATGTCTGTGGGTGCGTGTGTACGTACGTTCGTACGTCCGTACGTTCGCGACGTTTTTTTCGTCGTCCATAGCTCAAGAACCAGAAGAGACATCGATTTCAAATAAATTTTGTTATACAGATAATAAGGCAGAAAGATGCAGAAAGGGCTCTCAAGAAAATTGCGTGGGTGTTTTTTTTACCATAGCAGTTTAAAAAAACGTAAATATTTTGGTTAACCCTAAATATTTTACGAACCAATTGCACTAGAGGCTTGAATTAAATTTTATATAATATATTGTAACGTGATATCAAAAAAGTATATTTTTTGAAAAAATCCATTCAACGGTTTTTTTTATAACTCAAAAAAACTAAAAAAAAAATTGTCACCTCCAAACCTACGACTAAAATATGATTTCATCTCTAAAACAATTTTGTGCAACGAAAAATAATGTTTTTGACATCTATATACAATTTTGAGAAAAATCGAATTGACAATTTTAAAAAAAAAAATAAAAACCTAAAAAAATTAATAAAAGTTGGTATAAAATGATTTTCGACTCAAATATCTTTTCAAAACTTTGAGACATTGGCTTTAAACTACTTTTATCTTTCAAATAATATTGTTGTTAAAATTCGGTAAAATTTTGAAAAAAATCGAATTGGCAGTTTTCGTACAAAAAATTTAAAATCTAAAAAAAAATTAACAAAAGTTGGTAAAAATTGATTTTCGACTCAAATATCTTTTCAAAACTTTGAGATATTGGCTTTAATTTACTTTTATCTTTCAAAAAATAATAGCTGTTTACAAAAAATTAAAAACTGGAAAAAAAATTAACAAAAGTTGGTAACATATTATTTTCGACTAAAATATCTTTTCAAAAATTTGATATGATAGCTTTTAACTAATTTTTACTTATAAGAAATTTTGTTTTCAACATTAGGGCAAATTTTGTGAAAAATCGAATTGACAGTTTTTTTACAAAAAATAAAAACCTAAAAAAAATGTATAACAGTTGGTAAAAATGACTCAAATATCTTTTCAAAAATTGTAGATTCTAACTTCAAACTAATTTTATCTTATAAGAAAAATTGAATTCAACATTCGATAAAATTTTGAAATAAATCGAATTGACAGTTTTTTTTTACAAAAAATAAAACTCTAACAAAATAAACTTTTTAAAAATTTACTTTCGCCTCAAATAGCTTTTCAAAAATTAAAAATATTGGCTTCAAAGCCAATATTGTTTTCGATATTCAGTAATTTTTATATAAAAATCCAACAGTCCGCTTTTTCATAAAAAATAAAATCTACAAAAAATAATACGCAAATTTGGTAAAAATTGATACGAGTACATATAAACAAACTTTTAATCAAGACAAATCGAGAGAAGGGATGGGAAGTTATCAGTGTAGGTCGCATCTCAGCCTCTTTTTTTTAATCCAAATTTTGAATAAACCGAACCAAAGTGCGCCAATCCAAAAACCCGTTACAGAAAGTGACATGTGATGGATGGGTGGGCTTTTCGAGGTAAAAACAGGCTTCTTCCCTAAAAAAAACTTTTTTGTAAAGACTAAAGTCTTCTAGTGATGCAACTAGAAAAGTCAAAGTGAACTTGTGACTTTTGAAACCGCCCCAAAAAAAACTATCACTGAATTCTTTCCTAATATAAATTTACGTGGCATTTAAAAACTAAATTGTTTCGCTGATGACAGTACCCTCGGCTCCTGATGTTCGTTTTTAGATGATCATCCTTGTTCTTCCGATTGAACAGCATTGTCCAATGGGGAATCAAAAACCTTGTAGAATTGCATTCCTCCCCTCAAAGAATGCAACCGTAATACCCGTTCTTCTAGGAATTATCATCAGTTTACCCTTGAGTCCAATTTCATACAGTACAAAGATTTTTTCTTTAGTCGCACTACACGAATGTGGAATACTTAACTAGACTCAAAATTTCTCAGCCATTACAGTGTTAAGACATTCAAAACCAATTTGCATCGGTGTCTTGTCTCTAATCCTATCCTCTCTTCCTAATTGTTGGCACTTGCCCTTGAGTGCGGGCATAATATAAAAAAAAAATTGGTAGGGCAACGGTCCGTGGAGAACTAAGGTGTGGTGACGTACAACTCTTAACCATTCCCGTGTGCAAGATATTTTTGTTGTCAGGAATGGAGAAGGCCTTCAGTTTCAAGGGAACTCCGAAAAGCTTATTTGAAAAAGCACTTTCCATGACAGTAATTACTCTTGGAGGATTTTTCAATTAATCTCAGGAGGCAGTACCCGTTACAGCCGTTCCCCTTAACCATCACGCCACGGGTAATACATTGCATGACATTTGTCACTACGATTTTCATGACGTCCATGATAGTTTTTCGGTATTCGTAACAATTTTCTGGTTAAGATCAAAATGTGTATCGTATTTGCAATTTTCAAGATTAAATTAAGTCGGTTTTCATTAATCGTCTTTATTGCGTTTTAGTCAAAGTGAAATAACAACATTCCTTGATCAAAACCTCTCTTAAAGTTTGAAGGTCTACCTTGAAATTTCTAGACCTGCCCTTAAACCCCAAGACATACCTACAAATTTCAAAGCCTAACTTTAATTTAATCACTATAAATTTAAAGAAGTCACTTCATATTTTTAAGATCTTTTGAAATTTCAAGACGTCCTTAGTTTGCAATTTTAAGACATTTCATCACATTTCAGAACCTATCTTGATACTTCGAGACCTGCTTTGAAGCCTACTTTCAAATCTCCAATCTGCTCTGAAATTTTAAGATATCTCTGGAAATATGAAGATCAATAAAACTGGTCACCATTTTTTGTAATGAATTTGACAATGTTCAAACAAACTATGTCAAACTTGTCAAATGTCAAAAAATAACTCCACTTAAAGTGACAGCTGCCCAAATTGTAGGATACTACAAATGAAACCTGTTATTGCAAAAACTATTAAACCCCATGTATTTTCTTCTTTTGCAGAAGAACTTGTTACCACATTTTTATTTTCCATTACAGCTCAACCAGAATTATATTTTTGAAAAACAATTTCTAAACGTAAACATAAAAATACACTGACGGCATAGATTTTATCTGCGAAATCAACACTTCGGTATTGAAAGTGTCCTATTTGGTTGGTTGGTGTATTTGAAATATTAACAACAATGCGACCGCTTCGACGCACGGAACAATTTTCATTGTTATCAACTATACCCTGTATGGATAGATATTGTTATTTCATCACCCGATATGGAAAACCATTCCGAATAGCAACCAAGCATAGTATTTTCACTCTCCTATATCTGAAATACGTACTTTTATTGAGAACCTATCCGAAACCAAACAAACATACACTCAGAGTCGATTGATTGAGATTGAATTATTCCTGACTCAAACTGAAACATAGTTTTCTGTCGATAGTCAAAAATGTTTGATGTTAATTCCATCAACTTTAAAGGTCCTTTTTTCATGGGAATCATCTTTTGAAAAACAAATTATTGAACTTATTGACAATCAATTTTTTTCCCACAGTCAACTGACTCGCCCTCTAACTTTGTAAGACATAACACAAAATAGAGTCTCAAGTTACTATTGTTGTGTCAGTAAGTTTAGTACACTCAAAACTGACCTTGATGGTTGAAAAAAAAGCTTAAAAAAGCCTCAATCATGTCCCATAGAGTGTGTGTCAATTTGAAACCCTCAAACCACGGTTTTTGATTGTTGTTTTGACTATAAAACGAAAGCTAGGAAGCTGAAATGTTGCCTTCAACCACACAATTGCCCCTAACACAATGTGTCGATAGATATGCGACAGATGAGATGAGATGAGAGAACGACCAAAGGGTTGGTTGGTCATTCATTCAGCAATGGCAAACGCATCAATTGGTAAAGCGCATAGTTTGGTTAGATATATGCAATGGCATACACCTACCTCCTTTATAAAGGTTGGTAGTTTTGAGTACTATTTGGAAATGTTATAGTTACTTGGTTAAGATTCTTGGTTTAAGTCTGATTCTCTCCGTCCCTTTTACTCTCTTTATGAACTATGAGGAACTATTTAATGCATTGATGAACGCTTCTTTGTTAGGTTGCACGTACTTGAAGTTGCTTTTTTCACTAATTATAAAATCATAAGCCTTTGGAACAAGAAAACATTTTAAATGTTTTCAATGCAGTTCAATATTGGTCCGATTTAGACACATTGAGTGAGATTGAACCCTTTTTTATGCTACGTCGTAAAATTTAAATTTAAACTTCAGTTTAACCCCAATAAACTCACGTAACCCATTGAGTTGAAATTGTTGCACCAAGGGTAAATTATTAAACTACAGTTTAGGAATTAACATTTAGTACACAAAAATAGCTACAAAGTAATTATAAAGTGGTAAACTTTTAAAAAGAACTAAAAATTCTAAACGGATTATACCCAAAAATTCAATTCACAATTGAAAATGAGTTTAACAAAACAATATCATTCTTAGATGTTAAAATCTACCGTGAAGAAAATCGTTTGCTTTTCGAATGGTATCAAAAAGCAACAGCATCTGGAAGACTAGTTAATTTCAGATCAAACCAAGCAAGGCATGTTATCATCGATACTGTGTCCAACCTAGTGAATAAAATTTTATAACGCACCACAAAACCATGGCATACGTCCCAACTTTATCCGAAAACTTCAAAAAAATCCATTTTCAAAAAATTGATAGAGGTTCGCCTTGCTTTCAAATCAATCAAAATACTTGACCATTGTTTTACTAAACTCAAGACTAAAACTGATAAAGACAAACAAACAAATGCGATCTTCAAATTTGACTGCAATGGTAAATCAAATGAACCGGGCAACCTGTGTTTTATTGGGACCACAAAACAACTTCTTAGACAACGCATCTCGAATCGTAAGTCCGAAATAAAACTAAAAAATTCTGAGAAGACAGCCCTGGCCAGTCACAGCATTTTAAGCGGTCATTCTCCAAACTTTGAAGGCGTGGAAGTTCTATAGACAGAGAAAAAAGTATGTCCGCATTGCTGAAGAATTGCTTAAGAAAAAGTTAAAATCTTCTAACATCCGGATTGTTACAAAATGTTGATTCTTTCTTAATTCTGAAATCGTATTTTAAGTACGAATTATCCGATCTGCTTCTAATAATCTCTACACCAGAAACAAAGAACTGCAAAAGTGGTGAAGTGCATCATTTTGAAAATCAATAAAAAGTCAGAGCTTTATAAATGTAATATAAATGTGGATAGGCTCAATTGGAATAATTGAAAATCCTTAACCTGAATGCAGATTTGTTTTGAACATCTAGCTTTTCGTATTATCCGGATACGTTGAAACAAATTATATACTGTAAATTCTTTAAACATACATTTTTTGAGTAAGATTTGAAAGTAAAATAGGTTTTCAATTGAACAACAATAATAACTTCCCATCCCGTCTGTCGATGTATCTTGCTTAAAAGATTTGTAAATTATTGAGTTTTGTTAAAAAGACATCAGTTCTATCTTTCTAAAAAAATAAAAATTACAAACAATATTTTGCATATCATAAAATAGTTTGATTTCAAAATCTATTTTGGTTAACGAGATTTTTGAAGTCAATATCTTTTATTATTCACCAGATATCGAGAACCGTACCTACTATTTATGGGTATCATTAACTTCCCATAGGAAGTTTTTGTAATGGGTCAGATTTGTCAAATTGAAAATTTTGACATTTCTCGACGTTTCAAGGTGCCTAGAGTCGAAATAAAACATTTTTAGAAAGATGTCTGTGTCTGCGTGTGTACGTACGTTCGTACGTTCGTACGGTCGCGACGTTTTTTTCGTTGCCCATAGCTCAAGAACCAGAAGAGATATCGACTTCAAATAAATATTGTTATACAGATAATAAGGCAGAATATCAAAAAGGCGTACTACAGAGCTAATTGGATCTCAGGCTAGGTTGCCTTAAGATCGCCGCCATTTCTAATAAGGCAGAAAGATGCAGAAAGGGCTCTCAAGAAAATTGCGTGGGTGGTTTTTTTTACCATAGCAGTTTGAAAAAAAGGTGAACATTTTGGTTAACCCTAAATATCTTACGAGACGTGAATTAAATTGTATTAATATATTGTAACGAGATATCAAAGAAGTATATTTTTTTTAAAAAATCTATTTAACGGTTTTTTTATAAATCAAAAAAACAGAAAAAAAATTGTCACCTCTAAAGTTTTACGACTAAAATATAATTTTTTCTCCATAATAATTTTGTGCAACGAAAAATAATGTTTTTGACATCTGATAAAATTTTGAGAAAAATAGAATTGAGTGTTTTTTTTTTCTAAAAAATAAATATCTAAAAAAACATTACTCAAAGTTCGTAACATTGAATATCGATTCAAATATCTTTTCAAAGACTTGAAATTCTGGCTTCAAACTTATTCTATCTTATAAGAAATATTGTTTTTAACATTCTGCAAAATGTTTGGAAAACACGAATAGACAGTTTTTTTTATAAAAAGTAAAAACCTAAAAAAAAAATTAATAAAACTTGGTAAAAATTTAGTTTCGACTCAAATAGCTTTTCAAAAATTAAAAATATTGGCTTCAAACTTATTTAAATTTACAGAAAATATTGTTTTCGATATTCAGTAATTTTTATATAAAAATCCAACAGTCCGTTTTTTCATAAAAAATAAAATCTACAAAAAATAGTACGCAAATTTGGTAACAATTGATACATATCGACAAACTTTTAAGCGAGACCAATCGACAGACGGGATGAGAAGTTATCAGTGTGGGTCGCATCCCATCCTCTTTTTTTATATTTTATTTTCATATAAAAAAATTGATTTTTATAAAAAAATCACCGATTTGATTTGAAGCCAATTTGTTTGATTTTTGAAAATATATTGAGTCGAAATTAATTTTTTATTTTGTGTAAAAAAAAAACTGTCAATTCGATTTTTTCAAAATGTTACTGAATGTTGAAACGGTATTTTGTATAAAATAAAATTTACTAAAAGCCAATAACTCAAAGTCTTGAAAAGATATTTGAGTTGAACATTAATTTTTACCAACTTATAATATTGTTTTTTTTTTGGTTTTTATTTTTTGTAAGAAAAACTTTAAATTTTATTTTTCTCAAAATTTTACGGAATGTTGTAAACAATATATCTTAAAAGAAAAATTAGGTTGAACACGATGGGTCATATGCTAACAGATGAGAAAGTTTTCAGAGTTAGAGCTGACGAGCTTGAACTCGCATGTGAGATCGATCGAGCAGATTCGGACTCGTATTCAGTTTCATATGCAAAAAAAGGAGTTCACTCTCTTCAGTTCTGACTCAGTGATATGAGAACGTGCTTTCCTATTAGACAGTGTCCGATTATAACACCTATTATCGAGCTTATATGCGATCTGCTTAGAGAGAGCAAGCACCTTGAACGTTTTATATAAAGTGTTATCCAGATGTTTTTTGTGGCTTGACACGTGGAGATGTTGTTCCACCTGGTGCCTGCCCTCCTCGCAGCGTCTTGCATTAGCAGCAGTTTACAAGTAGCGATTGGTATGCCAGTACTTGCCAAACGTGGTAGGATGGGCTGTACTGTACCGTTCCTGGCGAGTTCATCTGCCTTACAGTTACCTGGAATGTCTCTATGGCCCGGCACCCAGTAAAGGTGGATATTAAACTGTTGCGCCATCTCCATTAGAGATGATCGACAGTTATGGACTGTTATAGAGTTTGTAGAGACAGAGTCCAGAGATTTGATAGCGGCCTGGCTGTCAGAGAAAATACGGATATCAGATGTTGATATCACGTTTTCTTTAAGCCAAGACAAGACTTCCTTAATCGCCAAAAGTTCTGCTGGAACACGCTACAATGATTTGGAAGGCGGAATGAGAGACTTAATTACAGTCGTTCAGAGTACACACCTCCACCAACCCCTTCTTTTGTTTTTTACCCATCATGTTAAGGATCATGTTGAGGTCGTCCTCAGTTTCATTAAGGATGGACTGTCTACGACTTTTGTAGAGGGTGGAGTCTCGATTGGAGAGGGCATGGGTCACCTTCTGTTAGGAGAGAAGACGACGGCCCAAGCCCACCAACAGCTAATTCACCTTCGGTTGTTTTTGTAGGCCTGCTTTCCGCGTTAACCTCATCTTTTTTATAGATTCGAATTTTAATGGGTTCGAAGCCATAGTTTATGGAGCCATCGTTAAGGGCTAGAGGAGTAGGATTCTTTATTGAGTACCACAATAGCACTCCTATAAATACCCTTCACTACCTCTAGCTTGGCTATCTTCCAGTTATGCGAGAGAAAAAAACTTGACTAAAAAATAATATAGTGGATTTAATTGTTTCCAATTTTCTCAAAAACTTAAAGATATTTTAAGATTCGGCTTTTTGGTATTTAAATATTTATTTATAAGGACATACAAATGAAAAATAATTTTTTTGTTTATATAATTTGTCTGTTGTTTTTAACTTTGAGACATTTGCATAAAATAAAAAATATTCGCAAAACGCACGAAATTTTCGCAATTTCTCTTATTTTCGGTCATGTTCTGTTCAGTGTTCGAGGTCGGAAACTTTTATTATTAACTAACGCAACATCATAAACAAGTATTCAAGAAATCAGAACTTCTGTATTAAAAGCATTGTCTGATGTATACATTGTCATAATTTTCAAAAATCAACAAAAGTTGCGAACTTTACAAGAAATGTATAAATGCAGCTCTCAAAATGCGAACTATCCAGATAAGCAAGACGTCTGACATTATTTGGATATTTAAAAAATCAAATTTTGGACGCGGATTTAGATAGAACATCTGGCTATTTGAATTTTCGGGATTTGTTGAAATATATTATATAATGTTTGTAAATGCTTTAAACTTAGGTTTCCGAGCAAGAATTGAAAACAAAATGAGTTTTCCATTGACAAAAAAAAACTACGCAAATATTTTAAAAACATAATTTGTAATTAATTGGTGAGCAAATTTCTATAAATCCGTAACTGACCATTATAAAGAGAACCTTTACGATGGCATCCTAAGTAAAAAATAAGTATTGACCAATTTCCAATTATGAACCAACGAAGCAATCGCTTGGTTCCCTCTCTACTACCTCAACATGCAATCATCTTCTTTCTCAAACCTATCTTCTACCATTACCTTCTCCGTGCCCGTTACCGTTAGTCAGTCGGTGGTAGGAGTAGCAGCATGTGAAAGATTGTCTATAGAGATGCGTCACCGGGATTTTAGTAGCATTTAAGTTTAGGTTGGGAAGTCGAAGTGTATAGGTATAGTTTGGCCGATATCCAAGTTGCTGTAGCAATGGTCAATCTTATTGCAGTTGTGGCCGAATTAATTACACATCAGGAACGTTGGCGTGTATACATATGCGAGTATATAGAGCCCCAGGTTTTGGTTTACTGTATCTGAATGGATATGAATTGTACATATGTAGGTTTGCCATTTTGCTTTGTCTTTATGGGATATTGTGGCATTTACAATGATTGTATTTTGGCAATCTGAAAGAAGAAAATGGTTACATCTTCATTTATCGATGTGGTGATGGATAAGCATTGTATTTTTTTGTTATTTTTAAGGAACTTTCCTCCAAGTCAAGGCAGGTGCAATATTGAAATTACTTTTTAACGTTTCTCAAAACCTCTTTAATTCCATTTTTCTTATATGCAATTTCCCTCTGCTTTATTTTCTTTAAAACTCATTTCTCTGACAGAAAAATCTCCTATGACTAAAATCTACATTTTTTTTCTTGGTTAGACCGTTTTAAGGAATTTTCTTACTCATAGGTACTCTTTATATTTTTCCTTTAGGAACAAAACTTCAAAACAGATAAAAATCTTTCGTGTCTTGAAATGGCAAAAATGTTACTTGGAATTTCTTTAACAATGTTAAAATACAAACAAAACAAAAATAAAAATAACATAGGTATATTTTAGCGAACTTATTGCTCGTTAAAAAATATAAAACAAAACAAAAAATAAAAATAAAAAAAAACAAAAACATTTATAAAACCATTAAGTTTAAATAACATTGACGATGACAACAGTATATAGTGACAACAGCGCCCCAAATGGCCATTTAGAGAATTATGCTAGTTTTTGGCAATTTCAAAATGTAACAAAAACCAAACCATACAATGTTTTCCTGCATAAAATGAAGGACATTATCCGCATGGACTTTAAAGCTGGTTTCCTCTTTGCCTATATTATACATCAATCCAACAACAAATCTAGACTCCAAATTGTCATGACGAGAAGCATTGGCAATAAAAGAAAAAAAACACAACAACAATACCAACAACAACACCATTACAAACTGAACCTTTTTCAAAATCTGAAAGTCTCTATCTAGTCACATAGTCATCGTATAGGTATTTGACAATGGACAATGGAGCCCTAGGCTGGATAAATTGTCCAATTTCGCGTCCTTCGTCGTCGTCGTAGTTGACGTTGTCGTTGTCGTTGTCGTTTTCGTCGTCGTCATCATCAGTTGGAACGGTTGCAGTCATCGTCATCGTTAGAGAGAGAGAGTGTTTTGGGCCATATTGCAGGAATCAAAACATTCGCTGCATGAATATACTTTGTCTTTCCGATCAACTCCTGTGACTATATGGCTTTGGTTTGTTATAGTCGAGAACTTCATGGCCCACTTGGGGACTGGGAATGAATGTGGTTGGAAAAGGAACATAAAAATGCAGGTATCACTTCTCGTCGTTCTCGGTTTAGGCCGACCAGAGTTTTCCACCTCCTCTACTCTTATCACCCATCACCATCAGGTTCTGAAAAACCAACTCAACGAACCGATGCACTCATATTGAGAGTGACAGCAAAATGAGAATTTCACCAGAAAATTATATTTTTTTTTTTCGTTTAAAGAGTTAAGCCTTACAACTCAACTTTTTAATGTCTTTCTTTTTTATCATCCGGATTATACATCCGTATTCTTCGGATAACTGAATTTCATATTCAATCTGCAATATGATATCCAAACTGTCGAGTTGAATTATTCTTAAAAACTAAAAAAATGCCAACAATATTTTGCACATAATAAAATAGTTTATTTTCAAAATCTATTTTTGTTAAAGAGATTTTAAGTCGTTTAATAATTTTTAACAATTTTAGTAGAATTTGCGTGATGTTCAAATGGTAGACTTGTGCATTCATGAGATGGAATCAACGGTGGCATCTACAGTTCCAGTAAGGTTGAACTACTTAGTGAACATCTTATAGGGCTTCTTAGACTTATTGGAGCCCAGGCCTATAAGGAGCGGTTTTATCCGGCTCCCCATCCTTGGAGTTATACTTAGGATCTGGTCCTCCAGGTTAGGGGTTGTGCCGTCGGGGTGACTCCCTGGCCACGTAAAAACTTCATAGTTGCGAAGCACCAACAAGCCACGGATACGAACGGATTTACTGTTGACAACCTACGCAAACGAATTAAGGACAACCAACTTCGGATATGCACGTGGAATGTTAGGTTCCTTAAAAGACCACGTGTGGCCCAAGAATTAGCGGAGCCTAGACTGCTATAAAGCAGACATCACCGCCATCCAGGAAATACGATGGGATGGGCCGGGCAAAAAGAGGATAAAAACTGCGATAATTACTATGGTAACTTCTACCACGAAAACCAACAGCGCTTATTTGGATGCAGCTTTGTCATTCTAGCCAGACTTAGGCAAGAAGTCTTGAGCAATAGGTCAAGGCTAAATTCGGCAGCATTAGCCTGATATGCACGCATACCCCCACAGAAGAGAAATACGACAACACCAAAGATATGTTCTTCGAGCTCCTAGACAACACATATGAGCAGTTTCCTAGCTACAATATTAAAACTGTCCTGGGCGATTTTAATGCCAAGCTAGGAAGGAAAGACATCCTGCACGACAACACTTAAAACAACGGATTCAGGCTCATAGATTTTGCTGCGGGGCGAAACGTCAAGGTAGCCAGTACGCGTTTTCCACACCTCAACATCCACAAAGGAACTTGGACTTCTCCAGATCAATCTACCGTCAACCAGATTGACCATATTGCGATTGACGCCAGACACGCTTCAAGCATAATGGGTGTACGAACTTTCCGAGGAGCTAACATCGCCTCGGACCACTACCTCGTTGTAGCCAAGGTAGCACTTCGGATTTACAGACCCAAGCAAAACAGGGAGGTGCTGGGAGAAGGTACAACGTCTAACGGCTACAATCGCCAGAGATCGCCAAATCCTTTTCGAACCTCTCTCGAAGTTGTCTGCCGCCAACACAATGTATCGAAAACCAGTGACAACATTGCCAAGATAAGATCATAGAAGCCGCCTCTGGGTTTCAAGCAGCCACCAACAAGGAACACCTGCTTTGATGAGGAATGTCGGCAGGCAAATGCAGTCAAACAACAGGCATGCAAAGCAGTGCTGCATAAAAGGACGACAGCTGCTCATGAGCTCTATGAGCAGAAGAGGCGAGAGGAACGCAGACTTCTCAGAAGGAAAAAGAGAGGGCATGAGAAGCGTGCGGTCGAAGATGTTGAGAGGTTTAAAAGCATGAATGGAGTTTGAAAGTTTTATGAACAGGTGAAACGAAATTTACAGGTACATAAACCTAAAACCGAAGGCTGCACAGACGGAAGTGGAAACATCATAGTGGAACAGCAGTCAATGCTGGGGATATGGAAGGACCACTTCTGCAGACTGTATAACGGGGACGACGAACTGAATTCCGCTGTCAGTATGATCCATTAGACGACGAAAGCCAACAATCCCGTCATCCCGACTTAGACGAAGTAAAGATTGCCATATCTAAGCTAAAGTTTAATAAAGCCGCTGGAACAGATGGTTTGAATGCCAAGCTTTTAAAAGCAGTTGGAGATCTTGCTTGAAAGAATAGTACAGAGCTCACACGTCAACACTAGATGCACTATCTTTCAAAAGTCTGTCCAATTACTAGCATATGCTGATGATATTGAAATAATCGGAAGAATTCAGGGTGATGTCAATGGGACTTTTGTGAGTTGTAACGAATCCTATAGATTTCACCCTTCATCCTTTAAGTTCACAATATGAACTATAGTCTACAGGAAGCTATAGTCCAGTCCTGTAAGCAGGAATGAAGGGTGTTCCGGTATCCCTTGGCAAGAACCCAGCCATTTTCGACGAGCTAAGCCCATTGCAAGCATGCCAGTCAAAGAGATACCGGAACACCCTTCATTCCTGCTTACAGGACTGGACTATAGCTTCCTGTAGACTATAGTTCATATTGTGAACTTAAAGGATGAAGGGTGAAATCTATAGGATTCGTTACAGAGTATTGAGGCAGAGGCCGCAAAAATGGGTTTAATAGTTAATGAGGGCAAAACAAAGTACAAGCTTTCGTCAAGAAAGGACATACAACACCGACGTCTTGGTCAAAACGTCACCATCGACAGAAGTAACTTTGAGGTAGTCCAATACTTCGTCTACCTATTCTCCGCTGTAAACGCAGAAAACAATACCAGCGCTGAGATCAAACGCAGAACAACTCTTGCTAACCGCTGTTTCTTCGGACTAAGAAAGCAATTGAATGGTAAAGTCTTCTATCGAGTGACCAAAGCGTTGCTTTATAAGACCTTATCATCCCCGTCCTGAGGTACGGTGCAGAAGCATGGACTATGACAAAAGCGGATGAAAGCACAGGACAGCGAAGTAGAGGAAGACCGTGGATCAGGTGGCGCGCAGTGGAAAGTGACCTCACCCAACTTTGAGCGCAAAACTGCAGACATCTAGCTTGGGACCGAGCTAGATGGAGTAGTTTGTTGGGTGAGGCCCTAGTCCACATAGGACTGTAGCGCCACCTTAAGTAAGTGAGTAAGTAGCATTTGCTTACCATTTTTTGTAGATTGTAATTTTTTATAAAAAAACTTACTGTTCTATTTTTATAAACAAAATTAACTTAAGGCCAAAAACAATATTTTCTGTGCGGTAAAATAAGTTTGAAGCCATTTTTTTTTAATTTTTGAAAAGATATTTGAGTCGAAAATCAATTTTACCAACTTTTGTAAATTTTGTTTAAGTTTTTAATTTTTCGTAAGAAAAACTGTCGATTCGATTATTTTTCGTTGCACAAAATTGTTTTGGAGATACAACCATTTTGTGGACGACGAAAAAAACTTCGCGAACGTACGAATACACGCACGCACAGGCATCCCTCTAAAAATCGTTTATTTCGATTTTAGGGACCTTGAAAGTCGAGAAATGTAAAAATTTTCAATTCGAAAAGTCGGACCGTTTACAATAACTTCCTATGGGAAGTTAATAATTCTACCTTTGTATTAATGTCCATTTATTTGACACTGTCCGAATTTTATTTCTTACATATCCGTACATCGATCAATAAAGAACTATTCGGTCATCCAGACACAAATAAGTAAGATATTTGAGATCATGTATCCGTATATTATTAGGATACTCAAAAGAGAGCTAACACTATGCGGACATTACCGAATTAAATGACTTAACTTTAGTTTTTAAATATACATCCGTGTCTACCAATTGTTTACATGAACAAGTACATTTTAAACTATCTGAACACTTAAAGATCTTGTACTATCCACATTGATCCAGATTCCGATAAAATCGGATAAATGAATTATAATCGCGATCTATATTGGTGATCCGGATTTAAAATAGAGAGCATAAGCAGAAATGTAACGTATCAAACTTTATCTAGTTTAAGCCTTATAAACTCGTATGTAGTGTCATTTTATTCAACATTATTCTGATAGATACCAAGTCTCTTATTTAACCATCAGGACATCTAACACTACCCGAATAGTTTAAAAATCCGAATGAACTGAAGTATCCGTTCTCCATTAATTTTCACATAAAATTAATGAACCTTAAGAAATTCCCCTTTTGCGAAATCAAGCCTTGACAGAACTAACCAAAACATCTAGATTCGAGACAACCTCCTTTCTACAAGTAAAATTGCATAGGACAACACCAGGACATATCGGGACACTTAATTGCATACAATGTGTATATAAATAGTCGCTTCCGTGTAACGAGACGGTCCGGCAAAATAACAGGTTTTGTTCGTTCCTTATTTTTGTTTTCCTTTTTTTTTGCATTTTTAACTCTCCTAAGTAAATACAGTTAGATTTTCAGTTTCGATCTGTAAAAGAAGCCTTCTTTAGGCGGCCCGACCTGGATGGTTATTTCTTCTGCAACTATACTCGTACAAGTTGTGTCTTGTGTTTGGAAAATGTGCGAAGGAATATTGAAATAATTTTCGTTTTTTTGTTTTTCTTTCAGGATATGTTAGATTTTCTTTTGTCATTCTAAAGGGGTGGATACCATTTAGACGAAAAAGGGTGAATTCCTTCTATTTCTTCGATTTTGTGTCCAAAGGAACTTGAATTTTTTGTTATATTATATATATATATATATATATATATATATATATATTTTTTGAAGATTTGGCAAATTTGGATGTCTGCCAAAATACCTCACATAAAACATGTTACAATCAGGTGGAAGTATACTTTTAGTTAAAGAAGCAAACGAATAGAACTTCGAAAGAGATTTTTGAATCCTCTCGCTGTAAGGTCCTGACATATATAATAGAAGCATTAGAGCAGCGAGTCATCAACATATAACTATAGAAGACGACAATAAATGCATTTGAAATATTTTGCGCTGAAAATGCAATTTTAAGTGCATGTCGAAAGTTTTCAATACCTGTGAGAAGTGTCTTTTGGGTCTTTGTAAAATGGTCTAAGTTATTATGAATATTTGGTTTTCTAAGCATAAAGTAGATCGAGATAGTAAGACATTTTTTTTTTGATATCTTGTGTAATTCAAGTGCATTAGTTATGACTGTTCATTAGACTTGAGATTGTGTTTGGGCAAAAATTGAAGGAATCAGAAAAAGTCGAAACTATCATTAGTTTTGAATTCTTAGCCAATAATTATTATGCAATGGTAAAATACCTTATTAGTCGACAACATTATTTTTTTGTTCAATCATACAACCAAAACAATACTTTTTTAAATATGATTAAGTTGTCCTCAATATGGATCTTGCCTTTAAACTTTGTATCGTGGTTTTAAGGCTCAGATAAGACACAACATATCCGTTTACAATAAATTGCATGCAGATAAAATACAAATCTTTGTCTTCTTAATACAATTTCAATCAATTAAGTACCTTACGCAGTTTTTGGAAATTCTCTACTTTCGACAAACATGTTTAAAGCCCTGGCGATTGTTGTTGCCCGATGAGCTTAAGAGAGGCTTAAGGTTTTTTTGTTCGTAACAGACGCTGCACCGTATAAATGAGAAAGAAAAGTTGACTCCTTCGTGTCGAACTTGAAAAAAGTATTTCTGAAGAGTCCATCTCGTATTGCTATTTTTAAGGATATGGAACCTGAGTTTCTACTGCCAATGGCACCTCAACCTGCAAGTTTATTCGAAACTGAATTTGAAGTCGTATTTTTGAATTTACATTTAAACCAGGCTTTAACTCAATGGGTTTTGCTCGGATCAAAAAAAATTGTCAGCGCTCTCGAAAATGATGTTAGCTGTGTTGCATTTGCAAACAAATTAATTGAAGATGAAAATCTAGAAGCCCAGCTGGCGTACATTAAAGTCAATTTTGGGTTTTTAGTCGATCCGAAAAAACCATACTTTCAAATAACAGGTATATTTGACTTATAATTTAAGCTAACAATATTATCATCAAGGAATATCAATAGCCTGTTTTGTAAAACATTGAAGAGGAAGTCTTGAAGAAGTTTAATGCCGTTTTCAATGGAAACACAGGGCTAATAACGATTGAGCAGATAAATTCTGTAATAAACGGTGACGTGGATTCCAAACTTCCAGGAAGTAAGTAATGTTGAGAGTATTTGATGGACTCCACTCGTTTCAGCTGAAGTTGAGAAATCCATTAGCTCCTTGACAGCCCTTCTAAAGGACAACCGAAGACGAAGAGGATTTCTACCTGTCAACTAAATATATGTATATTAAATGTAGTTTTATTTATTTTCCTAGTATTTTTTAATGAATGCTTTTTCTTTGCCTTTTTAAGTGTTTTGTTTTGCCTTTTTTTAATTTTTTAGGTCAACAAAATCCTAACCCTGGTTATGAGTCTTCAATTTACTCCAAATCTGAACTAAAGTTTGACTATCTGCACACATTTTGAAAATACCCGTTTTGAACATTAACTTGATGTTGTATAGCTATGTTCAGGAAGATTTATGGGAGATAGGGAATTCCTGGAAGACGAGTCATTCCACTTTTGTACAGATGGATCAAAAACAAAAGAAGGGGTTGGTGGAGGCTGGAGGTGTGTATTATGAAAGACTGAAATTAAGTCTCTCATTCCGCCTTCCGAATCATTGGAGCGTGTTCCTGGCGGAACTTTTGGCGCTAAAAGAAGTCTTGTCCTGGCTTAAAGAAAACGTGATATCAACATCTAATATAAGTATTTTCTCAGATACTCACGCCGCTATAAGATCTCTGGACTCTGTCGATCATATCTAATTGACTTTTTAATATACACCTTTGCTGGGTGCCGGCCAGGATCGGTTCAGTATGCAAACCATTCTACCAAGTTTGGAAAATGCTGGCATACCAATCGTTACTTGTAAACTATTGCAAATGCAAGATTCTATGAAGAAGCCAAACACCAGGTGGAACAACATCACTTCGTGTCAAGTCACAAAAAACATCTGGCCTACACTAGATTAAAAGCGATCAAGGTGCTTGCTATCTCTAAGCAGATCGCATATAAGCTCGATAATAGGTGTCATAACCGGACACTGTCTAAAAGGAAAGCACGCCACGTTGTTAGGCGTATTCTCAATCTGTATGAACGAGGAAGAAGAGGAAACAATTCTTCATCTTCTCTGTACATACCCTACTCTAGCTCAAAAACGCAAGAAGTACCTAGGAGAATTCTTCTTTAACGATCTAAACGATCTAAATCATATCAGCATGATCAGCCCCTCACGTTTTATAAGGGACTCAAACTGGTTCAATTGAGCTTAGGAGGAAACCTCAAGAATCATGTGGTATCATAATGGGCAATTAAAATCGCCTAAGTGTGTCCTTCTTGATCATGGACAGCCACTTTAACCTAACCTAACCTAACCTTGTTTAGACGATAGATTAGTGACAAAATCAAAAATTACTTTCAAACAACTTTTGCTTTTTTTGTTAAGAACCGTTTAAGAACCAATGGATTAAAATTTCTTTAAGATTTATGTGAGAAAAGTCAACTTGAGTTGATTTTTCAAAAATTGAATGAAATACCATTACCATTTCAATTGAGTATTGGAGATAAGAATTAAAGACTTTGAAAACTATCAAACATTTCATTAAGGGGCCGCTACCTTCGATGTTTGAAAAAATCGATTTTTTTTGCATATTTCTGATGTAGACAAAACTAAAAACATGCTCTGTGAACGATTTGATCGAAAGTATGCTGGTTTACAAGATATCGAAGCTTAAACAAAGTTCTGCCAATCTTGTTTAATTGTAACATTTATCTTTAAACGCGTTTTTCCAAAAGTAGTGTTTTTCAAAACTGTTGGCACGATTTTTACGTAACTATAGAATATATCCTGAATCTATAACGTGTTATTTATTCACAAAACATCTCGCCTAGCTCTAGACACTTGGTTTGCATGGTTTCTCCTGCCTCACCCTATCTCTTCGGTCCCTATCGGAAACAGTCCTATTAAACCAAAGGCTCTCGGTTCCGTCCAGTGCGAGGACGTCTCTCCTGTAAAGGAGAAAACTATCTACAGTCTTACGGCTGAATTAGTAGATTTGCGGAACCGCCACCCTATACTGTATCAGCCCTCGATTGTCTTAATAGAGAAAAGCTTCGGGCGGAATGTAGCCAATTAAACGTGCAATTTCGTAGTACTTATTGTTGGGGTAGTAAACCCCAAAACATAAAGCAAAGCTTCAGCAAGAAATTATCTATTCTGTTTATGCTGGCTCTGTTGTATAGAACCTGGTTGGAATAGTAATGTTTGTACTTTGAGTCTGGTGTTCTGTGTAGTCCAAGGCAACGTCGCAGACATTGTCTCTCAAACACTAGAATCTTTTCCATTTGATATGGGGCAACGTTGAAACATACCGCGCACCCATAGGCAATCATCAGCCGGATAGGGCCATGTAGCAAATCACCTTCACCCTGCTGTCAGATGGCTGCTAAAAAACAACAGTTTTGCCAGGGCAAAGGCTGCCCTAGCTCTGGCCAGAGCAGCACTCAATGTCTGTCGAAATACAAGTACTGATCCAACCAGATGCCAAGGTACTTTACTACACCATTGTTCGTCAGTGGCTGTCGATTTGGTTCAACGATCACTAGATTTTTCCAGTTCTTTCTCGTATCTCTTGAGGCTTCATATGGCGAAGTCCTGAACAAAATAGTTTCGCATTTCTGAATGTTGGTTTTCAACTTCCAGTCATCGCAATATTGCTGAATCTTGTCGAAGTCACCCTGCAAAAGTGCCATTCCAAGCCTGTTTAATTTTAGATACAGACCCTCGTACCATACGGTGTCGAAGGCCTTCTCCAAGTCAACTAGACAAGCACTCGGACGTTGTCTTTTAGATTGGTTCCACTGGATATGTTGAAAAGTGTCATGTCCCGCCTTAAAGCCGAACTGATTCTCCGGAATTATTTTGTTGTTCTCAGCCCCCACTTGGACAGAGCTATATTTATAACCTTCTCAAATACCTTACTGATACTTGGCAGCAGACTTATCGACCGGAGTCTCGCCTCATTGGAGTTGTACTTTCCCTTTTCGGGAGAGATGTACCAAAGCTGTTGTCCAACGGACCGGATAATATGCATTATTCAGAACGTTTTATTTTAAACAAAACGGTATATAAATGTCCACAGCTTCCTGAGGTAAATCTCGTAGTACAATGTTGGAAATACCATCGACACCTGCTGTCTTCTTTTTCTTAAATGAATCGAATATGTGCTGGAGGGCTATCTTCGTGACTAATAGGGTATTAGTCCCGTTTTGCCCGGCGATAATGGCATTTGCCAAGTTTTCGATATTGAACCTGGTAAAACCGAGGTTCTCGGATCGCCATCGCGTTATTTCGTTACGCTGGTAGAAGTGGTGCTGCTGGGCTCTATTCTCCAGGTCGTGATTAGGGTGAATGCTAGGATTCACCTTGTACACTTGCTAGAAAGCAGCCCCCACTGCCTCTAGTTTCTCTTGCGGATCTTCGACAACAAAGAAGTCATTGTCCAAGACGGCGGCCGGCGTCTTCTGAATCTATTCCTGCTATATATCTGTTATAATCACTGTTTTAGCTTTAACCAAAACTTGAGTGGAAAGAGAAAAATATTACAAAATCCACTAATTCATGCTTCATTAGAATTTCGAGTTTGTACGTATTTTCAACTTTACGGACCAGAAATTTCTTTGACGGAAGTTGTACAAATTTCTAATATTGTGAGTTTCAAAAATTCTCTTAATAAAAACATATTCATTTCGAATAACTTTGAGAAGTCTGTATTTCAAAAATGGAGAATTTTGTTTCCAAATGTGTGCTAGTTAGATTCCATGTGGGTGGTAGTGGCAACATGGCCCTTAAAGTCTTAAATCTTAAAAGGGTCGAAATATAAACATAGAAATGGAAGAGTTCCTTAATTTCATTAATCTTTGAAAAACAAATTTTATGAGTTCCAATTTCAACATCAATCGGGTTTTCACCGAATTTTCATTGACTGTGATCACATTGGACTCTGTTGATGGGATTCATTTTAATAAAATTCATTGATTTATTGACCAATAATTACCTAATAATTTTAAACACCTTGCAGTTTCCTTGGAAGGAGGCCAACTCCTATTTGGTTTTGTAATTGTGTAAGAGTGTGTGCTGTGTTTGTTTTTATTACATTAACTATAAAAATGTCATTGATTTCTAGTAACTATATCTTAAAAGGAGAAGGACATTAAACTTCCTTTCAAAAAAAAGGACACTAGAAAAGAAGCTTTGAAGCTATCGAAGGTGCGATATGTAACACAAATTCAGGAAAAACATAAAAATCATTCCCTCTGAGATAGATTGTGACGAAGTGATAAAACTTTAAGACATTTCTTAACACATATACCTTCATACAAGCCCAAGTCCATGACACATTCACAAGCATAAAGAGATATGTGAGAAAGAAAATAGCTTCGTTGGTCCATTGAAGCGGCATTGGAATTTAATACCGTCATCATCATCGTCATCATCCAAACACCAACCCTTATATTGTCTATAGATTTTTGAGTTTTTCTCACCCTTTTTTTGTGGAGGGGGTGGTGTGTTTTTGTTGTTGCCATACTGTATATAGCTTTTGTCTGTATGATGTCGTCCTTCTGTCCTGCTATCCCACTAAGTAAACTCTTCTTTTTTGTCAATCGGTTTTTTTTTTATTCATCTTAAGGATAACTTAAGGAACATTGTAGCCATATCCTATCCATGGCGAAGTGGTGCACTTTGTCCAGCACCAGAAGAAAAAGAAGAAGCAGGAACAGAAGCAATAGCAGTTGTATCCTTATACCATCGTCATATTGAGTCTATGTGAAAGTGCACATCGGATGCATTATCCTCCTTTTCCTTGGCCATGTGTGTGCTTAGAGCTCCTGCCGCCCGCCTGTCCCGTCCAAAACCAACTGACAGTCACCCTCACCATTCAATGTTGATACACTAGCTCTTCTCGCCTGTGCTGAACGTTCCCTCCCTTGTCGGAGTGCCTCAATGTGCCTCACGCTGAATGGATGGCGTATTGATGATGGATCGTTTTTCATCTCAAAAACCTTCGCTCTTTTCCATAGACTATAGGAAGGTTCCTTTACTGTAGCTTGTATATTCGTGTATAAAGAGTTGTGTCCTTTTTCTATCGTGTAGCCACTGTCGTATCGTCTTGACGGTTAGTTGGTTGCTTGGTTGGGTTTGGTTATATTTATAGTTATAGTTCTCAAGTCTTCGTTTGGTCTTCACTTTTTAAAGCGTCTTTGTTTTAATATTGGCTGAAAAGAGCCAAGACTTACCAATACAAACACTTTCAAACCTACGTTTAAGTAGTTTTAAATTGTAAGTTTTCCGGGATGAAATGTATATCTACGAACATATGTATATATTTTTTCTTTCAAGCTTATTTTATGTAACTATGCATCGATATATTTATACATTCTTAAAAATGTATCCGGATAAACGATGTTTCCAATAAGTGAATGATGGTAAAATATTAAAGTCAGTAGTTCTTGTCATTAAGTACCTAGAGGTATGATCGTACATTTGGTGAAAAATTATGTGAGCTATTTAAGGAATGAAGTTAACTTTAAGTGGCTGAAGTAAGTTTATAGGAATTGTAAAGGGAAAATGTTTTCTTTTCGTTCTTCAACACCAGGTGAAGCTGAATACATTGAGTTCAAGAATCAGAAGAGTAGATTCACGGAACATAAGAGTTTTTCCAATAAAAGTTTTCATTTTGAATAGTCCGCTATAGTTGGAGGACAGCTGTCACTTTTAAAGCTAGCATATTTAGATGTTTGAAATGTACTTCAAATTTAATACATAAATGTTTGCTTTATATTAAGCTCGCCGTAAGAAGTTAGTAATGTTAGCAGCAATCCCAGGTTTAATTAGCAAACACTAAAAGGATCTTGTGCATCAGAATAAGTGGGAAGGGTTGGATGGGAGATATCAGTGAACATTGATTTTGAATTCCTGAACATTGCAATTATAGGGAAGATAAAGCGTGGCAAAGGCATTCCACATTCGAGTATTACGGCTAAAAAATGAATCTCTGTACTTCATAGTACTGCCGAAGTTGGTATAAGCGATAAGCTAATGGGCATTTCTAGAAGCGCCAGTATTACAGTTAAATTGTTTAAAGGAAGGAATGCAACTGACTATTTCACCAGTCCGACTATTTCATAGTCCGTTAAAATAACGGTAAGAAAGCTTGAGACACCAAACTTCACGACGATTTTCGAGTGACGTAATCGAGTTGATGATGTTAATGTCACCAATCATTTTAAAAGCCATTCTTTAAATACTGTCCAAGAGGCTTAAATAAGTTACTCGAGCACCAGCCCAGAGATGAGAGTTATGTATATTCAAGTTTCGGACTTACGAGTATATAAAAAAAAATTAGGTGACGCAACAGCCCGTAGAGAACCAGGGCTAGTGACTTACAACTCTCAACCATTAATGTGTGCGAGTAATTGCAGGGATGGAGCGGACCTACAGTTTATATGCCGAATCCGAACGGCTAACTTTGAGAAAGCACTTTTTCATGACAAGAATTACTCTTGGAGAATTTGTCAATTCCTTGCAAGAGGCAGTACCCGTGAATAAAACTTTTAGAGGGCAGGGATCAAACCCAAGACCTCTCGCTTGACAGTCCAATGCACTAACCATCATGCCACGGGTACAACTTACATAGGTTTTGTAAATTGAAGCCAGACCAGGTAGAAAGATAGACATCTTGCGGAATTTTTGCCAACGTGATCGGTTCGGTTTCGTTTCCGGTTTCGTTGATGCAACTGCCACTCGTTGATAGTGACAAAGAGGGTTTCTCTCGCTTTAACGATACAAGACAGCATTGGGTTTTCGAAGCATTAAATTCTTCAAGGTTTTTATTTCCAATTATACAATGCTGTGTTGATCGAAATTTAATGAGCTAATCATATTTTGCCCTTGCAGTTCCACATCCGAAGAGGGGGGTTGTCAAGTCTGAAAACGAATATGAAAAGCTAAGAATACTATCATCAGCGAAACAATGCATTGGATTAGAAGTAGTAGACAAGAGATCATTTATAAAAATGAGAAATAGGATCGGAGACATAACGGAACCCTGGGGCACACCAGTATTTATTTCATGGGTTTCAGATTTGAAACAGTCCAAAACAACTTGCATAGAATGCTCCAAAGAAAATTTCTAATCTAACGAAGTAGATATTCATCAATACCAAAATCACGCATTTTCGACAAGAGAGCAAGATGCCAGACTTTACCAAATGGCTTTGAAATATCAAGTTCAATGATCTTACTTTCTCCAAAACGATGTAAGGATTTGTTCCACTGTTCGGTGAGATAAACCATGAGATCATTAGTGGACCTATTGCTACGAAATTAAGAAGCTTCCGTTCCTCAAAACATTTCTTAAGCTGATAATAATTCAGCGTTTTCATGATCTTAGAAAGAAGGGAAGTAAGTGGTATCGGTCGATGATTTGCGGGAAAAGAAGATTCGCCTTTTTTTGGGATTGTCTGAACACTTGCAGTTTCCAATTACTCGGAACCAGCCCAAAACTAGCGTAGAAGAACACCTCTTCCGAATAATAGCGATCTTTAAGAACTCTTGCCACAGTTCGAGCCCGAAAAAAGATTGGTCCCATAGAGCCATTTACACGTTTAAGAACTGGGGAAGCGACGACAATATCTGGTTAGCTGGAATTTTGGGCGAACTGCCTTGCAAAAAAAGTATGCTTTATCAATGGAGCTAACTAAAGAAGTGTCATTGATAACAAGCGTAGAAACCAAGAATCACGATTCACCAACATTTCCTCCTGCCTTTAGGACATTCCAGTACTTTTTGCCATATTTTTTGGTCATGCAAAAATTTGGTCCTCGAAGATAGGCGTTGCAGGCCTTCCTAGCTTACTTTAACCTTTTCTGGTTTTCCTTAGTTGGGTTGGCTCTAAAACACCGGAAGCTCACTTCTTTCTCTTTGATAACCTCTTTGCAGCTGGAAACGAAACATAATTTAGTATTAGGTTCAATACTTTTAACCCTTTTCGGGAAAAGGGTTTGCATTCCCAAACGAATCATATTAGTAATCAAATCTGCAATGGAGTCTACGTCCATACGGAGGGAGCATAGTGACCAGTTAAAGATCATGAAGAAATTATTAAGACCGTTCTCTTTGGAGCTCTTTCTTTATCTGGTTTTGTTTGACACGAGAAATTATAAGACATGACACTATGGTCCGATGTGCTTAAAAATGTCGATACACTAATTTTGTACTTATCAGGATCAGAATTGAGAAAGAAGTCAAGTGTTTTTTCTGCTCGGCCATTAACGTCAGATATTCGAGTAGGCGCATTGACAAGCTCATTAAAATCGCCCATATTAACGATTTAACAGAACCTTACGATGTCAAAAAAGGTTTTAGAAAAGGGGATGCGCTGTCATGTGATTTTCTTAACATCGTGCTTGAAAGAATAGTGCAGAGCTCACACGTCAACACTAGAGGCACTATCTTTCAAAAGTCTGTCCAATTACTAGCATATGCTGATGACATTGACATAATTGGAAGAACTCAGCGTGATGTCAATGGGGCTTTTGTGAGTATTGAGGCAGAGGCGGCAAAAATGGGTTTAACGGTTAGAGTGCAAAACAAAGTACATGCTGTTGTCACGAAAGGATTTGCAACACCGACGTCTCGGTCAAAACGTCACAATCAATAGATATAGTCAAGGACTTCGTCTACCAAGGCTCCACTATCAGCAGAGAAAACAACATCAGCGCTGAAATCAACCGAAGAATAACTCTTGCTAACCACTGTTTCTTTGGGGTAAGAAAGCAATTGAGTGGCAAAGTCCTCTCTCGAAGGACCAAAGTGTCGCTATATAAGACCCTTACAATCCCCATCCTGCTTTACGGTGCAGAAGCATGGACTATGACACAAGTGGATGAAAGCACCTTGGGTCGGTTCGAGATAAAAGTTCTTCGTGTGATCTTCGGTCCCATATGCATCGAAGGGGAGTAGAGGAGAAGATGGAGCGACGAGCTGCACGGGCTGTACAGCGACGTAGACTTAGCCAAAAGGGTAAAAATCCAACGACTAAGCTGGCTGGGTCACGTAGAGCATGGAAACCAATGCTCCGGCTGGAAAGTCTTCATACCATCACCCACAGATTTACGATTAATAAAAGGGAGAATTTTAATGTTTACATTTAGTTTGTTTTATAATTTCTTGGCTATGAATTCCAAAAGTTTATTTACTGTCCAAGTGGTATTTAGCATGATTTCCAGTTTGCTTCTAGGCCGTTGATTAAGAAGGAATCACTTGCCAAAACCAGGCTTTTCTTTCTCGAGTAAAAAATATAGTCTGAGTTTTCAAAGCATTTGTCTTAATCTTCCAATCGTTAAAATATTGTTGAAATGCATTCAAAGAAGATCGAAGTGTCATCTGCAAAAACAGCTTTATTGCAATTTTTCAAAAGAGGAAAATCAGCAGTAAAAACTATATAGAATATTAGGCTTTTTCTTGTCGCAAAACTCGAAAAAAATGTGAACAATTAATTATTTCTCAAGATAGCCGTTCTCCCTCTGCAGCGCTTTGAAGAAGTTTTTTGAGTAAGCCTTGAAATCGGTGTTACTACAGTAAGACAAATTTCTTTTTAATTGTTTTTTTATTTGTGAAATGTCTTAAAACGCATCTCGAATTACATAAAATAGCAGAACAACGCCTATCGGGTCAGCTAGTGTTTATTTTAAAAATATACATAAATGCATATGTATGGTGTGACATGCACAAGCCTTCGTCTATTGAAAACATCTTATAAACATAAATGGCATAATGTTTGATTACCCTGGTAAAAAGCCAAAAATATGCGCCAATTCTTCATAAATTTTGATTGAATTGCTGTTTAATAAAGAACTCACGTCTTCGCTCACTCAAATTTTAATGAATTCCTATTAAAAATCTTTAAAAATGAAAATGAAAAGACAAAAATCATAAAGACGTTGGCAATTTTTAGAAAATGAATTGACTGTCACAACCATTTGACTTTATTACAGAAATTTCCCCTCCCCCTAAGGAAATTCATCAATTAAAATACCAAGTAGTAAAATTATAATTAAAGTCCATCAATCTACAAAAATATATTAAAAGATAGGAAGGGAGGTTAGGAATGTATTTGTGGAAGCTGGTATAGTTATGCCCAAAGGCCTTGAATAGAATTAGCTGTTCTATTTGTGAAGGTACTTTATTATCATCATCGGATACCAAAGGCAAAAAGGATACCTATTCCTGCATTATACAACTTTCTGTGTTCTACGAGGTGCGGAATCATCATCACTATCTCACGTTTCTCTATATCCTTTCATCGTCAACATCAACACTTCTCGTTTAACGTCTTTTCCTACAGTACCGAAGTCAAACTATATGTATATTGGCTGATGTTGTACATATACTAGGTACTTTCTTCACAGCTTGATGATGGTCCAGCACTCTATGGTTCTATCAGTTTAAATAAGGGTTTCAACGCATTTATGTAACCAATGCCACAACATCTGATCTCTAATGGATTGCTTGATTTATATCCATCGTCCTTCGTCCTTCGTCGGTTGTTGGTCGTCTCTATATCCATTCGGCATTGCCATAGTGCAAAAGAGTAAAGAATCTCGACTTCAATATAATCTTGGTGGCCAATGGTTCTTAGTTCCCATCAGTTCCCATGTTTCCAGCTTTAGCAAATGCAAAGTAAAATTTCGATATTCGATACATTTTTCTTTTTTTTCCATTTTCTTCTTTTTCTTTTTCCTGCATTTTGTGGTTCCTTTGTGAAAGTGATGAGAAAATAACTAAGAGTCAATTTTTTTCTATTTCCAGCTCTGGACAGAAACCAATCCGAGGGTGTTAGGTGCTGTGTGATGGGGTTATCGGATGGATGTATACCAGGATGGAGGATGGGTTGATTTCTATGGGAAAAATGATAATGGTCAATGGCATGTGGAAGTGGAAGTGGAATGTGCCAATGTAATACAAGAAAATTATAAGAGCCAAAGGGGAATGCTACACCTAGTGCTAGAGAAAGCCATCCATTAGGTGGATATCTTATTTTTATTTGTATCTATCTATGAATCATAACAGAGACTCAGGGTGAATGTTAATGCACATATTGATTTTTGTTTACTATCTTAAATAATTTTCGACGAGGAAATAAATAATTTCTGTTGAAAAATTAACCCCTTTTTTATGTTATCCATTCAGAAATATTGATTTAGGGAAAGAAATAAACGAGGTTTAAATCTAAATGACGAGAACTCATAAAACGTAGATTTCTTGATATAACAAAAAATTGAAAAACCTATGCCGATTTCTATGTTATTCCATATGAGTAATGTTTTAATGTTTCCAAGTTCAAAAATGGCGTTATGGACTGGAAAAAATTATAACCTACTTTCCACACGCTTGATTTGAATATGAAACGTCAAATTCACATTACCAAAATTAGGGTATTGGCATTTTTTTATTAACTTCCCATAGGAAGTTATTGTAATCGGTCCGATCTGTCGAATTAAAAATTTTGACATTTCTTGACATTTCAAGGTCCCTAGAGTCTAAATAAAATAAATTTTTAGACAGATGTCTGTGCCTGCGTGTGTACGTACCTTCGTACGTCCGTATATCTGTACGTCCGTACGTTCGCGGAGTTTTTTTCGTCGGCCATAGCCCAAGAACCAGTAAAGATATAGACTTCAAATAAATTTTGTTGTTAAATTGAGTGTGTGGTTTTTTTACCATAGCAATTCAAAAATTTTACATATGTATATGAATTATTATTGTGAATTATATAATGAATTTCTTATCATGCAATTATGAACTAATATCAAACTATACTAGCTGTCATAATTGATATAATAAAGGCCTTCTTTGGACGTCAATTCTACAGTGTGGTTCTTCTTTCTCGTTTTCCTTTTGGGGGTTAAGTGGCGACGAGGACTTTTAAGGTTAAGAAAAATCTTTTACGATGCCTGCTGACCCAACGCGAGAACTAATAGATGCATTAACAAATGCATTGCAAAATTTTCAACATAACCCTAGCTCAACAAATTTACATTTTGAGCAATTCAACGAAAATGAAGAACCCTTCACCAATTACATCAAGAGATTGGAAAATTATCTTGCACTACGAAACATCTCAGATGCTACAAAAAAACGGCAAGTATTTATAAATTGCATTGGCGCCAAATACTACCAACTTCTCTACAACCTAACAGCCCCAGAAGATCCTGATACAAAATCATACGATGCTCTAGTAGCCCTTTTAAAAAAACACCTCAATCCAAAGCCAAATGAAATTACAGAGCAGCATACATTTCTGCTTGTACTCCAAGATGAGGGAGTTAAAAAAGTTAAGCGCATACTGCAATTTCACCTGTGAGTCATATAAAAAGTCCACGCTTAATACTCATCTACGATCCCAATTTATTCAAGGATTGAGGGACTACGATATTAAAGAAAGGCTTCTGCGGGAAACGGAGATGACTTTCGATAAAACAGTCGAATATGCTATTTCAATGGAGGCTTCAAAAACCGAGAGTCAAACCATGCAAAATATCCACCAAGTCCAAACGAAAGGGTCGCAAATACAAAAAGCTAAACCAAGTAAAATTGGTAGCTATAAAGTCCATGATCGATCTACACAAAAAGACAAAAAGACGATATGCTACAGAAGAAGCATAATCATATGGCGAATAAGTGTCGTGCTACAAACTTATATTGTAAAAAGTGTCGAGCAAGTGGCCATGTATCCTCAGTGTGTATAAAGTCGCAATCTTCACCTTAAGAGGCTAATACACTTCAAGTTTTTTATGATTCCGATGAGGAAACATGTATGCAGCATGGTGTACAAGCGGAAGATGACCCTTTTGAATTGAACGTGCTAAATTTAGCACCAAACAAAAGCCTTACTTGAATCACGTGGTGGTAAATATTTCATAACCTTACAAATCAACAATTAGAAGCTCGCCATGGAATTTGATACAGGGGCAGCCATATCGGTTATGAACTATGAAACTTTTATTGCAAATTGGCCAAATTCTAAAATAACTTCTACAAAATAATGCTAAAAACCTACAACAATACGACATTTCCAGCTTATGGGAAATCTACAGTGGAAGTTGTTTACAATGGGCAAAAGGTTATGTGCGATCTTTACATCGTAAACGAACCATTTGATAAACTTTTGGGACGAGAATGCGTAAAGGCACTTAATATATTGCAAATTAATGCAGTTAATGTTTTTACAGATGCCGATATACATCATTTGAAGCACCAAATCTTCCGAAAATCGGAACGATTCCCAATGTAAAAGGGATTCTCAAACTACGAGAAGGAGCTTCGCCTATTTTCATAAGACCAAGATAGGCTCCTTATGCTATTCGACCTCTTAGATGAAATTATTCGATTTGAAACAGATGGTATCCTCAAAAAGGTCGAACATTCAGATTGGGGAACACCTAGGTGTGACCTTGAATAAACTGATTGTGAACGATAAATACCCAATTTCCAAAATCGACGAATTGTACCAAAAACTAAAATACGGCGAATACTACTGCACTTTTGATATTTATAAAACCTACTTACACCTTCGAATGTCAGAGGAGAGCGCACTTTTGCAAACAGTGAGTACAACAAAAGGTCTCTACAAAGTGAATAAAGTCATGTTTGGAGTTAAGACTGCACCCAACATATGGCAACGCTTTACGGATGAGCACATCATTGACAATCTGGAGGGAACAGCTTGCTTTTTCGATGATATCATTGTAATGGGACGAAATGTAGATGAGACTCTCCAAAGATGTAATCTCCTCCTTGACAAGCTGCGAAAATTCAACCTTCACTTAAATAAATCCAAATGTAAAATGTTTGAGAGAAGTGTAATCTATTTGGGACATAAAATTGACAAGAACGGCCTACACAAGACACTTGATAAAATATACGCTATATCTGAGATGAAACCACCTATAGAAATAACCCAGCTTCGCCAATTCCTGGGTATGATTAATAACTACCACAAGTTTATACCTGACTTGTCAACAAAATTGCACCCATTATACAAACTCTTACGAAAAGAACAAAAATTTGTATGGTCATTTGACTGCCAGCATGAATTTGAAGTTCTCAAAAAGGAGATAATGAGTGAGAATGTACTCGCTCCATTTGATGAAAATCTCCCACTTATCCTCGCTACAGATGCCTCACCAATTGGACTTTCAGCTATACTTTCCCATATAAACGAGAAAGGTGAGACACCAATAGCTTTCGCATCGAGGAGTCTATCGAAAGCCGAAGCCAATTACAGCCAATTATATAAAGAAGCTACAGCCATCTTTGACTACTGCTATATGGAAGAGAATAAACCCTGATTACGGATAATAAACCATTGACTTCGATATTTAGCCCAGAGAAAAATTTACCCTTACTTACAGCTCAACACACTAACGCTGATTTTCTTTCCAGACATCCTTTAGAGAAGAGTTGTTTAGAGGACCAAACCAAAGAAGTCTACCAGCTTTGGGAAGATGTTTTGCCGTGACTAAAAATGACATTCTGAGGGAAATGAAAAAGGATAAAGAGCTATCTTTACTGTTCATCCAATTACAAACTGGAGGTTCTCTCAAGAATTCACCATACAGCGCTATGGAAAGTAAGCTTATGTTGCAGGATGGTTGCATTTATAGGGGAATACGAGTCCTTATACCGACAACCCTTCGTCTGGAAGTCCTTAAAGAATTACATACTGCACATTGGTATAACAAAGATGAAGGCACTGTTATTGGACGAGAATCGATCGCGAAATTGAGAAACTAGTAAAGAGCTGTCGTGATTGTGCAAAGGTACTTACAGAGCCAAGCAAAGTTAAAATTCATCCATTGGAAGTTCCTACTTAACCTTTGCAGCAACTGCATATTATCGACTTTGCGGGATTATTCATGGAGTATTTCTTTTTGGTGATCTTTGATGCAAAAACAAAAGCCAAACTGATGGTTTGGGACTAACCTTCTTCTTCTGTGATTTTGCTAAGTCTCTTCAGAAGCAGTTTTTTTAAAAAAACATTTGCCATAATTGGTATAAGCGATATTGACAATTACTTCAGCAATTTTCCAATGGTGTGGGACATACAGGTGCTTAAGGCATGCATTTATTATATATTTTAGTTTTATGAAAGCTTTCATAACCTAAGCAGTAATTAGATCGTAACCTGGTGATTTTTTATTTGATAGTTGATGTAAACACATACTTTTTATTTTTTTAAGTCTTACAATTGGTATGTCACTTTCATCTATCTTATCAACAAACTGTAAGTTATTTTCAGTCGCGTTTGATGAGTATGGCTTAAAAACATTAGCAAAATGTTCAGCGAAAAGGTTTGCTTTTTCTTTCGGGCTACCGATCCATTTCCCATCTTGAGATTTCAAGGGCGAGTTTTGTTATTTTGTAACTGCGGTCTTTTCAGGCGCTTAGCTGCTTTCCATAGCGAAAAATCGGTTGAAGCATCTGTCGTTGAATTCCTGACGAATGTACTGAGTGAATCATTTTTGAATGTGTTAATTTGTTTTTTAAGATTGTTGCTTATAAGGTTACGTTGTTTTATTATTTGGAAATCTAGTATTTTGCCATTTTCTTCGAGCTCTTCTTTTCTCTATTATTAACTCTCTTATCTTTAAAGGATATATTATTTCATTTTGTCTTTTATTAGAAAATGTTGGAGTACTTTCTTCAGCGGCCTGTTGCACATCAGCAATAAATTGTTTCACTTCGTGGTCAATTTGCTTGATTGTATCCATGGGAGATCTTAAGTTTATAAAACTTAAAAGCCTTTCTCTAAAATCATTCTAGTTTGTTTTCTCATTTACAAGCTTTGGTTTACTTTTTTCTTGTACTTCCGCTTCACTTAGTGATAGAATCACTGGAGTATGATCTGATGACAGGTCCTAATTACCTTCGACACTAATGTGATTTCGTTTGATTCCATTAGCTACGAAAAAGTCAGTAAGGTCTGGTATTTTGTTAGTATCGGAAGGCAAGTAAGTTGGCGACCTGGAGGAATAGAATTCGCAATTGTATTTACGGCCTGCTTGGAAAAGTCTTTTGCCTTTTGTTGATATAAGTTTTGAACCCCAATGGTTGTGTTTCGCATTGAAGTCTCCGCCAACAAGAAAGTTATGCCCAAGAAGATTAAATAGATCTGCATAGTCATCTTCTGTCGGGGAGTGCCTTGATGGGCAGTATATAGCTGCTATCTTAAACTCATTCTTTTTCATACCAATACTAATAGTTGTTACTTCCATATTTTCACTAGTAAACTTGGTTACTTCATTATGTTTTAAGCTTTCTTTTATAAGAATCACCGATCCACCTCTTGCCTTGTCAGCTGGATGTGGAGCAAGGTAACATAAATAGTTTTCTATTGCATTATCTAGGCTTTGCCCATTGGAGAAATCAGTTTTGGACAATAGGCAAATATTGATATGTTCTAGATCTAAAAAGATTTTTAATTCGGATAAATGTTGTATAAGACCGTTTGCATTCCATGTAGCGATTTAAAGTGTTCTGTTCATCATTGTTTTTTAAGAGCGACTTTTTCGCTTAGCTGTTTTATATTCAAATCCTGTTTATCAATTCTTTGAAGAATAAGTTATAGCATTTCTTTTATGGAAGTCTCTTCATCTGAGAAAAGGCTTTATTTTCATCGCTTTTACTTTGACTAGCCTTTTAAGGCGTTTCCTTCTTAGTATTTAAATAATTGGCAAACATTCATCTAATGTTACAACACTTAAAATGCCAGCTGAGTTTGCCAGGTGTCAAATGACATGGAACCGAGAAATTGATGATCCTTTTCAATAATTGTTTTAATTCTTCGGATTCCTCCAACATTGGGTTAAGAGATATTTTCAAACATTTTACTTAGAAAATTTAAAATTACCGAACAACTGAACCTCAGGTTAAAAACTGAACAAAAATACCGTAAAAGAACATGTATTTTTATTTTAGTTTTTCATATATAGGGTTCTTAAATTGGCGCGGATAGATTTTGGCGCCCCGTGGCGGCCATTTTGATTTGGTGACATCTTTCAAATCTTTTGTTTATTATTCAGTTCCTTATGAGTTTTGACAAGTCATCATGGCACAATTTGAACACGATTGAGAAGCACGTTCAAATGATAACACTTTATTGTCAAAACGAGTGTTCGTTGAAGCAAACGTTGCGCGCATTGCGCCCATTTTACGCTAGACGTGGTGACCCTTCACAATGGACTCTTCAACGTTTGGTGTCCAAATTTGAGACGACAGGTTCAGTAAAAAACAACAAGCCAACACCCGTACGTTTAAGGAACGCAAGATCGGCCGAGAACATCGCCGTGGTTGGTGAAAGTGTACACCGGAACCAGAGACAGTCTATATTCCTTGTTGTGCACAAGAACTCGGTCTTTTGCAGACTTCAACTTGGCGAATTTTGCGTTGGGACGTGGGCCTACACTGGGACATGATTCAACTGACCCAGAAACTGAATTAGCTTCCAATCGTTTGGAAGAGGACCCCTATTTTGGCCAAAAAATCATCTTTAGTGAGGAGGCGCATTTTTGGATATGGGACGTTACCAACCCACGCGAGGTTTCCCAGGTGATCCTCAAAAAGTAACCGTTTGGTGTGGATTTTGAGCCGGCGGCGGCAGCGTAATTGGTCCAAACTTTTTTGAAAACAACGTTAGTGAGGCGGTCACCGTCAACAGTGAGCGATAATAACTAATTTCTTATAGCCCAAATTGAACTATATGGATCTAACCTAACATCTGGTTCCAGCAGGACGGTGGTGCTTCGTACCATACTGCAAACGCTTAAACCTAAAATATTTTGAACAACCCAAAACAACGATTAACCTAAGACCAATGTTCAATGTTCAAAGAGGACTCACTTTGACGTTTCATAAAAAATCAAAACAAGTGATTTAAAATTAAATAAATTATTCATGACTCATGAAGCACATTTTCTTTACAAACAAATTATTCCTTCACAATTATTTTTATAATATTTAACTCGTGTTGTTGTGTTATTTTATTCTTCTTTTTGTTCGAGTTGTTTATGGAAAAAATGTCAATTAACCAAACGTAATTAATTGTTTAATTTTTGATATAATACATTTTTACCCAGGTATCAAATGTCATGTTGTTGGGGGAGATGATGATGATGATGTTGATGGTGTGGCTTATTTGGAAGGAGTCATAATATGGTCACTATGTTGCTATATCATTCCATAAAGAGTCACAACACACAACACAAAAATATATCGAAATAAGGTAAAACATACTGTATATCAAATAAGCTCAAAAAATATAATGTGTAGGTATCTGTGTTAATGTATAAAGTGTGTGTGTATAAGTAAGTTAGTGAAAAAAGAAAATTCATGACAGAAACGGAAACGGATATCTAGAACATTTGTACAGAAGTTAATTAAGAATTTAATTTGATTTTTTTTTCTTGTGTTCGTTTCATTATGAGTTAAGTTTCCCTTGAGGGGTTAAGTATGCGGAGAGAAAATGAAAGACTACAATCATTGCTACTACATACATATAATCATATTAACTATAAGATACAACATAAAAGTGACATAATAACTGAAGACAAGAATATTATTTACGGTTTAATAATTAAATACAAATTTAAATTTAGAAATTGTCAACATTCAGTTAATCCGAAAATATAGAAATTATGTGTCACGATCTTTGTTCGCTGAACTACTTAACCGACAACCAAAACGAGTCACTTGTTTGTTGCGGATTTTAGTCCAGAGGCATAATTGGTCCAGTCAATGGCGATTGTTATCGGGCCTGTTGAACGAATTTTTGAAGAGGAGGATATTGGCAACATTTGGTTTCAACAGGACGGCCGCGGTGCTACGTGCCACACAGCCGAAGGACACTCAATGTTTTATAGCATTTTCAAAAAAAAAAAAAGTCATTTAGCGAACCTTTTACTAGCTTGAACGTTTCCGTAATCGTTCGTTATTAATAATTTAATTGTAATATGGGGTAACGGTAGTAGAAAATCAACCATGAAGGTCTCCATGTTTTTTGTACAAGTTGCATCTATGCAAAGAAGCATGGTGGTGCCCATGTCTGAGGTCCTCCTACCTATAGTTTAAAATAGTATAAATTGACAAAAACTGGGTCAGCTTACTTACTTACTTAAGGTGGCGCTACAGTCCTGTGTAAACTAGGGCCTCAACCAACAAACTTCTAGCTCGGTCCCTAGCTAGATGTTTCCAGTTTCCCGATCCAAGTTGGGTGAGGTCACTTTCCACTTGTGCACGCCACCTGATCCGCGGTCTTGCTCCATTGCGCTCTCCTGTGGGTGTGGCTCTAACTGACCCAGCCATTTTATCCGTTGGACTTTTACCCTTCTGGCTAAGTCGACGTAGCTGTACAGCCCGCTGTACAGTTCATCGTTCCATCTTCTCCTCCACTCCCCTTCTATGCATACGGGACCGTAGATCACACGAACTTTTCTCTCGAAGCGACCCAAGGTGCTTTCATCCCCTTTTGTCATAGTTCATGCTTCTGCACCGTATAGCAAGACGGGGATGATAAGGGTCTTCGAGAGAGGATTTACCCATCAATTGCTTTCTTAGTCCAAAGAAGCAGCGGTTAGCAAGAGTTATTCTGCGTTTGATCTCAGCGCTGGTGTTGTTTTCTGTGTTTACAACTGAGCCTAGGTAGACGAAATCCTTGACTATCTCAAAATTTCGTCTGTCGATGGTGACGTTTTGACCCAAAACGTCGGTGTTGTATGTCCTTTCTTGACGACAGCATGTACTTTTTTTTGCCCTTATTAACCACGAAAGCCCCTTTGACATCAAGCTGAGTTCTTCTGATTATGTCAATGTCATCAGCATATGCCAGTAATTGGACAGACTTTTGAAAGATAGTGCCTCTAGTGTTGGCGTGTGAGCTCTGCACTGTTCTTTCAAGCACGATGTTAAAAAATCACATGACAGCGCATCACCTTGTCTAAACCCTTTTTTGATTTCGAAAGGTTTTGTTGAGTTGTTTCCAACTTTTATGGAGTAGCGTGAATGCTCCATTGTCATCCTGCACAAACGGACGAGTTTGGCGGGGATGCAAAACCTAGACATGCATCTATACAGATCGTCCCTGTAGATGCTGTCATATGCGGCGTTGAAATCGATGAAAAGATCGTGGGTGTCGATTTGGTGTTCTTGGGTTTTTTCCAGGATCTGCCGTAATGTGAATATTGATCAACTGTGGACTTTCCTCGTCTAAAACCACACTGATAAGGACCTATCAGGTTGTTGACGATGGGCTTTAGACGTTCACATATTACGGCGGAGAAGATTTTATAGGCGATGTTAAGTAGATTGATTCCTATTTAGTTGGTTTTTCAGGATCGGGCAAATAAGACTGAGGTTCCATTCATCGGGCATGCTCTAAAGAGCTCGGCATTCAAGCCATCCGCTCCAGCGGCTTTATTAGACTTCAACTTTAGATATGGCAATCTTTACTTCGTCTAAGTCGGGAGGACGGGATTGTTGGCTTTCGTCGTCAATATTGAATGGATCATCCTACCTGACAGCGGACTTCAGTTCGTCGTCGTCGTTATACAGTCTGCAGAAGTGGTCCTTCCATATCCTCTGCATTGACTGCGGTTCCACTCTGATGTTTCCACTTTCGTCTTTGCAGCCTTCGGTTCTAGGTTTATGTACCTGTGAATTTCGTTTCACCTGTTCATAAAACTTACGAACTTCATTCCTGCTTTTAAACCTCTCAACATCTTTGACCGCACTCTTCTCATGCCCTCTATTTTTCCTTCTAAGAAGTCGGTTTTCCTCTCTCCTCTTCTGCTCATAGAGCTCATGAGATGGCGGTGATATCTGCTTTATAGCGGTATAGGGCCTCCGCTAATTCTTCGGCCGCACGTGGTCTATTAAGGACCTAACATTCCACGTGCATATCCGAAGTCCGTTGTCCTTTATTCATTTGCGTTGGTTGTCAACAGTAAATCCGTCCGTATCCGAGGCTTTTTTGTGCTTCGTAACTATGAAAGCTTTTACGTGGCCAGGAAGTCACCCCGACGGCACAACCATTATCAAAAATATCGAATTGTTAAAAAAGTTGTTAGTTGAATTATTCTTCAAAAATTTTTAAATTACCAACAATATTTTGCATATAAATAAATAGTTTATTTTGAAAATCTAGTTTTCTTAAAAAGATTTTTAGTCGAAACAAATTTTTAAAAATCTTAGTAGCACTTCTTAAATTTGTAATTGAGAGATATCAAGAACCGAACATCAATTTTTACCAAATTTGCGTACTATTTTTTGTAAATTTTATTTTTGTATGAAAAAAAGTTTGAAGACAATATTTTTAACTTTTAAAAAACTATTTAAGTCGAAAGTAAATTTTTACCAAGTTTAAGTATTGTTTTTTTGTTAGGTTTTTATTTTTTGTACACAAACTGTTATTTAGATTTTTGTCAAAATTTTTCCGAAAGTTAGCAAAAACTACAAAATTAGTTTAAAGCCAATATCTCAAAGTTTTGAAAAGATATTTGAGTCGAAAATTAATTTTTAACAACTTTAATTAATTGTTTCATTTAGGTTATTATTTTTTATAAAAAAAATTGTCAGTTCGAGTTTTCTCAAAATTTTACCAGATGTTAAAACCGTTTTTTTTTCGTTGCACAAAATTGTTTTGAAGATGAAATAATTTGGATTCGTAAAATTTTCGAGGTGACATTTTTTTTAGTTTTTTTGATTTATAAAAAGTACCGTTAATTGGATTTTTTTCAAAAAATATACGTGCTTCGTATCACGTTAAAATATATTATATAAAATTTAATTGAAGTCTGTAGCGTTTTTGGTTCGTAACATATTTAGGGTTAAACAAAATGTTCACAATTTTTTAAACTCCTATGGTAAAAAAAACCACCCACGCAATTTTCTTGAGAGCCCTTTCTGCATCTTTTTACATTATTATCTGTAAAACATAATTTATGTATTTGAAGTAGATATCTCTTCTGATTCTTGAGCTATGGATGACGAAAAAACGTCGCGAAGGTACGGACGTACCAACGTAGTACACATGCACGCACAGACATCTTTCTTAAAATCTTTCATTTCGACTCTAGGGACCTTGAAACGCCGAGAAATGTCAAAATTTTCAATTCGAAAAATCGGACCGATTACAACAACTTTCTATGGGAAGTTAATAAATAACACTTACAAACACTTTTGATCTATAGGTGTTCGACTCTCAAGGCTTTTTTGACAACTGTGCAGCGGGAGCGGCTGCGGCGAATAGAGTAAGCTTTGTTTTAAAAGTTGTAAATAAGTTTCCGGAGAGTGTTTGTTTACATTGTGTGGCATCAAAAATTAAAAAAGTCGAAGTGTTGCGGAAGACCCCAATGTGACGATTCATTTAGATCTACACCTACATCCATATATAAAGTCCAGCTCACACAACAACTGAAGCCAGCTGACCATTCACAGCGTCGTCGTAGTTACTATGTCGAATTGTGACGGCGATTTTTCGAACAAAATTGTCTTCAGTTACGAAGCACATTTCTTATTAGGTGGGTAAAAAACAAAATTGTCCTATTTGGGGTTCTAAAAATGCTCAAGTAATTGAAGAGAGGTCATTACATCAACAAAAAGTCACTGTTTGGTGGGCCTTTTGGTGTTCAGATGTGATTTTTCTTCTTCGAAAATGACGATGGAACAACTGTCTGCCACCGTCAATTCGGAACGAATAGAAGAATACGACTTAGATAATATGGAATTTCCACAAGACGGTGCAACATACCACACAACTTGAACGAATATGGCTTTCAACTGGCCACCAAGATCATGCGATTTGACACCGCTTGATTTTTTTTAAGGCTACGCAAAAAACCTTGTTTATGCAAATAAACATGTAGGACTCTTCAGCACTTAAAAACCAACATTCGTGAAGTTATGGCTAAGATACCGACCAATATGTGTCAAAATGTGGTCGCAACATTTGGTAGTATTTCAAACATAATTTCAAAGTTCAAACTTTATAATAACAAAGAAATATAATCAAAACAAAATATTTTATAAACCTGTATATTGAGTTTTAAACAAATAGCTTACAAACTTCAAAATCTGACTTTTTATAAGATATAACAGTTATGTTCTATTATTTATTTTTAGAAGTTTGGTAATCAATCAGATATATAAAAAAGAACTGAGAAAAACCAAACGATCGTCCTGGAGAAACTTTTGTAGCAACGTGGTTGCGCAAAATCCTCTCCAAAAATCCAATCATGCCAAGCTGCTTAAAAAACGCCTCTGACCTCTGGACCAATTCAAGCGAAGAATCGCTCAACTTGCTACTAGACGTTCACTTTCCTGGTAGCTCTAATATTATTAATAACATTGTACCAAATAGTTGTGACAATACATTATATCCCCCACAAGGTCTAGTCACTAGGGAAAAACTCAAATGGGCTATTAACAGCTTCAAGCCATAGAAACCTGCAGGTCCGGATAGTATAATTCCAGCTGAACTGCAAGAAAATGCAAGTTTTCTAATACCCATCCTAGAAAACATTTTCAAGGTATGCCTTAAATTGGCATACATCCCGATGTCTTGGAGACAAGTTAAAGTCGTTTTTATTCCAAAAGCTGGAAAATCCAGCCACGTTAACCCTAAAGACCTAAGACCTATCAGCTTATCATCATTCCTTCTCAAAACTTTTGAACGTTTGATCGATATCCACTTAAGGCAAGAATTGATAAGTCCCGCCTACAACAAAGGGAAATTAGTTGTCGACACGTCTGCAATTGCACGTGTATTGAAATCTCTAAAGGTAGAGAAGTCGATCAGTGAATTGATTTATCAGGTGCTGATAAGCAGGATTATCAGTTCAAAACTGGGCGATTTTACTGCACAAAGGAGTGTCAGCAGAGGTACACCACAAGGTGGTGTCCTATCCCCTCTCCTCTGGAACTTAGTAATAAATGATTTACTAATTACTCTAGAAAGAGAGGGATACAAAGTGTTTGCTTATGTGGACGATGTTACTATTGCAGTAACGGCTAAACATCTCAATATACTAAAAGAACTCTTACAAAACGCTTTAAATAAGCTTATCAGATGGGCAAATCGGTGTGGACTAGACGTTAACCCACAAAAAACCGACCTTGTCCTTTTCACAAGGAAATACAATCATTGACCCTCCCCTCAAAAACGGTGTACCATTTAAATTCTCTGAAGAAGCAAAATACTTGGGTCTCATTTTGGAAAAGAAATTAAGTTGGAAACCTAATATTCAAGAGAGAATAAACAAGGCCACAGTAGCCCTGTTCTCCTGTAAAAGGCCATTGGTAATAAATGGCCTACAGCCCCGCATTACACATTGGTTATATATCTCGGTCATAAGGCCGATCCTTACTTATGGAGTAGCGGTATTATGGACGGCGCTAAATATAGCGACAAATCGCGATAAACTCAGCAAAGTGCAATGAACAGCCTGCCTGTGTATGGGAGGAGCACTTCGCTCTACCCCCTCCACCTCACTTGATGTTCTGTTCCAGCTAATACCGCTGGACATTTTCAGCAAGCAAACGGCCGCTAATACAGCCATACGGCTTTAAGCCTCCTCTCTGTGGATCAATAATGGAATTGGCCACACCAATATTTTGAACTCGTTCAGAACTATAAACAGTAATATTGACTACACCATACCCCATCCTCAGTTTAATAACTATAGCTTCAAAGTGTCTATATACCTCCTAAGTCCTAGATCTTCTTGGGAGAATACATCATTTTTGAACGATCATCCTATAAACTTTTATACAGACGGATCAAAAACGGAGGATGGGGTTGGTGGGGGCGTAAACTCAGATAGACTAAACTTAAGTCTCTCCTTTTGTCTACACGATCATTGTAGCATGGCTATAAAACAAGTCCTATCATGGCTTAGAGAAAACGTTGTATCAACTAATGATAAACGCATCTTCTCGGATAGCCAAGCTGCGTTAAAGTCCCTTGACTCTGTCTCCACTAACTCACTAACAGCCCTAAATTGTCGATCATCTCTTACGAAGATAGCTACAAAATTCAACATTCATTTTTTCTGGGTGCTGGGCCATAGAGACATTCCAGGAAACAACTTTACCTCTGCTGGCTCACAATGCTAGCATAGGTATCCCCTTAGCTACATGTAAACTCATGCTAAAGCAAGATACCATCCAGAAAACAAACTTCAGGTGGAATAACACCACCACCTGTTCAGCTACAAAACTAATTTGGCCTAATCTTAGTGCCAGGCGCTCAAAACAATTAATCTCTCTGAGTAGATTGCACATTAGCTACGTTATAGGTGACTTGACTGGGCACTGCTTAATAGGAAGGCATGCTATTCGACTTGGACCCCTGCAAATGATTTTTGTAGAAGTTGCATGGACGAGGAGGAGGAGGAGACAATCTCTCATCTTCTGTGCACATGCCCTGCCTTATCACAAAGACGTAGAATCCACCTCCAATTCTGACATTATTTGTCTCCTACGCTTCATTCGGAGCTCCAATTGATTCGACGAGTTAAGCTGATGGACTAATCCATGTGGTATTACAATGGACCATACTTCTGTCTAAGTGTGTTGGACTTCCCAACCAACAGCCACTTTAACCTTACCTTAACCTAACCTAGCCTTGGTAACCAAAGTAAGATTCACATCAAACTTTTGTTGTTAGTGAGGCAGTATATCGTCCCTCTTTCAAAATTGTGTCGTAAGCTACAATTTTAATAAAAGAAAATAACACTAATTATTTAAATTTCTTTTTAATACATAAAATGATAAAATCCATTGTTAAGTCTTAGCTGAAGTGCAGTTAATTATTTCCAATAATGACCTTAGACAAGTATGGTTCCATAGACCAGCAGTAAACTTTTGATTTGTCGTTAACAATAGAAGATTTCTGCCAGTTTTCAAACAAAAGTTCGAAGAAGAACCCAATCTTAGCAGGAAAGCATCTGAATTTATTTCATTAGTAAAAATGTTTCGTATTAGCATCTTATCTTTGTTGAAATGTTAAATCAAAGCTAACAATATCAGAAGTGGGATAGTCCTAATTAGTTTGAGTAAAAACAAATTCAATAGAAAAAGTTAAACAAATTTTTTTCTTAAGTTATCTAAACCAATATCAGTAGAACTATGTTATGCCTTAACTATATGTAAAAATACACTTCTACTCTTTCAATCTTTTCCAATGTTTAAACACTTTAGCAAATCAATCAATCAATCATTGATTTCAAGGCAATACTTCTTTATAATACCTTCTTTAACGATATTGGTAGGTGGAAAGGCACTTTTCTGTATAACTTTCCACCAACAGTATCGAAGTTATAAAACTTTTTTACGGCATCTAAATCGATTAAAAGGCAAAAAGAAGAAAAACAGACGATGAAAAAAAAACCGATTAAATGTGTTTACGAGTTGGGTGGAAGTCCCGATAGCAGGAGAGAGACAGAGGATATGGTTGAGGTATTGGCTGAAGCTGAAACTGAAGCTAGAAACACATTTATATAGAAAGATATTCCATCTTAAGAGGCAGATTGCCAGTTGTTCGAACTGCTTCAATATTACCCTCAGGACATTATGGAAGGTTGGTATAGCTATATACCGAATAAATGGACAGATTACAAAGTAGCCTGCAAAGCAACTCGCTCCCTTTAAAAATGCCAAGAATCATGAAAAATCATCTTCGATACAAATTTCGCTCTTCTTTGACTAACTTTATTTTTTGTTTCTAGCCCGTTTATTCTATTTGGCAGCTTTGTTTTCTAGGAACTATAGGAACGAGCGATTGTGGGAGTGGTGATGGTGAAGCAGACTGAATGAGAAAGTTTTTCTCACGACACCCTATACTAAACTATATGGATGGCGCAGCAACAACTGACAACGCATACGTTAAAAGAATTTTCTATCCCATCATTATAAGCAATTTCGCCATATTGGCCCGGGAAACACATCTGGCCAATATAATAATTTGGAGAAAATTGTTGTCGACCAAACAAGAAACAAAAAACACAAAAAACATCCCGACAGCCAAAAAATTCTGGAAGTGGAACTGGAACCGACAATAAGGACATTTGCTTATCGGAGACGTAATTAAGATTGCAACACCGAAATATGTTTAAAAATGTTGTGTTATTTTTTAATGCACTCATGTACGAGTGTACCTTTTTCGATTAACACTGTTGCCAAAAAAGTATTTAACTCTTAATTGGTTGGATCGACCCCGGCCCAAACGACAACGCCAACGACACCAAGGAGTATTCCAAGAAGGGAAAGAATAAAGCTAAAGCTGTGAAACTGAAAAAGCCTCCTTTGCATATTGCCTGATCTCTGAACGAGGAATTTAACCACTGTCACTGATTACGATGATATTTTGGAAAACTATCGTGACATTGAGCCAAAAATCCCCAAGAATCCTTTTGTGGTGTGATGGCATGAAGAAGATTGTACGATGTATATGCTAGAGTCCTGGCTCCTGGATCTGGCGATGTGCTTGTTGCTAAATGATAATGGGATGCCATTCGCTGGCTTACCAATTTCGTTGGAAGCGAGAGCACATCTCCCAGTAATTAACTTCTTCATTTAAGGTGAAATGGAATGGGTTTTGTTTGGTATATATACATATATATAGGGTTAGCTGATATATACGAGTCAGAGTCAGAGTCAGAGTCCTTGGTTATAATCATTGAGGAGGTCCTTTGTCGTTGTTGTTGTTGGTATTTGGGGTTTGTTTTTTTTTAATTTTTCGTTGCTTGGGTTAATACCATACCATCGACTTATCTCTGCTCTGGTCCTTAAATCCGTCTTTAATGGTTGCCAATTTATTTAGTATTTACAGATGTACTGTATATATGTTCATGTACCTATGTATGTATTTGTTTTTTTTTTTTATTCGTTGTGTTATATTTTATTATTATGTATTCCATTGCAAGGATTCATCGTCTGATGGTTTTTTGGCTTTTTGGAGGTTTCGTTGGGATTTTATTGGGGTATTTATCACTGATACATGATTGGGTACACCATCATTGCGATGTTGACGATGACTATACGACGGCGACGACGAAAAATGGTGGTATGGCGTTGATGATGATGATGGTGCGGTAGCGGTAGGACCAGCGTTAGCGGGTGTTACATTCTAGAGATAACAATTGTGCCAAGGGATTTGAATGGGTTTTAGCATTTTATAAGCTTTTAATGGATATCCTTTGGGGGTTTTGTGTGTTTGTTTGTATGATGATGGTGCGCGATGTTTTTGGCTACATTTGAAATTTGCTTCTGATCACGGATTGTGTTACGAGTATGTATATCACATACATATATAGATTTTATTTTATTTTTTTTCTCATGTTTATATTTTGGCCAGAATCGATAAGGATATAAAATGTGACGGTTTTTATGATTTAATGGCAATTAAATCATTAACAATGAGCAAATTGGGATATTCCAATCCCAAAGTTGTTGTACAGTTTTTTTTTTTGTTGTGTTATGTTTTATGTTTGTGTTTTCTTTTTTAAATGTTTTTTTTATTATTTAAAAAAAAACAACACATTTATTTTTGGTTTAGATTTTTAATTAATGTTGCTAAATCGTATCTAGGACATATTTTATTAAAATAATTATTATATCTTTTAAATTGCCATAGATTCTAATTTAATGGTGAATTTAATTGCTTGTTTTATTAAATGGGACTAAATTTATTTTTTTTTGTTAACAAAAGAAAATAAATTTAGAGGTTATAATGAAATTAGCTTTTTATAGGATAGTGCATGAAATAAGTAATTAAAATTAAAAATAAAATATTTTTTAATGACTTTTATGATTAAAATGGTTGCATGACCTTTTATTTGAACTTTATCAATTGTTGGCTAAACACATCATTTCCTCATTTTTAATTTAATTTGATTTTTTTAATTTACTACAAACGCAAACAGTGTTATTTATGAATTCCTTTAAAAGTACAGAGTTTTTTAATAAGTGGTTTATTTTGTTACGGTTGTCAATTCTTTACATAACTAACGTCCTTAATGCTTAAGATTTCTTTGTGGCTTTACGATTATCATTTACATTTTATGTAACTACGTAATTTTGATGTGTCAAATGTCTATGATGACAGCTTTAAAATGAAATGAAATTTAGATTTGGTAAATTTGACAGGTTTAAGACGTTTTTAAATATTGCAAAGGAAGTTCGTCACAGCAATTTTGGGGTTGTAAGTAAATTCTGTTTGGGTCTAGAACAGAGTCCAAGCACATTGAGAATGTCCTGAAAGTACTTTTAGACAAGGGTTTTTAACTTCCCTCAGGAAGTTATTGTAATGGGTCCGATTTGTCGAATTGAAAATTTTGACATTTCTCGACGTTTCAAGGTCCCTAGAGTCGAAATAAAAGATTTTTAGAAAGACGCGACGTTTTTTTCGTCCTCCATAGCTCAAGAACCAAGAGAGATATCGATTTCAAATAAATTTCGTTATACAGATAATAAGGCAGAAAGATGCAGAAAGGGCTCTCAAGAAAATTTCGTGGGTGGTTTTTTTACCAAAGCAGTTTGAAAAAAAGGTGAACATTTTGGTTAACCCTAAATATCTTACGAACTTGAATTAAGTTGTATATAATATATTGTAACGTGATACCAAACAGGTATAGTTTTTGGAAAAAATCAATAAAACGGTTTTTTTTATAAATCAATAAAACTGAACAAAAAATTTGTCACCTCCAAAATTTTACAACTGAAATATGATTTCATCTCTAAAACAATTTTGTGCAACGAAGAATAATGCTTTTGACATCTGATAAAATTTTGAGAAAAATCGAATTGACAGTTTTTTTTATAAAAAATAAAAATCTAAAAAAAACATTACTCAAAGTTCGTAAAAATTGAATATCGATTCAAATATCTATTCAAAAACTTGTAATTTAGGCTTCAAGCTTATTTTATCTTATAAGTAATATTGTTTTCAACATTTTGAAAAATGTTAAGAAAAATCGAATTGACAGTTTTTTTAAAAAAAATAAAAACCTAAACAAAAATGTATAAAAGTTGGTAAAAATTGATTTCGACTCAAATATCTCTTCAAAAATTTTAAATATTGGCTTCAAACTTATTTTATTTCACAGAAAATATTTCAATATTCAGTAATTTTTATATAAAAATCAAACAGTCCGTTTTTTCATAAAAAATAAAATTTACAAAAAATAGTACGCCAATTTGGTAAAAATTGATACTAGTACATATAGACAAACTTTTAACAAGACAAATCGAAAGACGGGATGGCAAGTTATCAGTGTGGGTCGCATCCCAGCCTCTTTTTAGAAAGATGTTTGTGCGTGCGCTTGTACCTACGATCGAACGTCCGTACATCCGTACGTTCGCGACATACCTAACGAAGCACTCTATGTTGCCCCTTATTTTATTCTACTATAGGTTAGGTTAGGTTAGGTTGGAGTGGCTGTCCAGATGTCATTGACACACGTAGACCTCGAGGGTCCATTGTGATACCACTAATGAGATTACTCATGCGAGAGTAATGAAATTAAACAAACCATTTTGTACTTTTAATAAAGTTAGAGAGACGTTTTGTATCAATCTTTGTCAGTTCACTGGTATTATCGAAGAAGGGATTACCGAGAAAGTTATTCCTTCTAATGGAGAGTGCTGGACATGTACATAGAAGGTTTTGAACTGTTTCCTATCCTCCTCGTCCATGCAGCTTCTACAGAAGTCATTTGTGTAGACCCCTAGCCTCAGAGCATGTCTTCCTATGAGGCAGTGTCCCGTTATTTCTCCAATTGTAGAGCTTATACTTTGTCTGCTCAGGGATATCAAGCCTTTTGACCGTTTTAAGTCTATGCTTGGCCATATTTGCTTGGTTGCTAAGCAGGTGGTACTCTGTGACCATCTAACATTTGTTGTTTCTAGAGCATATTGCTTGAGAAGATATTTGCATGTAGCAAGTGGTGTTCCTATGTTATATAGTTTTTGTCTAACATAAGGCAGAAGTGTTCCGTTTTTGGCGAGCTCATCGGCTTTGCAATTTCCCGGAATGTCTCTGTGGCCTGGCACCCAAATGAGGTGAATGTTAAACTGTTCCGTCATCTCATTCAGAGATGATCGACAATCGTGGACTGTTTTAAAGTTTGTGGAGACAGACGCGATTTAAGAGCGGCTTGGCTGTCTGAGAAGATTCGTATATCCTTACAAGATATAACGTTTTCTTTGAGCCAGGATAGTGCTTCTTTAATCGCCATTACTTCTGCCTGGAATACACAACATTGATTGGGAAGTCTATAGGATAGACTGAGATTCAGTTGTTCTGAAAAGATACCACTTCCAACTCCGTAACAACCCTTTTTGGCGATGGGGATTGTAAAGCCATACCCGATCTCCAGATTGGAACTCTGTTGTTGTCGCTCGTATATAGTAGCGTGTCTTCATTCGGTCACTGAACATCTTTATTTTTAACCTCGTATTGTCGTGGATCTGAAGGACTCTTTCTCTGAGGTCATTAATGTAGTCATCCTCGGCTTGCGGCATCGACGTGGGACATCCGAATTTTATTGTTCCTTCCTAACAAAATCTCAGACGGTGTATGGCAAGTTGAGCTATGTCTTGCACTTCGATACGCCAACAAAAACAGTGGAATGTGTCGATCCCAATTGCGCTGGTTGTCGTCCACAACTTTGCAAAGATGTTTCTACAGGGTTCGGTTGAATAGTTCGACCATGCCATCAGATTGTGGGTGTTGTTCTTGTCTTCTTGATCTCAAGAAGCCCACAAACCTACTGAAATATGTTTGATTCAAAATTTCTTCCCTGGTCAGAATGCAGTTCTAATGGAACGCCGAATCTGCTCACCCAGTTGAAGACAAATTGATCTGCGACTGTTTTGGCTTCTTGGTTCGGAATGGCGTATGCTTCAGGCCACTTGCTGAAGTAATCCATGACGCCCAAAATATAACGATTTCCATTATTTATTTCCGGAAATGGACCCGCCACTTCCACTGCAATCCTTTTGAAGGGTGCTCCGACATTATACTGCTGCATTTGGCTGTTGTTCTTTTTGTTCGGGCCTTTGGTGGCAGCACAGGTATCGCATTTTCGGCACCACTTCTTGACACCTTCCCTTGCATGTAGCCAGTAAAATCGTTGTCTAACCTTTTCTAGCGTCTTGTTCACTCATGGCGTCTTGTTCACTCATGAGATGGCCTCCCGAAACTCCACCATGCATCTCTCGCAGAACGTCCATAACCTTCGATCTTGGTAAGACTAGTTGCATTACATAAGACTTTCCATCTGTTGATTCCCATTTACGAAGGACACCCTCTTGGACATGAAACGAGTTCCACTGTGCCCAATAGGCCTTGATAGTCGGACTTCTATCGGAGATGTCAGTCCATTCTGGTTTTTCCTGGTGTTCCTTCCATGCGAGGATGGGTTCGATATCTGAGTCTTCTTGTTGAGCCTTCCTCAACTCGTCGTTGCTCCAACCATAAATCGGATCGGCCTTGGTTCGTTGGACAGCAGCCACCTCTTTTTCTTCTTGTCATCTGAATGCTAACAGTCTTGCTTGCATGGTCTCCGAGACAGTGCATCTGCATTTGAGTGAAGCTTCCCCTTCCGATATTGAATTTCATAATCGTACGTCTGCAGCATCTCAATCCACCTTGCCACTTGATCCTCTTGATTCTTGAAATTCAAAAGCCAGTTAAGTGCTCGATGGTCAGTTCGGAGAAGAAACTTCTGTCCATAGAGATGGAAGTGCTTTGTTGCCAAGATCAGTGTAAGAAGTTCTCTTCTGGTCACACAATAGTTTCTTTCCGACTTCGAGAGTACCTTGCTGTAATAGGCAATCACCTTTTCTTCGCCATTATGAAAGTACGAAAGTACAGCACCTATCCCGACATTGCTGGCATCAGCATCAATTATGAACGGTTTTCCTGGAGTTGGGTAGGTCAGCACTATTGCATTACACCAGAACTCGCTTCGTTAAGCATCGAGAAACATCTAGTGATTAAGAGGAGAACTAACTTCGAGAACATTCAGCGCATACAAGAACCGCGAAGGGGCAACATCTAGTAATTCAGAGGAGAACTAGCTTCGTTAAGCATCGAGAACAACCTAGTAGTTTCTCGAACCGATTTGAGGTATATAAATAGGCGCTCATAAGCGAAGCGGGATTATTATTGGTTGTGAACTGCGATAAAGTAAAGACTGTGTTTAAAAAGTAGTAATTGAGTAAAGACTGTGTTTGAAAAGTATTAATTGAAAGTGTTCAATAAGTAATTTGGAACAATTTGAATAAAGTAAAATTGTGGTTTATTTGCAAGTGTGAATAAGTTTTAATTGTCGGACCAAGCCGAAAATTACATTGGTGTCAGAAGTGGGATTAAAACTTATTGAGAATAAGAACAGTGAGAAGTGATTAAGTTAAAAAAAAATGATTAAAGTTTTGAAAGACTTAACTGTCCCTGAGGTAAAGGCCGAACTAAGCAAACGTGTCTTAAGTGGGACAGGAGTAAAAACCGAACTCGTTAAATGGTTGCAGGAATATCTGGAGCAGCAAATTGAAGATCCAGATACGTTTGCTTTCGAACTAGAAGCAAAAAAGGAAGAGGTAAATGCAAATGTCACCTTATCTACAATGGTGTCACTTCTTTTAACTAAATTTGAAGAAAATAAAAATTATATCCTGAAAAAACTAGAAGCCCAAAGAAGCGACCAAAAGCTAGAACAGCACAATATTTTAGAGCGATTCGACGAACAGAAAAACCTTTGAGAAAGCAGGTTTGCGGACTTCGAAGAGAAAATCAAAACTGTCGACGAGCGCGTCAAAAAACAAAATGCACGTTTCGAGAAAATTGAAGAACAAATTGAAACCATCACAAATTAATTAGAAAAAGTGTGGAAGATGAAAGCTCAAGAACCTTCTGGTGAGTGCTCAAGGAAGAGCGAAGTGAATCCTCCAAGCTTTGATGGGCAGATTCCGTGGTCAATCTACAAGAAACAGTTTAAAGCAGCAGCGTTAACAAACGTCTGGGACGATCACGGAAAATACATTGCTCTTACGCTTGCTTCAAGAGGATCTGCTGCTAAACTGCTACAAACCATCCCAGCAGAGAACAGTGGTGACTTCACAGTTCTTGTAAACGTAATCGAAAAGCGGTTTGGGGATAGCCACATGACAGAAGTCTTCCGAGTTCAGCTTAACAATAGAACACAGAAAAGAGGTAAGACTCTGCAGCAGCTTCAGGCAGATATTGAGCAATTGGTTCACCTGGCATATCCAACAGCTGGTAACGAGATAATAAATCAACTTGCTGTTGAAGCCTTTGTGAGAGCTGTGGGCGATATACATCTTCAAAGGGCTATCCGCACTGCCGGAAAGCGAACACTACCAGAAGCATTGGCTTTCGCTCTGACGATGGAAGCTGCAGAACAAGCTTCTCAAAACGTGCATCGCGTAAGAGAAATAAAAGTCCAAGAATGTTCTTGTCAGAAGGCTACTGTGCAAAGGAGTCAACGACAGTGTAGATTACCGCGAAGAGGAACCGCATGCCAACACTGTGGAAATAGAAGTAATTCAACCGATCAAAGCAAAACCAACAACATTGCTTCCGAAGTTGTTTATCCACCCGGGTAACGAGTAAGAACCAACTTCGAGGGGCAGAAGCTGGTTTCTGGTATCGATGGACCCAGAAACAACATCCAGGTTTCTCAAACGAAACTTGACAAAAAGAGCCTGACCTTGGAGCAAGTATAAACGCCAACAAATGTGTGGCTACCATTGACACCTGTGCCACAGCGTCAATCATACGGCAAGACCTCGTTAAAAAGGCATGGCTCCACAACACCAACAGCTGTCGTCTAAGGACTGCAACTGGAGAGGCCGCAAAAGTTTATGGTGAGGTACGTCTTAAGATCCGGATGGCAGAGTTGGAATTCTCTCAACTGTTCCTGGTAGCAGATATAAGCGAAGAGTGCATTGTCGGCCTCGATTTCATGAAAGATCACGGGGTGATATTGAACATCGGGAACCAAGGCCTGAAATATCGAAACATCGAGATTCCGATGATCTGTGGCACTAACTCGTATGAGACCCCGTCATCTGTGAAAACCGTCATCAAAGAAGATCTCACTTTGCCTGCTTCTTCAGAAGTATTCGTGTGGACGAAATTGAAGGGTAACCCTGGCAGCCATCGATACCTCACGGTCGAACCAGCATCTGTAAAGTCTTCCCAAAACGTCAGCATTGGGCAGACTCTTGTGAGACCTTTAAAGAACATGGTTCCGGTAAGAATACTGAACTTCAAGCCGTATGAAGTTAAGCTTAGAAAAGGTGAGATTGTCGGACAATCGGAATCTGTATCAGCGATAACAAAGATCAACGAAGAAGAGTTAAGCCAATCCTTGAAGTCCGAAGAGCTGAACTCCATAAAGACGAACATTCTCAAGTCATATAATCTTAGCCACCAACAACAAAGAACTGCAGAAGGTCTCCTCGAAGAATTTGCAGACATCTTTTCGTCATCGAAAGGGAAATATGGCAGAACGCAATTGGTACAAGATCGAATCAATACCGGGGATGCAAGGCCGTTTCGTCAACCTGCAAGACGCCTTTCACTAGCCAAACAAGGTGAGGTTGAAGAACTGATAACCACCATCAAGGAAGAAGGTCTGATCGAAAACTCTAAAAGCTCTTGGGCGTCTCCAGTAGTCCTGGTAAAGAAGATAGACGGATCAAACCGCTTTTGCGTGGACTATCGAAGGTTGAATGATGTGACCAAGAAGGATAGCTACCCTCTGCCTAGGCACAGTGACACTCTGGACGCAATGGAATGACCACAATGGTTCTCCACTTTGGACTTGAAAAGTGGTTACTGGCAAGTCGAAATCCATCCTGAAGACAAAGAAAAGACAGCATTCTCAACGATAAGCATTCATTTTTGCCAAAAAAAATCATCTTTTCAGATGAAGCTCATTTTGATCTTGGCGGATATGTAAAAATGATGTTCAAATGGTAGACATGTGCATTCAAGAGGACACAAGCGTCCACAGGTTTTTTTCTCAAAACCCACCTCTGTCTATCAACTCCTACTCTCACCTCCCCGCGGTGAACATCGGGTGCCTAGTACCTCAACTGGAGATTGGGTTCCAACCCCAGTGGAAAGTTGTTGGAGAAGTGTTTCCACTAAGGTACCTCTCCTTATCCAGACGGCAGCGGAGGAATTCCAGAGATGGAATCAACGGTGGCGTCTACAGTTCCAGTAAGGTTGAACTACTTAGTGAACACATTATAGGGCTTCTTCGACATATTCGGAGCCCAGCCCTATAAGGAGCGGTTCATCCGGCTCCCCTTCCTTGGAGTTATATTTACTAAGGATCTGGCCCTCCAGGTTGGGGGTTGTGCCGTCGGGGTGACTTCCTGGCCACGTAAGAACATCATAGTTTCGAAGCAACAACAAGCCTTGGATACGGAGGGATTCACTGTTGACAACCCAAGAAAACGAAATAAGGACAACGAACTTCGGATATGTACGTGGAATCTTAGGTCCCTTAACAGACCACGTGCAGCCGAACAATTAGCGGAAGCCCTAAACTGCTGCAAGGCAGATATTACAGCCATCCAAGAAGTGCGATGGGATGGACCGCGCAAACGCAAACTAAAAGACTGCGATATCTACTACGGCGACTGCTACCGAGAACAAAGACAGCGTCTATTTGGGTGTGGATTTGTTGTTGGAACTAGGCTCAGGCAAAAAGTCTTGAGTTTCAACAGTGTGAGCGAGCGCATCACGACATTCCGCATCAAGTCTAAATTCGCCAACATAAGCCTAATATGCGCGCATGCCCCAACAGAGGAGAAAGATGAAGACACCAAAGACATATTCTTCGAGCTCTTGGACAAGACATATGAGCAGTGCCCTGGCTATGACATTAAAATTGTCTTAGGAGATTTTAATGCCAAGCTAGGAAGAGAAGACATCTTTGGTGGCATAATCGGGAGATACAGCCTCCACGACACTACCTCCGACAACGGATTCAGGCTGATCAATTTCGCTGCGGGGCAAGACGTTCTGGTAGCTAGTACGCAGTTCACGCTTCTCAATATCCACAAGGGGACATGAAAATCTCCTGATCAATCAACCGTCAACCAGATTGACCACATTGCGATCGACGCACGACATTTCTCCAGTATCCAGGATATCCGAACATTCCGAGAGGCCAACTACCTCGTTGTAGCCAAGGTACGGCTACGGATATCCCGATCCAAGCCAAAACAAGGAAGTACTGTGAGAAGATTCGACGTTAGACGGCTACAATCGCAAGAGACTGCCATGTCCTTTTCCGATCGAGTCTCTAATAAGCTCTTAAGGAGTATTATGCTTCCTGCATTAAGCATTGAAAACCAGTGGCAACATTGCCTTCCAGAGATCAGAGATGCCCCCTCTGAAGTGCTAGGTTTCGCACGGCCACCACAGCGAAACCCCTGGTTTGACGACGAATGCCGGCAAGCGCACGCAGCGAAACAAGAGGCATACAAAACGGCGCTGCACAAAAGGACTAGAGCTGCTCGCGAGCTCTACTAGCAGAAGAGGAGAGAGGAACACCGGCTTCTTAGACGGAAAAAAAGAGAGCATGAGAAGCGCGCGATCGAGGAGATAGAGGGATGTCACAACAGGAATGAGGTTCGTAAATTTTACCAAAAGGTAAAAAAAACCTCCCAAGGGTACCAGCCACGAACCGAAGCCTATAAAGACGATCAAGGGAACATCGTAGTAGAACCACAGTCGATGCTGAGAATATGGATAGATCACTTCTCCAAATTATATAACGGCGACGACGAACCGGATTCCGCTGTAAGGGAGATAGAACCACTCAACCTCGGCGACGCAGATCAACAATTCCGCCTACCCGACCTTGACGAAGTGAAGATAGCTATATCTAAACTTAAGTCAAACAAAGCTGCTGGAGCTGACGGCATCACCGCCGAACAATTCAAAGCAGCAGGCGATGACTTGGTAGGGAGCATGCACCAACTCATCTGCAAAATATGGTCGGAAGAAAGCATGCCCGATGAGTGGATACATAAGAAAGGAGACCCTCTAAACTGCGCTAACTACAGAGGCATCAGTCTCCTTAACATTGCGTATAAGATCCTCTCTGCCGTATTATGTGAACGTCTGAAGCCATTCGTCAACAACCTGATTTGTCCTTATCAGTGTGGCTTCAGACCAGGAAAGTCCACTATCGACCAAATATTCACACTACGGCAGATCTTGGAAAAAACCCAGGAGCTTCAAATCGATACCCACCATCTCTTTATCGATTTTAAAGCCGCGTATGACAGCATCTATAGGGAAGAGCTTTACCGAGCAATGTCTAGTTTTGGCATCCCTGTCAAATTTATCCGTTTGTGCAGAATGACATGAAGATGGAGAATGCACGCTGCTCTATCAAGGTCGGAAAAGATCTTACCGATGCATTTGATGTCAAAAAAGGTTTTAGACAAGGCGATGCACTGTCATGCGACTTCTTCAACCTCGTTCTGGAAAGAATTGTGCAAAACTCAACCATCAACACTAGAGGCACAATCTTCCAAAGATCCATCCAAGATGGGTTTAGTGGCCAATGAGGGCAAGACCAAGTATACGCTGTCATCAAAAAAGGACACTGAACGACGACGTATTGGACAAAACGTCACCATGGACAGCTATAACTTTGAGGTAGTTAAGGTCTACCTAGGCACCGCTATTAATGCAGACAACGACACCAGCGCTGAAATCAAACGAAGAATAACTCTTGCAAATCGCTGCTTCTTTGGACTTAGAAGGCAATTGAGATGTAAAGTCCTCTCTCGAGCATGTAAAATCACCATCTATAAGACACTCATCATCCCGGTTCTCATCTATGGCGCTGAGGCCTGGACCCTGTCAAAGAAAGATGAGAGCGTCTTAGGATGCTTCGAGAGAAAAATTCTTCGGGTGATTTTTGGTCCCGTACGCATAAATGGAGAATGGAGGAGAAATATAACGACGAACTGTACGGGCTGTACAGCGACACTGACCTAGTTAGCAGAATTAAAGTCCAACGGCTTAGATGGCTAGGTCATGTAGAGCGGATGGACATCAACGCTCCAGCCCGGAAGGTCTTCGAATCCAATCCCGAGGGACGGCGCAGTAGAGGAAGACCGCGACTCAGGTGGCGCACCCAGGTGGGAGAGGACCTCAACCAACTTGGTGTGCGAAACTGGAGACAGCTAGCTAGGGACCGAGCTGGCTGGAGACACTTGTTGGTTGAGGCCCAGGTCCGCCCCGGACTGTAGCGCCACCTTAAGTAAGTAAGTAAGTAAGGATATGTAAAAAAGCAAAATTGTCCCATTTGGGGCACAGAAAATCCGCACGCTAACATTAAAAAGCAGATACACCCAAAATGATTCACTATTTTGTGTGGACTTTGGTCCAGAGGAATAATTGAACGGTCAATGGCGATCGTTATCGGGCCAGTTGAACGATTTTTTTTCACAAACATTGAAGAGGAGGATATTGGCAACATTTGGTTTTAACAGGACGGTGGCATTTTCAAAAAAAAAAAGTATTTTTCGGACCCTTTATAAGGATGCAGGCAAGACAAGCTGTTAAATGTTGACCTTTTACAATATTCAGTTTGCATTATCCTTTCCGGGACACCCGGTATGTGTATGTACATAAAGTAGCTATCATTGTGGTCTTATCTTCAATTTATTTCTTCTTCCGATTATAAAAATAGTTACTAAACAGATATAAATATTTTCTAGGAATAAAAATGAATTTTTACCTGATATAAAATATATGTGCTCCACTTCAACTATTAATGATTGATTGATCTTTAAGCTAACCCACCGATGGCTGATAAAGCATAATAGCTTCATTTCATTTAAACAAATCCCCCTCACTCTAAGTAATGAAGTTTTTATTTCCTGTCTCACGCGAGATGATATTTACTTCCGCTATAGCTTCTTTTAATATAGCTTCCATTCCATGTTGGTTGACTTTGAGTGAAATGCTGTTGATCCCGAATCATTCTCAAACTTGACACAAAACCAAGAAAAAAAAAGGAGCACCAAAGGATGAAGAGCAAAAATATATGTATATTATAGAATATTCAGTATTCAACCAAAAATATCCACTGATGGCTGGCGGGACTTAGACTGGCATGTGTAGAACACAGAGTGCCAGCAAAACTCTTAAAATGAGCGATAATCTACGTTTCGTGCACATGCTACCTTTCAACCGGAACCGATGAGATTAGGTGACATCCTTAACACCAACCAAAAACTAACAAACATCAACCCCCACCCATTCCATCACCACCGCACACCATCACTAACTATTGGGATTGCCGCAAAATGCACTCAAGTGATATATTACCACCAGCCACTACCAAACCGAGGATATCCACACATATCCTTTCTCTAACCTCTACTCTAAGTGGTGCTGGACAAACCGGAAAAAAAACACACAAACAAAAAAGAAAACAAACTGAAACGAAATTGTTTAAAAGAATAATATATAAAATAAAATATCTTTTTAGCACCAAATGGAGCACATAATATTGTACACCTATACATACAAATAAAAATAAAAATACAAAAAGAAATAAACAAACCACATTTTTATCCTCATTTTCAGGATTTACTCAATTTTTTTCTATGTTCAATTGTTTCTGGTAATGGGGCGAAGGAAGCCACCAGTGTATTTTGTTTACAGGTTCCTACCTATTCCATCGTGTAAACGAAAACATCTCCATCTACATATCTACAGAGTCATGCATGCAAAAATCTATTGTACTTCCGGTGGTTGCAGTCGAAACCCAGAGAGAGATGAATGGGTGACACACCGAAAAATAAGGATATAGACTTATCAGACTGAAGAGGGTAAGGAGCTCAGAGCTTAGAGCTCACCTTTGTTGACATTTGACGCTCGTTGTCGTTGCGCCTCGCCTAATACCGCATGCCACACATTCAATAGAAACACCCAACAGTACCCATTGCATTAAAAACCACACCCCATTGTACTTTGGTGGTGGTGGTAGCGCGGTGACTCTGCCATCGCCCACATATTATACCGGAAAGAAATGTCGGATTTGTGTCGTTGGGAATTCGGCTCGAAGGATCTATAAACGGTTTTCAATATACAACTCTTCGTCTCGTCGTCTTCGTCCTTCTTGATCCATCATTGGAGTTGGAGTTTAAGGGGTTTAGGTATACCTATATGAACCTACCTACAACTTACATACCTTACGAGCTCGACGTTCATCGTTGTTGGGGAAGACGAACCAATGATGCGGATCAACATGTTTGTCAAAGGATTTACCTTCAATTTAAAATACCTTCTCACAGTTAGAACATAATATTTCCTTACATCGTATAGATAGATCTCTATTAAAGGGTATGCAAAAGGGTGGCTTTAAACTTCAGAAAGAGTAAAAGTTTCTCGATGGAGTACCGACACCGAGTTCCTTAGAACAGACAATAGAATATAAATATTGTTCTCGAGGTGGAAGCGTATGTATGGGGTAACATATTCAAAAACAAAACACATTTTGATGCTAATGAGCGACGCCAGGAAATCAACCATCAATAATGCAGGATTTTAAATGCATTACAATTTTGAGCCTTCTTTCTTTTGTTTTCATAAACGATGACGACAATGAGATGGTGGGAAAAAGTTCGTTTCCAAGAAATGAAATTCTAGGATTCTTAACCCTTCTTTTTTCAAACAGATGTTTATAAATTTTTGAGAACTAGAATTTTAGAATAATGGTTTACAAGTTCTTGGAGGGTTTTCACATTGAGCAGATTCAGACAACATAAGGGACTTTTTGACCAAAGGCAACAAGCTAGTTTTTCAAGTGTCATACATTTTAAACTCAGAACTTTACTTCTATAACCTCTACCTTTAGTTCAAAGTACAAGAACTACCAAAGACATTCTACAAAGCATTTCTAAGGCAAACTACAAGTCCATCATGATTTGTATTTTATGTTGTGAAGGAATATTACTTGTTTCTTCTCCAATTTGACAATAAACCCTTTTTCACAAACATAATATTAAATGGAATTGTGCAGAAAATAAATAAATCACAGACTAATAAAGTTCAGCTTTCAGTTGAATGTAAAAATATGACCGTACTGTCATTTTGACATAAGTGGTCTTGACCAACTTTCCAGTCAAATTTCCAATAAAGTGGTTTTAATTGGAAGGCAATTTTTTGGCAGCTGGTCAATCAAATACCAGAAATTTGCCTTACTTTTAAGTCCCTTATGTCGTCTGAACCTTTCCATTGGGCAGGTTCAAGCAACATAAGGGACTTCATTTGCAGTCAACTTCATTCTTTGAAAACGCATTTCGACGAAGGCAACATTTTGTTAGAAGTTGACTTGACTTAATAGTTAGTGAGATTTTTCTTTCCATTAAAGTTGCCTTAGTTGGTAGGTAATTTTTTGCAAGCTGACCATTCAGATACTAAAAACTTAACCTTAACCTTAACCTTAACCTTAACCTTAACCTTAACCTTCACCTTAACCTTAACCTTAACCTTAACCTTAACCTTAACCTTAACCTTAACCTTAACCTTAACCTTAACCTTAACCTTAACCTTAACCTTAACCTTAACCTTAACCTTAACCTTAACCTTAACCTTAACCTTAACCTTAACCTTAACCTTAACCTTAACCTTAACCTTAACCTTAACCTTAACCTTAACCTTAACCTTAACCTTAACCTTAACCTTAACCTTAACCTTAACCTTAACCTTAACCTTAACCTTAACCTTAACCTTAACCTTAACCTTAACCTTAACCTTAACCTTAACCTTAACCTTAACCTTAACCTTAACCTTAACCTTAACCTTAACCTTAACCTTAACCTTAACCTTAACCTTAACCCAATAACTTTGCCCATTGAAAACCATTTAATGGTACCGATATTAACACTACATCATTCACTCAGGCCATTGCTTTATGGTTAAAAGAAGATATTGAAGTAAGACAGACATTTTTTGTTTTTGTTTTGATAGCCAACATTTCTTATTTTTGTTTCAAAGTGTACATTATGGAACTGTCAAAATTGTGCATACTCATAAATTGCTTGACGCATTTATTTCAAGTTATATTTTGATATATTATTGAAGGTTGAAGCTTTAAAAAAATGGTCGGGGTTGAAACTCCTCAGAAAAATGTGTTTTAAAAAATAAAAATGATATGTCAAATATAAAGTATACACATAATATTATCTGCTGTAAGAAACTTAAAAAAATATGTTTTAAATAGTCTGAAAAAGCCACCTCTTGAAATGTTCCATGGCTATGTTAAATTGTATTAGAGAATAATACTGTATTTTCATTTATGAAATGGTTCTGAAATACCATGTATTGAGTTCTGAGGCGAAAAAAAATTAGCTATGCTCTTGAGGCATCTTCGGAACTTAGGTGATAGTTCCCACAAGATCAATTTCATTTTCTACACAACGTTCTTCTGTCAAAATTAAGCTTATGTTTTTATGAAGTAAGGAGAAAACCCGTAAAGAGTCTAAATTACTGCTTTGCTTATTTCGGAATGTTTATCTTTCCATTAAAATGAAAACGCTTCAACATAATTATAGTAAGAAACGTTTACCTACTGTTCATTTTGGCGCTTTTTGTATCTATGTATATTTAAAATGGTTGACCTAGGACTACTAAATCATCTACAATCAACTTTTCGTTAATAGACATTTATACTCAAAATCGTAGAAAATAATACGAAGCATGATATTACAAAAATTCAATACAAACATTGTCTAAGAAGAAAAGGAACAGACGAAATGTGTTTAGAATGGACAAAATCAATCAGTCCAGGTGAAAATAAACTTAAATAGCTTTGCCAAAAGGAGTGTTTTTAATATTTTTAAAAACTAGTAAAACAAAGTCAGCGAAATGATAGCCACGACTGTGGTTCATTTTCATGAAATCTATGTCCTTAATTATTTCAGGAGTTCTATTTGCTACGATCAATCTCATGCTAGATAGGAAGTAGATAGCTGGCAAAAAATATTTAAACAAGTTTCAGCTTTTCACAAAAAGCATACAAACATTAAGATTTCGAAGCCCAAAAATGTTTTGAAACAAAATTACCGGATTTTTACCAAAAACGATACAAATTTGAAATCAATTTTCTGGTTCCATAATAAATCCACACGTCAAATCAGCTGTTCAGTTAGAAACCCACATATGCCAAAAATTCTTGAATATCTTAGGTTTAATTTTTTGACATCCCAGCTGTTTTAGATCAGCTGTTCTTTTACACTAACAAAAAGGTTTACGATACTCTATCTCTCTAAGATTGAACGCAGCCATTATCTATTTTTCATAGTTCTTGTATTAATTGTGGAGCATTAAAATAGACCCTATCTTTGCCATGGATCTTATGAAAAATGAGGCAATGAGTTACATAATTCACCTCCAATTGTTATGATCATCTTTTCGAAAAATGACAAGATCAATGATTCCTCCTGCAACTATATCCTCGTAAGTGGACACGTAACGACTTTTTCCAATTCAGTTACTAAAAAAAAACATTAAATATCTTTTCTGTGCGCAATCTATTCACCGTCCAATCACATCGCCAGAACAAAGCCCGCACCAAACACAGATTCCTTAAAGATAACAGAGCTTTTAAATATTCATTTTAAGATTTCCCTATCCGCTTATATGACAATTCTCTTAGGTGAAAGTAGACATTACACTAAAGATACATTTTTTTTGAAAATCATGTACATTTTGATGGACTCCGTGGTTGCTGATAAGTTGTATTTACTAAGCTTTAAAGGCCTTTAGACTTTATTATGTGTGCAAAATTTGTCAACAATTAAGCTATGGAATCAACAAATAATTTCAAGTTGCAACGCACAGTAAATGTACCAACAACTCAATTTGTTCAACAGTCTTACTACCACAGCAAAAGGAACTTTACGAACTACGGCTGCAAATTTAAAAAAAAATTGTTGAAGTGTGTATTGATCCATTTTAAGTTAGGCAGTTTTTACTAGTCCAATGTCACAAACTGACAAAAGTGACATTTGTCTGTCTAAATAGCGACTTGCTCAAAGTGAAATCTAGTATTGCATAACCATTTTCTACTTTAAGGCACAAGTTATAGCTATCATTGGTTTTCATCATTGAAAACAAACATTACAATTTTTTTGACAGTTCGTTTATAAGTAGCTATCATTAGAAATTTATATCATTGAAAAGAATTTCTTGATTGAAATCCACCGACAAATTTTTACTGACAGAAATCTGTCATTGGAATTGTGTGAAATTGGAACACAAATCAGTGGAACGATTTGTTTCACTTTTGAACATAAAGTATCAGCTGTTCAGCAAAATGAATTTCCGTCAGGAAAATAGAAAAATAAATGCATAGGTAATTACACTATTTTTTCTTTTTATGGCTAAAACACAAACACGCATCAGCTTCGGCTTCGCCTGACGTTTACGAGTTCAGCCATAGGAATTCAATGCATGCTATCACAATGGAGCTTCGACCTCACGTTTAGTTTGACAATCGTAAGGAAAAGAACGTAATGTAACGTAATGTGACTCCAAACGGAAGCTCTAGTTCAATTATCTGAACATTTGCTTTGTCTGACAGCTCATCAGCTGTAAAAAAATGTCAACAAACAAAATATTTGCTCTTTGGAGGGATGAAATAATACAAATGTCATTCAAATCAACCTCGAAGCAGGCCTAACGTAACGCAGACGAAGCCGAAGCTGAAGCGTGTATGTGTTTCAGCCATTAGTGACTTATACACATATATAGTGTTAAAATCAAGAGAGTTGAAAAATAAAAGTTAAAAGTAGCGTTGGGTAAGTGAGATTTTTTTTATATATTAAAATGACGGTCATTTTCCCAACATAAATTCTCAGAACTCCATATAACTATTTTTATTTTAAGAAATAAAAATAGTTCTTTTGTAAATTTTTGTATACAGTTAAATTCCAAGCATATACCTTTACTGAAACTTCGTACAAGACGTACCTAACTAATTAAAATCTGGTTTTTCAATTGCAAAATGTTTAAATTGTACATGAAAACGTTCATATTGTAATTCAGTCACGAATTTTTAATCATTAAGTTTCAACCGTTACGCTACGTCGCTATTGTTAAGACATCAAAAAAGATGTAACAATTATTTTCACCACATTATGCCCATCTATATGCTCACTAAAACTGCCTTTCAACCAAAACTCAACACATTCACGAGACACATCCATTTTTTCATTCAGCACGTATATTTATTTCAAAATGGACACATTCAGTATTTGGCAAAACACATCAAAGTTTGCATCAGCTGTCATGCGTATATTATTTTCATCTTTCAAAGTTCGAAGCAAAACAACGACACTAAACAAAAACAAACAAAGAATTCCTAATTTTTTTTTCAAAATCATTTTGATTTTGCTAAAAATATAATAAAAACACTAACTCAAATCTAAGTAATTGATTTAAAATCAAAATAACATTCTGTAATTTATTAACCCGCCAGCATCACCATCAACTTCCACATACACAAAATGGCTTCAAACGATTCGGGAGTGGACACCAGTAATGACAGCAACGATGGTAACAACTTTATCCTACCGATCCCCTTGGTGATTCCAAACCTACACGACCTCAATTTGCTGGGCGATGCCGGTATCGAAGATGATCATCCGGCTCAGCCATTTGCCCAGCCACAACCCAAACCTTCAGACATGGGCGCTCTGATGCGTCCATCTAGTCTTCCTTCAGGCAGTCATTCGCTGAAGATGCGGTGTCGCATGAAACTAAGAAGTCGCCTGTGCAGCTATGCCAACATCCAAACAGAATCAAACGGTCGCCGTTTACGCCTCGCCGCGTCCACCTGTAACGTCGAGCTACTCACTCGAATGCTTGAAAAGGGAACCGACCCCAACTCCTCCGACGAACACAAACGCAGTCCCCTCCATTTGGCTGCCTGTCGCGGCTACGATGAGATCGTGTCACTGCTTTTGCGATTCGGTGCCAATCCTAACATAGTCGATTCCCTGGGCAACACACCCCTCCATCTGGCCGTGATCTCAGCCTCATCGAACAACTTTAATCTAGTAGTTAGAATACTGCTTCAAGGTGGGGCCAGTCTACATGTATTCGACCGCAGTGGCAAAACTCCTTTCGAGTTGGCCGAAAGCAAATGGCGGCTACTCAAGCTCCGCTATCAAAATCCAACACCAGAAAAAGAGAAAATTCTCGAGGATATGTGTCTTCTGATAAGCCTAATGTTGCGCTACCTGTACAGACAAAAACAAGATATTGACGATTTGGATGCGCTCGAGAATCGCCTGAAAAACCTTAGCACCGAGGATCAAGTGGCCGAGGCCGATGCGTTGCTCGCCAGCGTCGAGAAGATGTCACTCAAGTAGCAATTGTTGCTGTAGTAGATTAGATTTTAGTTTATAGTTTGCGTTAGCTCGAAACATACATAAATCCGCGATAGAAGACGAATAAAAAAATATGTATTTATGATTTAAACATGTAATTGACAAAACAAACAGAAACAAAATATGACGAAGATGAGGCACGTGACAGGATAGAGGACGAGAGAAATCGCCGCCGCACTTTGAATAAAATTTGAATCTTTATTAAAAAATCGCAATTGTTTTCGTTTTTCAATCATTCTTTTTTTTCGTGCAGTTCATTGTTTTTTTTTTTTGGATTTACAGTGATTGGTTTTGGGTTCGACTTGTCAAACTTTTGTTTGGTGGTCGATCATATGTCTTTTTTTTGACAATTAAAAGAGCGTAAATAAATTCTTGTTGATTTAAATTTAATAGCTGCGTGTTGTTTAAAATTCTTGCAAAAAAGTGAATCGGAATACGAAAATAATTTTTGTCAAAAAAGTAGGGTAAACCTGCCCAGTGCCCATTCCGGAGGATTATAAGTACCTAATTACAAAAGTTTCCTTTTTGTTTCAAAATTTCTAGTGAGTATATTTTATTCTTAAACATGTGATGAATATAAATAAGTTCGTATGAATTTTAAAGTATAAAAAGTGTTGTTCTGGAGTTTAAAGACTGGTTGGAACAATATTTTTAGCAGAGAGGGAAGATTGAAGCAAAAAGTGTTTGAGTAACTTGCATAGATTCATGTCTAAAGCTGCTCTGAAGCGCATAACGAACGGAAGGAAAAAGTTTGTCCGTGTTTCTAGGTTTCTTGTTAGAAACACGAACAAAGTGAGTACCTACATATAGTTAAAAATGCTACAATCAGTACAACAATTAGAAATGTATATACCTAATTACTTTGACTAATGATGTCGAGGAAGCAATACGTGGTTAATATTGACTGATATGTGGTAATTGAGGAAGATATATCGTATTTACGTTTTGCTTAAAGAACAAGAACCGATAAACGATCTTGTGATCCAATAGCTTGAGACCAAACTCTTAATCAACAAAATCATATGTCTCCCATGCTTTTCATTCCATACGAGAGGGGTTGATCATAGTGTTATGAAATTAAAGGTAAGATTGTCCCCTTTTTAGGAAATACATTAAATGGCTTCGGAGCTACATATCTGTAAAAATTGTAATTGATTGTATGTACAAGTGGCTTACTTTTATCACGCCTGCGTTAGAATACTGAGCGACGGTTCAAACGAAATGTGGGCGAAATTTCCTAAAGACTCGAATATACCTTTTTTTATTATTTTTAAGTTTTTAATTATAGGCAGTGGCGTCTTTAGGCATGGGCCCGTTGGGCCAGGACCCAGGGCCCCGCAATTCCCTGGAACTTTTAGGTGAATTTAATAAGCTCAGGAAAGGGATACACTTCCTTTTTATCAGCAAATATTTGTAACGAATTCACTGATATAATGGGAAAACAAGTCCTAATGAAAATTGTAGGTGAAATTAGATCGGCAAAATATTTTTCCCTAAGTGTTGACAGTACAGTTGACTTTTGTAATTCGGTATGGTAAAAATTGTGTTCCCATAACAAGCTTTTTAAAATTTATTCATATTCAAGAGCATTAATCTGAATATTTGGCTGACGCAATCTTGACATTTCTGGTAAATTATGATATTTCAATAGAGGATTGTATGTCGAGAAAATATTCTCGTTTGCAGGAAAGATTAAAGGAGAATTTGCGAATTTGCTACCTTTGTAGCTTGTGCAGCACATTCTCTTAACTTGGTAGGCCTTCATGCTAATGGTCGTGTACAGGAGGCAACAAGTTTCTTTTAAGTGGTTCACAAAATATACAACTTTTTTTCTGCTTCTACCCATCGCTGGAATAAATTGAATGAATGTTTAGGTTCACATAGAGTTTTTAAAAGCCTTTCTGAAACAAGATAGTCTGCACAAGCTGATGCAGTTAACGCGCTCCATCATGGTTATACATAATCAAATTACTGAAGCCTTGACATCTATCTGTAGAGACACAAAAACAAAACTGGAATTCCTCATTTTAACAGAAATTTGTAGAAAAAGAATTCATAAAACCAGCAAAAGCCTTCAAAAAGAAACAATAACGATTGACGTTGCTGCCAATTTGCTTTGTTCATAAATGATCTAAGGGAGAATTATAAATTTGCAGCGTGTGCCAAAATTCAGAATCCGGATGCTTATTATAGAGACTTGATGGTCTGCACCATCCCTCCAGTTAATTGGGAAAGAAAAGTTTAAAATATCAATTTTTTCCAATTATTGACACTATTACTTTGCAATTAAAAATACGATCCAATTGCAATCAACAAATTAATTGTGAAGTTGCAAAATTCTTGCGAACAGTTTTCAAAAAAAAATACCCTAGAGACGTTAATGCAGAAGAACTTGAGGTAGAATGTCTGTACCTCGTACAGTATTTAAAAGAATTCAATAAAGATCTTATTACAATATCAAAATTGTACAGTCTAATTAGGAACACCTTCCAAATGTAGAAACTGCCTGTAGTTTTTTTTTGTATCTTTGATGGTTTCAAACTAGAAGAGCGTTCATTTTCGAAATTCAATTCAACTGGATAAAATTAGCTTCTAAGAACAATGCTACAAGATAGACTAAACAGCTTGTCAATTTTATGACTTGAAAATGAACAACTGCAGGAAATTGAATTTGATGACTTAGTTCATGATTTTGCAACTGACAAAGTCAGAAAAGTATGCCTTTAATAATATTTTGCTGTAAAGAAATAAATTTATATACAATTTAAAAAAATATAATAACATTAGAAATCAACCAAAAAAAAAATTCAAATTATCAAAAATCAACTATAAGGTAAATTTTAAAAGAAATATAAAGAAGTATCTGTTTTGTTTTTTTCTTAGTTCCCCTGATTCTAGGCCTTCCTTGAGTAACAGTTGCTAATTGTATGTACCTTTGTTCTACTCAAAATGATTTAAAAGAATCACAAATCCTTTAAGACAGTCTCCAATTTTACTTAATGGTCGCACAGCAATTCTTGTTTATTTTTCTTAATGGGTAGAACATATTTTTGGAAAACTCCCTACTGACTATAAAAGCAAACATTTTAGAACAAAATATTTTCCCTCAAAAAAGTATCTATTAAAAAACCTACTTGTGTAATTTATGAGAATTTTTAAATTCAAGATTATTGGTAGGTTTTCTGAAACTACATTATTCAAAAATATTTATAATATGTTAAAAAAAGTTAACCTAAATGTATTTCAAAGATTCAATATCGCTACATTCATATTTTGTTTTTAATATTGAACATTGAAATTGATTTCGGCACGTTCTCACGTTCGTTTAAGTATTTCAAAGTTAGGCGTAAATGTACTTTTGTATTTATGTATATCGTACAGTGGACCTCGAAACTACAATTTTTAGTTTTAAGTTCAGCTATCGAGAATAATTTGAATTGTGTTTTCCCTATTACATTTATATCAAAGGCAATGTTCAAAATGGGACAGCAATGGAAGTAATTTTCTAAAATACTGGGTACAGTAAGACCAGGAAAAGAGCCAAGGGCGGATCCAGACTTTTAATCAGGAGGAGGGGGTCACACGCTTACCATATAGACGATTTTTTACTCACTGCTTAAAAATGTTTTTAATGCTCTGTAAAGGAGGATAACAAAATTTAAGACCTTAAAGTTGTCAACAAAACTTAAAAATTTTAGAGAGAAAAATGTTTGGTTCTTCAATTTATAGAAATATTTGCATTTAAGTACGTAATTTAACTAAAAAATTAAATTAAAAGTACTCACAAATTACACGTTTCAGAACCTCTTTTCACTTCAAATCTCGAGAGATTCAAAGCTTTAATATCAATAGATATGAAACGTTTATAATATTTTTCAATTAACAATTAGTTTAACAGAAGTGTCCCTTTTGCTGTTTTTGGGACATTTATATTATTGAAATTCGTGTTTAAATCTCAGTTCTAGAGCATACAAAGCAAATTCACTTCAAAAGTAGATTTATTTAATTTTTTAAGATCTATTACGATCAGAAAATCAATTTTGAAATAAATAAAATGAACTTGCTATTCTTTTTTAAAAAGTCTGTTTAAAAATATTTCCTACCCTTTAACATTTAAAAATGTACCCGCAAAATAAGTTTTTCTCAAAAATTTATATGCCATTTCATTTCTCAAAAAAATTAGATTAGATTTAGATTTTTTTCGTAAATTATTTACATTCTAAATTTTGCCTAAAAAATATTGTACATTTAACATTTAAATTTCATCAAATAATGTTGATCCCTTTCTTTAAAAATCTTTTTAAAAATTAATGAAAAATACATTTTTGATCATAAAAAATCATCATCGATTTGTTCATTTGATCATCAAAAAGAGCTTGCACAGAAAGAGAAGGTTATTGAAATCGGTCCATTAGTTCTTGAGAAAACCTAAAAACAAAATAATGGTTTTTGAGGGGTACCCTTCTGGAGCAATACGAAAATATGTTTTTCTTGTAGAAAGAAGCCAAATTAAGAACACAACATTTAGAGAAAATTTTAGAAAAATCACATGTTTTAACCAAGAAACTGAATTATTTTCGTATTAATAAAATGAAAAAACGCCATACGCTAATCGGCTGAAAACCTTAATTTCAATCAACACAATTGTTTGGACTGTAGGAGCCAGGAAAGACAGACAGACAAACGGAATCGGGGTACACACTTTTTTCGACTTCTCTACTGTCGTAATGTCTTATTTGATTAAAAGCTCTACTTCGAAATTGTTAACCTACTAATGCAAACAAATGTAATAATAAAATTGAAGACTAGTTTAAGGAATTTAAAGGAAACTTAAAATAAAATTACTGATCTCTTATTCAAGGTTTCTTCTTAAGAACCTAAATATTTGCTCTTTTTCTTAAAAACTATTTTTATGAAAATAATTTGAAGCATGACTTAATTTTTTTCAAATTCTAAATTGAGTGAAAACAAATATTTTAGTTGTTTTTGACAACAAACCACTTTTACTTATAAAACTTAACTTTGTGGCTCATATGACCCCTCCTGGACTTATTTGAAATCGATATCTCTTCTGGTTCTTGAGCTATGGACGACGAAAAAAACGTCGCGAACGTACGGACGTACGAACGTACGTACACACGCACGCACAGACATATTTCTAAAAATATTTTATTTCGACTCTAGGGACCTTGAAACGTCGAGAAATGTCAAAATGTTCAATTTGACAAATCGGACCCATTACAATAACTTCCTATTTAAAGTTAATAATTTAAACCATTACTAAAGATACAGACATTTTAGTTGTTTTTGACAGCAAAGAACTTTTTGGTGAATGTTGTTAAATTAATAACAAATATTTACTTGTACAAGTTAACTGTGTAAGCTTTATGAATCTTATGAACCCCTGAATCGCCCGTTGGTCAAAATTTGATGGATTTTGTGCTAAGTTTTAAAATAGGGCTTAAGTTCCGATTCATATTATGTGCTTGGTCCAGTGCTTAGTTAAAAATGGTTCTTTTGGCAACAAAGTTTTAAGAAGTAAAATACAAATTTTGTTTTCAAATAAAAAATATAAATAATTCAAAATATATTGTGGTCATATCCATTAACTCAATACGATTAGTTTTGAATTGAAGGGAATTCCTACAAAAATTCAACAAAATTTTTTCTCAGGGGGGGTCATGACCCCTACGACCTACGACGAATGCAAATAGGCCCTTATATTTACAAAAAAAAAAATATTCATAAGAAAGAAGCATTTAGTTAATACCCGTGTTTTGTTGGAAAATCTATCTATAGTATGAATAACACCGATAAAAGGTAGAGTAGAATCTTACTACGGATGTATTTTTACATTTCAACGAGTCTCGAATGGATCTTATGTGATTTCGTTCTCAAATGTTGGTACGATTGATATTGCATTTGTATCTCGATGGCTGTGTTCGTTGAGTAGTTGTGCATTTGGAATTATGTATGTTTTTTCCATTGGGAAAACAAATTAATGTGTTACTGTTGATATTATTTAGTTTTGTTAATAAAAATGGACTAACTGGGCTTATTTTGCAAAAGAAAACAATAGAAAAGATAATTAAGTTATGCTATGTTTCCACCAAAGGATTATCTCTGTTTAGATTAAATAAATCTTTTTGGTGTTTCCACCGCACAAGAAGATTTAAAAAAGATTAAGTTTGGCAGCACTTTTTTAAATGCAAATAATGTTTCGATGTATGTGTGAAGTGCAAGTGAGATAGTTTGATTCGTGTTAAACAATGAAGAACTGATTAGTTCAGCACCATATAAGAATATGCTGTCCAATTTTTTTTGTAATTTGATTAAAACAAAATTATATTTTTTGTACCAAACATGCAAATAAAAAGACCATAATGCATTATCTGTTAAACCAACTCCTCCACTCGGGTTTTTCTTCACAAATTTTGAATCGAGTCAAATCAAGCTCATTTCAACTCGATTCAGGTATATAAAGAACTGAGGCGGTTTTCAAGCTCGCTTCAACACAACGTGTTAATGTAGTAGTCTACGAACAAACCCCCTCCTTGAAGCAATTGTTAAATTAACTTTTTTGTATAGAATCTCAATTTCAAAATGTTTTCTTACCATTCCTTCTTGAAAATTATCCATTTTATTAGTTTTAGTTAGTTTTGTTAGAAGTTAATTTTAACATCTGATTTTCACAAAACTTTCTTCTATTTTTGAGTTTTGTTTGTATTATTGTTCTGACAGATCTTCTTTTAGTACCAATCTTTAAATACACAAATCTGGCTACTGCAGATCGTTTTATTGGCAATTTCTCACTGTACTTTATATGGAATACCAAAAAAACGCACTTAATACAAGATACAGAATATTCTCTTCTCTGCCACTGTAGCAGATTAGATTAATTCTTTTTTATTATTGATTGACAATAATAATTATAAATTGACAATTCGTCGCTGTCTGCGAATAGAAATAAAGATCATGTGAAAGAAAAGTCACAATATGCGAACATCCACAGTTCGCAGTTCGTAGCTCAAGTGCAAGATGCTTTAGGGAGATTTTTCTTGACTAACTTTCCAGTCAAGTTTCCAATAAAGTTGCCTTAATTGGATGGCAATTTTTTGGCAGCCAATCAGATGCTAGAAACTTGCCTTACTTTCAAGTCCCTTATGTCGCCTGAACCTGCCCATTTTAAACTCCCAACTTTACTTCACTAACCTCCACCTTCAGTCGATCGTGCAAAAATTACCAATACATTATTATCTTCAAAACACTCATTAAGCAAGCTACAAGTCTATCACGTCTTAAATTGTGTATTTTAAAGAAATATTACTTATTCCCTTTCTAATTTGACGAGAGGTAACCTTTTACACAAAACATTAAATTCAAAAAAGAAAAAAAAAATACATTACAAAGTTATGTATATTTAAAGCTCCACCTTCACTTGAATGAAAAAATATGCACAGCTGCCATTTTGACATAAGAGAACTTGATTTGATAGTCAGGTAGATTTTTCTTGACTAATTTTCCAGTCAACTTTTCAATAAAGTTATCTTAATTGTTAGGCACTTTTTTGGCAGCTTATCAAATACTAGAAACTTGCCTTAACTTCAAGTCCCTTGTGTCGCCTGATCCTGCTATTTGCCTTACTTATTCTGATTGGCTAAATCTAACTACGAAAGTAGTTGAAATTTCCCCTCCGACGTAGTGTAAAAAAATCGGCTACAAAGTTAGTGGAGAATGATTTTGACGTTTCACAATCAGCTGCTCGGTAAAGACACACGAATTCAAAATGAAATAAATCGTTCAGTATTTAAATACAAATATAAATCATTCAAATTGTATCTTAAATTTGATTTTATTGAATTTAAAAATACAAAAGATAAGTCAAAGTTATCAAATCAAAAACGATTCTATTATATAAAAGCGAAACCATTTTTAAGTTTGTTTCGCTCGACCTCAGAAAGTAGTCAACCGATTTATTTGAAATATATTTTATTATTTTCTATATTGTTATGAGAGTGTTTATAGCTTTAATTTTTTTCATTAATTATTTGTCAAACTTAAATATTATTAATTTTACATTTGTTGTCCATTTTTGTTCATTAGTTGACTTATGCAACCACTCATATCTTAAAACCTATACAATAATCGACAAAGATTAGCATTGCTTCATAAAGTCAATATTGTTGCTCAAATCACTTCTAAGTTAAACATACAACCTGAGAAATAAATTAAAAATAATTATAAAATTATAAACTTTTTGAATTTATTTTATCCTAGAAATTTGATTCCATCACAATCGCGAGGTCGCTGCTTTGTTTAATTCCATTATCATTCCAACATTTTTAATTTTCTTTTCTTCCCATGCCCTTTCTCTCTTAATATGTGTTCTATTTAATAGTTACGTTTTTTCTCTTACCTACCCACCTACATATTTAATTTTTCTGTATTGTATAGTTCATCAAGTAACCTACAGTGTGGGCTCTTTTTTTTAAGTTACTATGGACATTTAATTAACTACAGTGCCGTGCACATGAAATGCCGATTTATCTAAAGAAAAATTTGATCGTTTTTATTTTTCTGGTTCGAGGAAGTGAATAGATTATAATTCTTCCAATTTAAAAAGTTCTATTATAATAGCTTGAATTACCATATTCCAAAAAGCGGAATTTATCATTTGGGATAAATGTGCAATGAGTAATCAAGCTCATATTGAGGCTGTGAATATAGTCCTTAAAGATTTAAGATCATCGTCAAGACTTATGGGTGGGGTCACAATGGTTTTTTCTGGTTATTTAAGACAGATAATGCCAGTGATTCCCAAGGGTACTCGAGCCGATATTATCAAAGCTTGCGTTAAGTTGTCTTCTATTTAGCGATATGTACAAAAACTTCAACATAAAATCAATATGAGAGTAGAGCTTACTAACAACACTGATACTTCTGAGTTCGCGTCTCTACTTCTAAGAATTGGTGATGGAAAACATACTTTCATGGGTCCAAATACAATTGAATTAAACGAAAGCTTCGGAGAAATTGTATATTGTATAGCACAGAACAACTTATTCAGTGTGTGTATTTATTAAAATAATTGGTGTTCGGAACAAACAGTTCGACTGTTAACAGTCAAACATTTCATCTTCTTAAATCCCTTAGCAAGGAAATAAAAACAGCTACAATTTATCTTCTATGAAGACTTGTAGCAACCATATAATTCGCAGTAGCTCTATGTAGCTCATATTATATGGAATTTCGATTTATTCGAGAAAATATGCGTCAAGACAAAGTGCAATGGTCATCTTCTGATGAGCCCAACCATTGCACCGGGGCGAAACGCATATTTGAACACTATGCTGGTTCATTTTTATTTTTATTTTCATTTAATGATTTTAAAAATAAAAATATTATTTTCATGATTTTAAATCATATTTATTACTGTGTATGGAGACCTGAACGCGTTAGAATCAAGACCATTTTCTTGGTTTTGCGAAAGAGCTATCGTGTCACCAAAAAACTGTTCAGTGGATGAAATAAACAGATACGTGCTTCAGAATCTTAAAACGGAGTCGCATCAATACAATGCAATTGACACTGTGGTTGATGATATTGATAGTGCGCACTACCCTCATGAGTTTTTAAATTCACTCAATCCAGCAGGCCTGCCACCATATCAACTTAATTTAAAATTGATACACCAATTATTCTTATAAGAAATCTCAATCCTCCGAATATGTACAATGGCACACGACTCCAAATCAAAAAGCTATTAAAAAATATAATACAAGTCCAAATTATTGCCGGACCCCCGCAGTAGTAGAATATGCCCTGATTCCCGAGACACCAATGATACCAATATGTATCCCTTTTCAATTTAAACGTGTACAATTTCCCATTAAACTATGCTTTTCTATGACAATTAACAAGGCTCAGGGTCAATCGTTTAAATTTATTGGAGTCGACCTTAGGGAAAATGTCTACTCTCAAGGTCAGCTTTATGTTGCTCTTTCCAGGTAAAGCAACCAATACATACTTTTTCCTCGCAGTAATATAACTGCAAATATTGTATATCCGGAGGCTTTAAAATAAAAAAAAATATTTATAATATGCACAAACATGAACAAACTCTTTTTTTTCAAGTGTGAAATCTACTTAGATATAACCTAAAATTAATATTATTGTAGAAAATATGCTAAGTCCCATTGAGAAATTGTTTCATATGCTAATACTAATATTCAAAAAATGTTCGTGGTTACAATTTGCGAAGCAACGCGATCACGGGTCGGCTAGTTATATATATTTGCATTGGTCAATAATGTGACAGCTTTGTAGTGTAGTGTTCCATTCACAAAGCTAGTTGAATTTGAAATACGTAGTCACGAGCTTTATGAATGCGCCCATTGTTGTTTAACTTTTGTAATGTCATTTTTCAAATTTTCCATGGGTAAATTCAGAATTCTTTCGAAAAATCCAGATCTGCGGATTTGATCTTAAATCAAAAAAAAAAAATAAATCAATTTATTTTTCCCCGTGGAATGTAAAAATAAGTTAAATTTCTGTTTTGATAGATCTAGATCATAGATAAAATTGATTTATTTTACCTATGGAAAACCAGCAGTTGGTCTAACAAATAAGACCAAGTCTTCATTATCACACTATTCAGCGATTATTTATTTGACTGTACATTTTAAAGAATCGATCCACTGTTATGTTAGTCGTTCTTTATTTTTAAGAGCATGCGGTGTGCAGTTGATAAGTTAAGTTCACATTAAAATGTGTGCGAACATAATCAATATTAGTGCACATTGAACCTACGTAATTTTAGTATTTCCTTCATACAGGTAAAAAGTAGGTACGTAAGGCAAAATTACATATACTGCTATCACTTATCCGTTGAGATAAGCCAAACAGAACTTTTGTTTCTATAGCCAAACTGGAATCGCAAGTAAAATTAAATTTATTTTTAAGATGATAAGATTTTTGAACCGTCTTTAGTAATTGTATGTACTTACATACATAGTACGTAAATTGATCTTGAAAATATTCTATTGACTAGATTGTGTTTATAATTTGAAAGTAGCTTCCGATATTATTTTTGGAATACGAGCGTGATGTTGAACTACAATGACTAAGAGTGAGACTGAGAGTTCGTAGAATTGTAGATGCATTTTCGATTTTATTTCAGAAAGAAATTGTTTTCCTGAGACAAAATAAATTTGAAATTTAATAAGTGCTAGTGCTCAATCAGTGTTGTTCGATTATCGACATAGGTAGGTCAAAGAGCCAACATAATTTGTACGAAACTAAAGTTTTAAATCTAAAAAAAAAAAAAGTTGCATTACGAAATATTTATTTGCATGGAAAACATTTTAGTATCGCGATGTCTGAAAAGAATATACAGTGGTGGTTACATAAATAGCACACATTATTGTTAATTTTGATCTTTTACGAGTATTAAATTCAAGTGAAAGGAACATTTAAGGTTTATATACATAAAGTTTTTATTGCTTAAATATCCTTTTTGGATTGTTGTTTTAGGTAGTAACGGTATTTTAAAATTAAGCACTTGATATAATTTGACTAGCTGATCGATAAAGTTTCTTTTTTAAGATCTCTTGAAATCTCCAGTCCTATGGTTAAGGTGGGTTCATCCATGTCCGTAATTTCAAAAAATTGTTTGATGCTGTTTGAAATGTACAAAATCGGATTGGCTATTTGTTGCCACAATTAAGTCATCAACATATGCAGTAATTAAAGTGAAAATACCGTTTTGTTTTTTGAAATAAATGCACTGGTCATATTTTGAATTTATATAGCCGATTTCTTGAAGTTTGATATCAAGTTTCCTGTTCCATTGATGGCCAGATTGTTTTAATCCATAAATTGACTTTTGAAGCTTACAAACCTTTGATTTGTCATTCACAAAACCTGCACAACCTACCACTAACCACATTGATACATCTATGTGGTAAAGATCTAGGTCATGTTCCGTAGCAAAAGCATAGAGCATACAGATAGAGATTATCTCAGCAACTGGAGCAAATGTACCAAAATAATCAACACCATACAGTTGAGAATAGCCTTTAGCTACTAACCTAGCTTTCCTTCTTTCGATGGTTCCACCCGACTTTCACTATGTCTTTAATACCCATCGGCATCCAATCACGTTTTTATCCTTGGGACGATCTACAATCTTCCAGATTACATTTTTATGTAAAAAATCTATTTCGATTTTCATGGCTTCTTTCCATTCGTCAATATTTGAAGAATTTTCAACTTCTTTTAGGGTTTTAGGATCATTGTCTTTTGATTGGTTTGACAAATATGATTTCTCTTTATAGTTGGGAATAGGAACGTTGCGTTTGGGTCTGGGGTTTGATGTATAGTGGGCTTAAGTTCTTTCCCCCTTTCCACTCTTGCTCACAAGACTTGCGTTGTCGGCTTCAAAATAAACTTTCACAATATTCATGGTGGCTTTGTTGATGGAAATTATATTTTTTTTAAGGTCTGGAACAAGAAGTGTATTAAAGAGCAAACAGAAAAGAGTTTTGCTATTAACTTTGCTGACTATATAAATAGTACCAATACCTATGATCTTTATTTGTTTATCATTTGCAAGTTTAACATGCCCAACGTGACGTTTTGATAAAAATGAAAAAATGTTTCGCTGTGGCATATGTGAGAAGTAGCTCCACTATCTGATACCACGAGTGCTCTTGTGGGAGAAAGCTCTAAGGACTCCTGCATCATAAAACCAGTTTCGGAATACGAGTCATTAACTTTTCTTATTACTTCATCATTAGATGGGCGATTATTACAATTGTAGTTGCAATACCTTGAGCATAATGAACTTGTACCGGATGTTTGTTGTGTTGATTGACCAAATTTCTTGGGTTTGTTGGAATTTACCTCTTACTTTCAGTGCATTATCATTTAATAATTTTGGCTTTGAATTACCAACTTCCATCAACTTTATACGGACTGTTTCTAATGAAGGGAATTCTTTATGCGCTGCAAATGCTGCTTGAACATCTTTATAACTTTAGTCAAGGCTATCAAGAAGTAGGACCACGAGAAGATCATCATCGAGCTTTGCTCCTAGTTCCGTCAAACGATTATACCACAGAATTCCCGCTGATATTCGTCCATAGTTTGAGTTCTTTCCATACGAATGTTAAATAATTTTTTGAATTCTTCAGCCTTTTGCCGTACACTTTTCCTATCATAGCTTGAAGCCAAGAAATCCTAGATCTCTTTAGATGTTTGAAAGTTCTTGACAAGAGCTACTACGTGTGCTTCCATGACGAGTAATAGTTCACTTCTTGCATCCAAATCCTTGTCATTCCATTTTTCCTGCTCATCCCTGTATTTTGAGAAGACGAAGCTTGTGCAATACTCCTTGTATACTTAAAGGTACCTAAGTGTTGCATTAAATATTTCATTTTAACAATTAGGAACCATAAATTTCTTAGTTTCAGTTATTTCTGTAAGAAAAATAGAGATAAGAACCATAGTTAGTAAACTTTTGTCATTATAGCTTTTAAATTAACACATGTACTATAAAATTAAATTCACCTTTTGATTTCTTCATTTTACTTAATATTTAGTTGGAAAACCCGTGCTGTCAATCACGGCTTGACATCTTCTTGGCAGACTTTCCACCAATTTTCTGCACCGTGCTATTGGTCTTGAATACCAAGCAATTTTAATATTTTCCCACAATTCCTCAAAACTTTTGGGATTTTGACCTTTCAATTGTCAAAGGCATATTGTCATCAGCGTAGGGAATCACATGATCAATATGAATATGTTGATCCATTTTTGAGCTTATTTTGACAATTGGACCAACGTCGCGCCGGCCGTGCCCACACCATAACATTTCCTCCTCCGTGTTGAATTGTTTTGAGAGTGTACTTTGGGTTGTACATATATTGTTGGTTAGGTGGACGCCAACCATATTTTTTTTTTCCATCTGATCCGAATCTTTAGAACTTTGATTCATCACTTCAGAGCACGTTTTTCCAAAAATTAAGAGGCTTTCTGGGGTTCCTTAGCAAACTGAATTCTGCACTTTATATTTTTTTTTAGACGAATGGTTTTTTCTTTGATATGCAGCCTCTTAATTGAATTTCATTCAACCGTCGCCGCCTGATTGTTCGAAAAAACACAGAAATACCGTTATGTAACTCAACATCAGATTTTATTTGGTTTGAAGTCTTGAATGGGTCTGCGGTCGAAGATATTTGTAATGAATGATCTTCTGTTAATGTGGTTTTTCTTGCACTTGCGGCTCTCGAAACGTTTTGTGAAGTTCCAAAAGTCTCAAGGTGGTGAATTGCGTTGTAAACAAGCTTTCTTGAACAATTTAATAGCTCCGACATTTCCGGAACCGTCCTTCCTTGAGCATTCATCCCATTTATTATCTGCCTTTTATCCTCTGTGCAATGTGGCCTCGGGGTTTCATTAGTTCAAAGCAAAGAGAAACCCCGTTATTTTATAAGAAGATTTAAGTTTTGTATGAAATTCATCATATACAAGGTAAAGTGTGCTATTTACGTGTCCACCACGGTACATATTATTTAAAATTTACTTTCGAAAGATTGATTAAAAAAATATTGAAAAATGTTTAAATTAAAAAAAAAAATTCTCTCATTTTCTATTCCAGGTTTTAAAGACTGTTAACTGTTAATTTTCTCGAAATTTACATTAAAAATGGATGAATATCAGTACTGCCCTAAAATAAACAATAACGATTGTTTAAAAGTAAGTCTTTTTTATGCATATGTACATATAGTAGAGAATTGAATACAAATTTAAGTGTTATTTTTGTTTGGAATTATTTCCAGAATCAGCCTTTACTAACTGTTATTTCAAGATGGTTCCAGGAGAACCATGATATCGAAATACAAATCAATTTAGCAAATTTGATATACTCAAGTTTTCTTGGTCTTATTGCTTGGTTTTTATTAAAAATCCTATTTAGAATTGTCAAATCCATGGTAAAACCTGCTATTATCATAGGAGGATTATTGGTAATTTATATTTTGAATATATAGAGAAAATTAAAACTAATACTTACATTTCTTCTTACCTAGATTATTATTTACACGAAACAAGTTTCCTATAATGAAGACGCTTTTGATTTTGTATTTAACGTTATAGCAAATACAATTGCCATATTTGTAAGTACATATGTATAAAATAGTGGGCCCACGTTTTGAATTAAAATTATGATAAAATTTTTTTAAAGTGTTAGAATGCTTAGAAAAAATACTAACAACAATCTCGGAGTAACTTTTCGATGCTTATAGTAGGTTAGGTTAGGCTATCCAAGATGGAAACGGACACACTTAGGCCAGTTTAATGGCCCATTGTGATAGCACATGAATCTTGAGGCTTCCTCCTAAGCTCAATGGAACCAGTTTGAGTCCCTTACGAAACGTGAGAGGCTGATTACACTGATATGATTTATATCGTTTAGATCGTTAAAGAATTCTCCTAGGTAATTGAAGAAGTCGCATGACAGTGCATCGCCTTGTCTTACACCTTCTTTGACATCAAATGCATCGGTGAGATCTTTTCCGACCTTGATAGAGCAGCGTGCATTCTCCATCGTCATTCTGCACAAACGGATAAGTTTGACAGGGATGCCAAAACTAGACATTGCTCGGTAGAGCTCTTCCCTATAGATGCTGTCGTACGCGGCTTTAAAATCGATAAAGAGATGGTGGGTACCGATTTGAAGTTCATGGGTTTTTTCCAAGATCTGCCCTATTGCGAATATTTGGTTGATAGTGGACTTTCGTGGTCTGAAGCCACACTGATAAGGATCAATCAGGTTGTTGACGAATGGCTTCAGACGTTCACATAATACGGCAGAGAGGATCTTATACGCAATGTTAAGGAGACTGATGCCTCTGTAGTTGGCGCAACTTAGAGGATCCCCTTCTTTATGTATCGGGCATGCTGAGATTCCACTCATCGGGCATGCTTTCTTCCGACCATATTTTGCAGATGAGTTGGTGCATGCTCCCTACCAAGTCATCGCCTGCTGCTTTAAAAGGCGGAATGAGTGACTTAATTTCAGTCGTTCAGAGTACACACCTCCACCAAACCCTTTTTTTTGTTTTTGACCCATCTGTGTAAAAATGGATTGACTCATCCTCCAAGAATGTCCTATCCTCCCAAAAAGATCTGGGAGGCATAGAATTCTGGAGATTTCTGTCGAATTCCAGTTGGGGGATTATGTAGTCTGTGTGCTTTGGAATTGATTCTAAATACCTAAGAATTACGGAGTGGCCAATGTTGTTATTAGTCCACTGCGACGACGCTTTGAGGCGAATAGCAGAGCTTGCAGCTATTTGTTTGCTAAATATGTCAAGAGGTGTTAGGTAGAGTAAGGTTTCCAGTGCCGCAGATGGGGTCGTGCGAAGCGATTCGCTTATACATAGGCAAGCTGAGCGTTGGGCTTTATTTAGCTTATCCCTTTCTCTAAAGCAGTACACCATACTGCCACACCGTACGTTAAAATCGGTCTGATTTCCGATGTGTATAGCCAATGCGTGATTCTGGGTTGTAAGCCCCATTTATTACCAATAGCTTTTTTGCAAGCTTTTTTGACTCTTTCCTGTACATTGTGTTTATTTAGTTTTTTTTTATCTAAGACAAGACCCAGATATTTAGCCTCGTCTGAGAATTTTAATTGGATTTCTTTAATATAGGGAGAGTTGTCAAATGGAATTTGTATCTCCTCGAAAATAAGACCAAATCGGTTTTGTGTGGGCTAACACCCAGTCCACACCGATCAGCCCAAAGTAAGTAGGGTGTTAAGATGCTTTCCTGAAACTGTTAGCAACGTCGCATATGCTATCACTCTGATGCCCTCCGCATCCAGACTAGTTAGGATTTCATTCACCACTAGGTTCCAGAGGAGAGGGGATAGAACACCACCTTGCGGTGGCAGACGAATCGTCTACCAGAAGAGTTGCCCGGTTTTCAGTTAATTATTCTGCTAGTAAGCAATAAATGAATTAACTCCCAAAGCGAACTCTCTACATTTAGAGATATTAGTCCAGATGTGATTGCAGATGTGTCCACGTTGTTAAAGGCACCTTCGATGTCAAGGAAAGCAACCATAGTGAACTCTTTATGATGGAAGGAATATTCGATGGTGCGTACTAAAGTATGTAACGCTGTTTCCACCGATTTACCTTTACATTATGCGTGTTGAGACGAAGACAGAAGCCTTGTATCAATACTTGCCCTTAAATGGATATCAATCAATCTTTCCAAGGTCTTAAGAAGGAATGATGATAGACTATAGGTCGTATAGTAACTAAGAACTAATTACCAACTGCGCAATCAAAGTTCAGTATTTAACTTGCTCTACAGCAACTTTAAACCATCGATGAATAAAACAAGATTTAAAGGCGTTTTAAATGTGCAAATTCCCTTGATCTTTATTGAAAAACCGAAATTAGGGTTGAATTTAACTTCAAAACTTAAAAATTGTAGTGTAATTACTTAGGTCACATTTTTTAAATTATTGTATTTATTGTGAATGTTTAATCTTATATTTATGTTTTTTTCATTTCAGTCGAAAATTTTCGAAACAGTGCTTAAAGTGGTGTTTGGCGTAGTCGTTTAAAACAACTTTTAAATCATTTTGAAAATATTCTATTTTGTCAATAAATTTATTGTTTTTTTTTAGGTTACAAAACCAACAAAAAATTATATTAAACACATAGTTATAAGATTTTTTATATATTCATTTTGTATAAAAAAAATAGGTTTTCATCAAATATACAATAAGATGATGGAAAACTTGGAAAAATGTGTTTCTCTATAACTTCAAAACTTTTTACTTTAGTTCGACCAAGAGCCAAAAATAGATAACCATAATGGATTCAAGTAACTTAAGCAAATGTCAAACGAAATGCGTTTCAAATTTGACATTTGCTTAAGCTCGAGCCATTTAAATGGATCCTGCTAAAGTTAGCGAAATTGAACGAAACTGAGCAGAACGTCTATTATGGTTAGTGACATATAAGGCTGCGTATTGGTTCGTTGCCTTAAGCTGGCTTAAGCTCGGTTAAGTCTATTATAGTTCAGGCTTTAGTGCGTTGGACTTTGACACCGTATGGTTAGAAGGTCTTTACCTAAAACTGAGTAGACTTGGCATAAGCAAACCATTGTTGTATACACTTTATGATATGCTTAACGGTGGAAAGTTTGTTGTCGAAAGTGACAATGTAAATTCTACCACAACATTCTTAATTAACAATGGTCCTCCAACAGGGAGCGGTGAATTCGCATATTCTCTTCAGCATTTACATCAGCTATCTGATAGGTAGTCGCAATTGTGTCAATCTAATTGCGTACAGAATGTCCCGAAAGGTTGAGGTCATTAGAATTCTCTTGCCGTGTGATTTCGACAAGATTCAGCGATATTGCGACTGCCGGAAACTGATAATAAATGTCCAGAAGTCGGAGACTTGGAGACAATTCTGTTCCGGGCGATGTTCATCGTTGATCTTTACGGGCAGCGATTAGCGAGCAAAATTGTAATGAAATACCTCGGTATCTAGTTAGATCCGTATTTATATTTCGACAGGCTCTTACCAGGGCCATGGGAGCCTTCACTCCGAAATGAAAGGGCTGTTTCACAACAGTCGGCTTGACCCCAATGATCGTTTATGGTTGTCCTGTGTGGTTCAATGTTGCCCCTTCCCAGATGGAGAAGGTTGGGTTGTTTAAGCATCAGTGTTTACGATGCGCGCTGTACCGGCTTATATCGAACAGCCGAATCTTCTTACGTGCATTACTATTCCAACGAGGTCCTATAGAACGGGTCTTGATTCAACATCAAGCGACACTTAGGCCCAGGACCGCTTTATGGCTTCAACAATTTTGTCGGTTTTTGTTATTGACATCTTCTTTTATGGACTTTTCTTGAAAGCCAACCCCACCCGTTTTCTATGGTGTAGAATATTTGGGTCATGGTCCATGTTTTTGTTGTCCGTGCGGTGTGCATGGGTGCATTATCTTGTTGAAAAGTCCATCGTTGTACACCAAAAAATTCAGAAAACTGTGGAAAAGCTCGTTCCAGAATTGATTTTTAAGTGATTGAAATGAAAAATTTAGAGCTTTAATAATTCAGCTCCACTGTCCCGTAATATAGGTAGGTAATTGCTCCCAATTCCATTACACCGCCTCCTTTGCTGTGTCGTTTCTAAAGATATATTTCTTCCTTTCTTAAATCATACAAATATTAGCTTTATCCATCAGGTCCGTCCAAATTATTTTTTTTTCATCGGAAAAGACGATGGTATGCAAATCTGGATTCAACCTACGGTGATTTGTTGCACAATTAAGGCGTTGGCTCTTGCGTGCAGCATTCTATAGTAGTTTTTTCTTCATTTCTTACATGGACTGCCTTCTGCATTACCGAATAACTGTCGATCTAATCGCATTTACTCCAGCTTCTGCCTTGAATTTACTAATGTAGAGCTTTGAATTTGAAGCAGCCCATGTTCTGTAACTCTCACATCGAGTGAGTTTTCGCATATACGGTGCGAATCAGAACAAAAACACTGCGGAATGACACACAATTCTGTTTCTCACACGCAACTGTTTCTGGTACTTTTTTCACTCGACCACGAACAAAATGGAAAAAATTATTGGAAGCATTGGAAAAATGTGAAAAAAAGTGTATCTGTAAGTCTGAAGTCGATACAATCTTTCGTATTTCTGTCAAAATCATTCGATCACTCTATTATAAGTGACAAATATGATGGAAAATAAACAAAAGGTAAATAACTTATTTTGTATGTTGTTTGATCAGGAAAATTATTATTTTTATCCGTAGAAAATTCAAAGGATCTCAAAAAATCGAAAAGAAAAATTCGGTGGACCAAATTCAAATATTAAAAACAATAATTACAAGCTTGATTCTTTATGAAATGAGAAATTTTATCCCCAATAGGGTAAAATCTCCAGCTGTAAAGCGGTTATTAGGACCAAAAATGCAAGTTTGCGGAATTGCAAAGCCAACCCAACTGAGGAAAACCGGAATAAGTTCAAACAAGCTAGAAAGACCTGTAACGGACATATACGACGCATAAGATTTTTGCATGATCAGAAATTACGGCAAAAAATACTACAATGTCCCAATGGTAGTAAAAATTTCTGGTCATTTGTAAAAAATGTGCGCAACACTACGTCATCGTCAGTTCCTACGCTCGTTTACAATGACACTCCCTACGTAAGCGCGATTGATAAAGCCAGTTTGCTTGCAGCACAGTTTGCTGTTAATTCGATGCTGCCAATGAGTGACATAACTCCACCTGTACTTGAAAGCGTAAACGATTCTATGGGACGGATCTTCTTTCGCACTCGTTCAGTTACTAGAGTACTTAAAAAACTTGACATTCACAAATCCGCTGGCCCGGATAGTATCCCCGCTATTGTTCTGAAGAGGTGTTCTTCAACGCTGGCAAAACCACTGCGTAAGCTTTTCCATCTGTCCTACGCTACAGGTCTATTTCCGAGTGGATGGAAAACTGCATTTGTCCAGCCTGTCCCTAAAAAAGGCGAATCCTCCTCACCCTCTAACTATCGTCAAATTGCACTTACGTCCCTTCTTTCTAAGGTCATGGAAACACTGATAAATTTTCAGCTTAAGAAATATCTCGAAGAACGGAAGCTTCTTAATGACCGGCAGTATGGCTTTCGTTGCAATAGATCCACTGGTGATCTCATGGTTTATCTCACCGAACAGTGGAACAAATCTTTACATCGTTTTGGAGAAAGTAAGATTAACTTGATATTTCAAAGGCATTTGATAGAGTTTGGCACGAAGCTCTTTTATCGAAAATGCGTGCATTTGGTATTGATGAATCCCTTCTTCTTTGGGTTAGAAATTACCTTTCGGACCGTTCAATTCAAGTAGTCTTGGACGGGTTCAAATCTGTGTTCCCCAGGGCTCCGTTTTGTCTCCGACACTTTTCCTTATTTTTATAAATGATCTTTTGTCTGAAACTTCTAACCGACTTGTTTCGCTGATGACAATACCCTCAGCTTTTCAGATTCGTTTCTAGATTCTCATCCTTGTTCTTCGGATGTGGACTACCAACGGCAGCGTATGATGAGCTCATTAAATTCTGATCTTGACAGCATTGTCCAATGGGGAATCAAAAACCTTTGAAAACTCAATGCTGTCTACTGTCACAAAAGCGTAACCTTTCCCCTATGACACTATCCATGAGTAGTACTTGCATCGGAGAGACCGAACAGCTTTCAGTCTTAGGTATGTGCATTACAAACCACTTGTTGTGAAGTGATCACATATTTGACATCGCCAAAAATGCTGCTAAGTGTTTAGGTTTTCTTCGAAGGTGGAAGAAGTTTTTACTCCTACGGATCGGCTATAATCTATAAAGCCTATATTCGTACGAAACCCGAGTACAATTCCCACATCTAGGCAGGTGCTCCTATAACCTACTTGAGTCTCCTAGACAGAATTCAAAAGAGAGCTCTAAAGATGATAGGTGACCGTTGTCTAACTGAAACTTTTGTATCTCTCGAGCACCATCGTAAGGTTTCATCAGGCCTGTCATTAATTTATCACTACTTTCATAAAAAATGCTCTAATGAAATAGCCAGTTGCATTCCTCCCCTCCAACAATTCAACCGTAATACCCGTTTGTTTTGTTTTTCCAATGACATCGTTTTGTAACTAAGATTACATGACTAAGATTCTTTTTAGTGTTCGATAGATCTTAAGGCTGCTGTCAAAAAGCAACTAAATGCAAAGCCGCATTTTTTAAATAAAACTGGCGGTGGGAGTTCAACAGATGCTCCTCGAGACTTAAACTTGAAAAAAAAAATGCAGAGCAGCCCACATTCGGATCGGCTTAGGAATAAAGTTATTTCGAACCCCTGTTTTCATATAGGGACTTAATTCCTCTAATAAAATATTAGCTGGGGCTTTTGTGAGTCGGTAAAGTTCACGAAATCTTTCTCCAGGCATTTCAAACGCATTAGTGGTATCTCGTAAATAACGTCTTTGAAATTTCAAATTAATATACAAAGGCTTCAACTTCGGCTTCGCCTAGTATGCTGCTGATGCAAAACGACATTTCCCATACAAAAATGACATGACAAAATCAGAAACGAAAAATTTCGCTGTGCTTTTCGTTCTTCAGTACGCTGCTGAACGACGAAATGTGTCATTTTAGTGGATAGCTGTACTAGATTTCTTAGTACAATTCTTTGCGAAATTTTGACGTTTAATTTTTTTATTGAAAAAAAAATTGTTTACTCGTGATTTTCGGTGTTTTGACTTTGATTTATGTTTGATTTAAAATGAAATGGATTTATCTAATGTGTTCCAAAAATACATTTCTGATTTGGAAACTCAGGATGGTGAAGATGTTATTGGTGCTGTGCAAGAAGTGATGAAGACGAGTAGTGAACTTCAACTTCCAAAAAATAAACCGAAGAAAAAAAATTAATTCTCTTCGGAGGAAAAAAAAGAAAAAAGAAGAAGAAAGGTTGAAGCCATTAAAGCTATTCCACAAAAATAAATTGCGTTGCGAGCCTGTGGAGTAATAAAGCTGCAGAAATAAAAAAACAACATGTAGGGGAAAGCGGGGCATAACGGGCCGGTTGAGCCTTTTACTTTTTCCAGACTCTTCGCGACCGTTGTGATCCCTGTCTTATCCACATTAAATATTCTGTCGGATGAAAATCCGTGTTTTGTATGCATCCTTCCAGCAGCTGGAAAAAGTTCGTGACAGCAACACGGTTAAAACCCATCGCTCGAGCTGCAGACGTTGTTTCCGGCTTTTTCAATGCAATAGTTATGTTTTGTTTTAAAAAATTATCAGCCCAATCTTTTCCAGCCATTCGTGTCTCATTGTCGAAGTTATTTGCAATTGTATTTTTTCTGCCAGTTCAAATGCTAGTTGACGAAATTCTTTCATAGAGAACCCAAACAAACGACCTTCCATATCCTTCAGATAATTGCTTGATTCTTGTTCCTGGGACACGAGAAAACAGGTTTAAAACCTCCCGGGGTCTCTATTGCAAGTATAACTCCGGGCTTTAATTCGGCTTTTTTTTTTAATTTTGCAATGTGCTTCGGGAATTTCATAATTTACGGAAGCTGCCTTACAGCTAATTTTATTTGTTCTTACAGCTTCAACAGCTCGCCGTATGTTATCTTTGTGCTATTGCTGATGACTCGTTTTTCTTTTGTAATTGCAAACCATCTAAGAAAGTATATTGTAAGAAAAGCATATATAAAAATCCAAATAGAAAATAACTTATTTTCTTATTTTTTAATGAAATTTTGTTCAAAACGAATAAATAAACTTACTTTGCTGTGAAATGAAAAAAATTAAATTTAAAATTCACTGCTCGAATAAAAACACGCACTTTACTTCACTTCATAAAAACATCAAGTGAGTAAAAAAGCTTTTTTTATTCACTACGAGCCACAGATGTCACTTTTATTTAAAAAGGGGATTCCCCCGTATTGCCACGGCAAATTCGGAGTTGCCACTTTATTCAACCATTAAATACAAGGGAGGCCCATTATACCCCGGGAACCCGATATGCCCCACTTTCCCCTACTAACTGCTAAACAAAATGTTTGCTGCGCACTTGGAGACCGCTGAAAAATTCGTTTCACTTCAGCTGCGTTCTAGGCTATAGGAATTTAATGCATGCTATCACAATAGAGATTCAACCTCACGTTCCGTTTGACAATCGTAAGGAAAAGAACGTAATGTAACTCCAAAACGGACGCTTTAGTTCAATTATTTGAACATTAGCTTTGTCTGACAACTCAACAGCTGTAAAAAATGTCAACAATCTAAATATTTGCTCTTTTTGGAGGGATGCAATAATAGAAACGTCATTCAAAGCAACCTCGGAGTAGGCCCACCTTAAAACAGACGAAGGCGAAGATGAAGCGTGTTTGTGATTCAGCCAATACCTACATACCCCAGAAATTTTTGGATTCCTTTGCATTCCTTTTTTGACATCTCAGCTGTTTTTGATCAGCTGTTATTTTACACGTAAAACACTAACAAAAAGGTATCCGGATACCCTATCTGTCTGAGATTGAATGCAGTCAATGCTGTAGTCTGACTCTTTTATACTATCTTTTCTTTTTTTAAGTTATTTTTTGTTAGAACATTTCTCGTACCACCTAAACAGTCTTAAGTAGACCCCTTCTCACTCGAAATATAATTTTTAATGTCAACAATATATCCGATAAATGTAAATGCCGTCCTATATTTTGTATTGCTCTACATATATATAAACAACAAGCGTGTAATATACTGGTGACAATAATTGGTTAAGCTGAAACCACAGTGACTTATATTTGTTTGAATTTAGTTGCACTTTTGCTCTTGATCTAAACACAAAGTGTTTGGTGGATGATCTCGTTGATATTATTATCAGTTTATCACTCACCGCTCACTTGCCTTGACATATTAAATTTATAAGTGTAGATTTGTTTAAATTAATGTACAATTGATTTTGTTTAAGTGTGAGAAAAGAAACATTTAATAGAAAGTTCACATAAAAAGTTGATTTTTTTACAAAAATTGTGTTTGAAAATCGGTTAGTTTTGTTGTGCTTTTTTCTTTAACATGCTTCAAGTCCAAAGAAAATCAAGCCATCAATTAATTGGAAAAAAGTACCCACAAACTATTTCTACATGTGCCCATAATTTAATGTATAATATAAACTTGATTTGATTATAATCGAAAATGTTTACAAAAGCTGAAATAAGAGTTTTCGGTTTATCATTAGACAGACAATTTTACTTTAGAACCCAGAAACCAAAATCTAAACAACCACGAAGATATGATTACTTTCTGATGCAATAATTTTCTCAAAGCTTGGAAAGGGTTTTCAAATAAGCGGTTTCATTTTGAATATCCCGCATTTGTGCAGCTGTCACTTTTGAAACTGTCACCTTTTGACATATGACATCAGGTAAAACTTAAGATCTTGTGATTTACCAATTTTAGACTTTCGCTTTAGGATAAAGTCTATATGAATTTTTCAAACCCGTTTCCAAACGCTGAAGACAGTAGTGAAGTTATCAAGTTACTATACGAATTGGTCATTTAAATTTTGCAACCATAACTGTGGCGGATATTTTCTATTTTGACAGGTCTTCTTGACTTCTGCCAAGATTCTTCAAGAATTGTCATTTGAAACTACAAGAACTGAACGTTTCTATTTATATTAACCAGACAAATAGTCTAGACTAGCTATACTCAACCTGCAGCCCTCTAGCTAAAAAAAGTTGGCCCCCAGCGTGGTTAAATAAATTCTTAAAATATCGACTGACTGCAAAAAAACGTGAGAAAAATATATCCTTTTGAGTTTTCAAAATGGAAGCAATACTAGAACGCACATCAGCGGAAAAGTGGACATCGTGTGTTTTCTAACACAGTAATATACTTAGAAGTTCGTTTGTTTTGATTTTAAGATTTTTTTTTATATTGCAATGACTGGTAATTTTAGAGTAGATTATAGTAATGTTCGTTAATTCTAACAGACCAGCTGTTTTGGCATTAAGTGAAACCCAAGTAAGTGAAGATTCCGATCCTGCTGAATTTTTTATTCATGGGTATTGCTTAGTGCCATTATTCTTCTCACACCATGGTCTCGCCATATATATTAGGAATGATGTTGCATATCAACTTTTACCACAATACGGTCATTGTACCAACTCCCTTTTTAATTTCATGTGGTTAAAACTTTCTTTGAATTAGCACATCATTCACTATTGTTTTCTTTATCGGAGCCCAAACCTGGACCGAGTTTCTACTTCTCAGGAATTTGATGCTCTGTCAGACTCCATACAAAGAATTGTCTCCCTGTATCCTCACACTGAAATCGTAATTACGGGCGATTTCAATGTTTACAATTCTTCGTGGCTTCGCCATTCGGGCCAGACAACGCCCGAAGGAATGTATACTGAGATTTTTGCTGAGTTTAACCATCTTACTCAGCTTGTCAATGAGCCTACACGTATATCAGACGTTAACGGCCGAGCAGAAAATACACTTGATTTGTTTCTCACTTCTGATCCTGATTAGTACACAACACAATCAGTGTATTGACGCCTCTAGGCACATCGGACCACAGTGTCATATCTGCTAATTTCTCGTGTCAAACAAATCCAGTTAAAGAAAGAGCTCCAACTGGGACGGTCTCAATAATTTCTTCAGGATCTTCAACTGGTCGCTATGCTTCCTCGGTAGCGACGTAGGCTCCAGTGCAGATATGATTTCTAGTATCATTCATCTGGGAATGGAAACGTTTATCCCGAATAGGGTTAAAAGTATTAAACAGAAGGTTAAATCATGGTTCGATTCGAGCTGCAAAGAGGTTATCAAGGAGAAAGAGGTGAGCTACCGGTGTTTTAAGGCCAACCCAACTGAGGAAAACCGGAAAAAGTTTAAGTAAACCAGGAAGGCCTGCAACGCCTATATTCGAAGGACCAAATTTTTACATGACATCGAAAAATACTGCAATTTCCCAAAGGCAGTAAGAATTTTTGGTCATTTGTAAAAGACATGAGGAATTCTTCCCCTTCCTCGGTTCCTTCGCTTGTTGTTAGCTCTATTGATAAAGCCAACTTATTTGCATGGCAGTTCGACGAAAATTTCACCTTACCAGATAGTGTCATGACTCCCCCAGTTCTTGAACTCGTAAATGATTTTATGGGACCAATCTTTTTTCGTACTCGAACTGTGGCGAGAGTTCTTAAAGATCTCAACATTCATAAATCCGCTGGCCCAGATGGTATCCCCGCTATTATTCTGAAGAGGTGTTCTTCCACGCTAGCAAAACCACTGCGTAAGCTTTTTCATCTTATTCTTTTGTGCTCGTTCCGAGTAGTTGGAAAACTGCATTTGTTCAGTCAATCCCAAAAAAAGGCGAACCTTCTTCTCCCACAAATTACGGACCGATAGCACCAACGTCCCTTCTTTCTAAGGTCATGGAAACGCTGATTAATTATCAGCTTAAGGAATATCTTCAGGAACGGAAGCTTCTAAATGACCGGCAATACTGCTTTCGTAGCAATAGGTCCACTGGTGATCTCATGGTTCATCTCACCGAACAGTGGAACAGATCTTTACATCGTTTTGGAGAAAGTAACATTATTGCACTTGATATTTCAAAGGCATCGTGCTCTCTTATCGAAAATGCGTGCTTTCGGTATCGACGAATCTCTTCTCCGTTGGATTAGAAATTTTCTTTCGAACCGTTCAATACAGGTTGTTTTGGACGGATTCAAGTCTGAAACTCATAAAATAAACGCTGGTGTGCCCCAGGGCTCCGTTTTGTCTCTAACACTCTTTTTCGTTTTTATTAACGATCTCATGTCTGCAACTTCTTATCCAATACATTGTTTCGCTGACGATAGCACTCTTAGCTTTTCATATTCGTTTCCAGACTCACAACCCTCCCCTTTGGATGTGGAACTGCAACGGCAAAATTAAAGTCCGACCTACACAGCAACGTACAATGGGGAATAAAAAATCGTGTGGAATTTAATGCTTTGAAAACGCAATGCTGTCTTGCATCTTTAAAGCGAGATAAACCGTCTTTGCCACTATCTATGTGGCACTTGCATCAAAGAAACGGAAAATCTTGACATCCTCGGAATGTGCATCAGCAACTTCCTTTTATGGAGCGATCACATACGCGATGTTGCCAAAAATGCCGCAAGATGTCTAAGTTTTTTGAGACGTTGCAAGAAATTTGTCTCTCCGTCTGATCTGGCTACAATTTACAAAACCTATATACATCCGAAACTTATAACTTATTTAAGCCTCTTGGACAGAATTCAAAAAAGATCTTTTAAAATGATTGGTGACATTAACATTATCAACTCGTTTACATCACTCGAACATCGACGCAAGGTTTCTTGCCTCACCCTTTTTTAGCGTTATTTTAACGGACTAAGCTCTAGTAAAATAGCCAGTTGCTTTCCTCCCCTTAAACAATTTAACCGTAATACCCGCGCTTCTATGAATGCCCATCAGTTTTCCCTTGAGCCCAACTTCGGCCGTACTATTAAGTACAGAGATTCTTTTTTTAGCCGTACTGCGCGAATGTGGAACGCCTTGCTTTAAATTCGCGGAGTACGGCTTTCCTGTCATTGCAATGTTCAGAAATTTAAAACCAATGACACCTCCTATCCAACCCTTCCCTATTTTCCTAATGCTCACACTGTGTCTTTGGCATATTAAAGGTATAAATAACCCTTTTAGTGTTTGCTAATTATAAAAATAAAGAGGCTGGGATGCGACCCACACTGATAACTTCCCATCCCGTCTGTGGATTTGTCTTGCTTAAAACACTTTTTATGAAAAAACGGACTATTGGATTTTTATATAAAAATTACTGAATATCGAAAACAATATTTTTTGTGAAATAAAATAAGTTTGAAGCCAATATTTTTAATTTTTGAAAAGCTATTTGAGTCGAAAGTAAATTTTTGCCAACTTTAAGAATTGTTTTTTTTTTTTGAGTTTTATTTTTTTGTAAAAAAAATGTCTATTCGATTTTTTTCAAAATTTTATCGAATGTTGAAAACAATATTTCTTATAGGATAAAACTAGTTTGAAGCCAATATTTTAAATTTTTGAAAAGATGTTTGAGTCGAAAATCAATTTTTACTAACTTTTGTTAAATTTTTTTTTCGGTTTTTAATTTTTTGTAAAAAAAACTATCAATTCGATTTTTTTCAAAATTTTAATGAATGTTGACAACAATGTTTTTTGAAAGATAAAATCAAATTAAAGACCATATCTCAAAGTTTTGAAAAGATATTTGAGTCGAGAATCAATTTTTACCAACTTTTATTAATTTTTTTTTAGGTTTTTATTTTTTGTAAAAAAACTGTCAATTCCATGTTTTTAAATATTTTTGAGAATGTTGAAAACAATATTTCTTATAAGACAAAATAAGTTTGAAACCTAAATTTCAAGGTTTTGAAAATATATTTGATTCGATATTCAATTTTGAGTAAAGTTTTTTTTTTAGATTTTTATTTTTTATAAAAAAAACTGTCAATTCGATTTTTCTCAAAATTTTATCAGATTTCAAAAACATTATTCTTCATTGCACAAAATTGTTTTGGAGATGAAATCATATTTTAGTCGTAAAAATTTGGAGGTGACAAATTTTTTTTGTCAGTTTTTTTGATTTATAAAAAAACAATTAAATGGATTTTTTTCAAACAATATACTTCTTTGATATCACGTTACAATATATTATATAAAATTTAATTCAAGTCTCTAGCGTCATTGGTTCGTAAGATATTTAGGGTTAACCAAAATGTTCACCTTTTTTTTAAACTGCTATGGTAAAAAAACCACCCACGCAATTTTCTTGAGAGCCCTTTCTGCATCTTTCTGCCTTATTAGAAGTGGCAGCGATCTCAAGGCAACCTAGCCTGAGATCCAATTAGTGCGCCGTTTCGATATTCTGCCTTATTATCTGTATAACAAAATGCATTTGAAGTCGATATCTCTTCTGCTTCTTGAGCTATCAAAAAGCTATCGGAAAAAGGGGAATACTTAGAATTTTGGAGCAAAACCCCGAAAAATATTTAATCGTCAAAAGAAGTTCACAGATTCTGCTGACATTATTTGGATCTACATTTGCTTGCGAATCTTCGTTTTCCAGAATTAAATATGCAAAAAATATTAACAACCGAAACAAGCTTACGGACTTCAACCTAGATGATGTCATTAGGTTGGCATGCAGCAACAAGCGAGTTTTGAAAATGTGTTCTCAATTTCAAAATTTCAAGCTAGAAAAAAAACCTGCTATAGGCAAAACAATATAACAAAATATTGAAGTATTCAACTAAAACTATTTATAAAAAAAACTATTTTGTCATTTTGTGTGTTGTTATAAATTTTTGTTTTCAAAATTAAAGCTCGAATTTTTTTAAAGAAGAATTTTTTTTAAACTATGGCAGTAGCAGTTCATTTGGTTGAAGTGCTTACGCTTATTTCAATTCTTGGAATCTTATTAGGACTATCAGCAGTTATCGCATGTACGGCAAAAATATTCTTTTTATCCCTTTATATGCTCAGAGTAAGTACAGAAAGTCATAAAATTGAATGTCGTTATTTTTTTCTTTTCAAATTAATTTAAGATGGCCGTAAATTGGGTTGGATTTGTATTGCATAGCTCTGAAAAAACGATATTTTTTACAATTTTGAGTATATGTAATATTTCACCTGACTATTTACCAATTGAAAAAGAAGAAACTCAAGTTTTAAAAACATGCATGTGTAATTCCTGATAAACTTCCGAAATTATTCGTTTATGTGCTTAGACTAGAAAACAATCTTTGTAAATGGTTTGGAAAACTTGCAATGTTAAGAATTTTCAAGCCATATATAAAGCATTGTATTCTCAAGCAATGAAGACATGTAAATTTAAGATAGTAAATTGATTTTGTAAAATATTTATGTATGTATGTATGTATGTGAATCACAACTTGATTTTAACCAAATCAAATTTTTAACAGCTTGTCAAAAATATTGACATATTTCTAATTGTGTTAAAGGATTGATTTGGTTGGAGTTCAGTTTTTTAGTTCAATAAATAAAATTTAAAATGTAACTATAATTTTACAAAACTACACAAAAATTAGAAAGAGACTTAAATTGGTTAAGAAGTTCATCATAAAAAGAGAAGTTGATTGAAGTACGCAGTAAACGCAATTCTTTCGTGTACCAAGGGTGGCTAAAGTTTGTATTTTTTGATTTCTTTAAAGGTACATTTTTTTCTAAACAATTATTAAGGATCTTATAAAAATATGAAACTGCTTCGCCAACATTAGAAAATGCTAAAGTATCAGCAATTCCAGAAATGGTTACATCTTCAGACACCAACTGGAAATTAGCTCTTCTGAAGTCAAAATTATATAAGCAATCAAAGGAATTACTGTGTTCAGTAAGGTGATTACTTAAGTCAAGAAAAATATCCAAGGGGGGATGATATTTATCAATATTAGTAACATTACATTACATTACATTTCACACTACACTGCACATAAATGTGCAGGGTAGAGAACACAGCACCTTGAGCAACTAAGGCTATGTAAGGTGATAACAACACAAGACATTAATACAAGACAGAAGGACAGAAGAGAAAGAACAACAGAAAGAAAGAACACATGACAACAGCACGCGGTAGGTTTCGAGACGGTCCCCCATCTTTCTACTAACCACGCTCACTGATGCTTGATTTCGGTGATCGATGGGAACCGAAGCTTTATCAGTGACTAGGCCGTTGCCCAATATTAGTAATTCCTGATCTTGATTCTAGAACAAGAGTGCTAATAGCGTCAGAGGAAAAGACTAAATCGAGAATTCGATTTTTTGAGTTTTTAATACAGCTTGTTTGCAGTAGGAAGGACTTTATCTAGAGGAGATAGTTCCAATCGTGGATGGTCAGTGTGTGGTAAATTAAAATCACCTAGAAGTAAAATATTGGTGTCAGAGCTGGCAAATTTATATGATTTAAGATGATTCTAAACTTTTTGGAGGAATATAGACGTTTGAAATTAAAATATATTCTTAGTCTGCACAATTATCTTTACACGTACCAGTTCAATTGATAATTCAAATGGAAAAGATGCAGAAAAAGAGAAACCGAACACCTCTACCTAAATCCTTTGCATTACCAACATGACGTTGGTTTCTGTAAACTTCGAACTCTCGACTGAAAAGTTCTGTGTCGGAATAGCTTGAATTAACCAAAGTTTCTGTCAAAACAAACGAGAGAGTATTATCCAGTCGACAGCGGATGAATTCTCGAGATGGAATCAACGGGGACGTCTACAGTTCCAGTAAGGTTGAACTGCTTTGTGAACACCTTATAGGGATTCTTCGACATATTCGGAGCCCAGTCCTATAAGGAGCGGTTTATGCGGCTCTCTGAACTTGGACTTACACTAAGGATCTGGCCCTGCAGATTGGGGTTGTGCCGTCGGGGTGACTTCCTGGCCACGTAAAAAATACATTAGTTGCGAAGCACCAACAAGCCTCGGATACTGACGGATTTACTGTTGACAACCCCAGCAAACGAATTAAGGACAACGAACCTCGGTTCTGTACTTGGAAGGTCAGGTCACTTAATAGACTACGTTTAGCCAAACAATTAGCGGAAGCCCTAAACTGCTGCAAGGCAGATATAACCGCCATCCAAGAAGTGCGATGGGATGGAACGGGCAAACGCAAACTAAAAGACTGCGATATATACTACGGCGACTGCTACCGACAGCAAAGACAGCGTCTTTGGGTGTGGATTTGTTGTTGGAACTAGACTCAGGCAAAAAGTCTTGAGTTTCAAAAGTATGAGCGAGCGCATGACGACAATCCGCATCAAGGCTAAATTCGCCAACATAACCCTAATATGCGCACATGCCCCAACAGAGGAGAAATATGAAGACACCAAAGACATATTCTTCGAGCTCTTGGACAAGACATTTGAGCAGTGCCTTGGTAATGACATTAAAACTGTTTTAGGAGATTTTAATGCCAAGCTAGGAAGAGAAGACATCTTTGGTGGCGTAATCGTGAGATACAGCCTGCACGACACCACCTCCGACAACGGATTCAGTCTGATTGATTTCGCTGCGGGGCGAGACGTTCTGGTAGCTAGTGCGCAGTTCACACATCTCAATATCCACAAGGGGACATGGGAATCTCCTGATCAATCCACTGTCAACCAGATTGACCACATTGCGATCGACGCACGACACTTCTCCAGTATATAGGATATCCGAACATTCCGAGTGGCCAATATTGACTCGGACCACTACCTAGTTGTAGCCAAGGTACGGAAGATTCTACGTTAGACGGCTACAATCGCAAGAGACTGCCATGTCCTTTTCCGATCGAATCTCTAATAACCTCTTAGGAAGCCCTATCCTCCCTGCATTAAGTATAGAAAACCAGTGGCAACATTGCCTTGCAGCCATTAGAGATGCCGCCTCTGAAGTGCTAGGTTTCACACGGCCACCACAGCGAAACCCTTGGTTTGACGACGAATGCCGGCAAGCGCACGCAGTGAAACAAGAGGCATACAAAACGGCGCTGCACAAAAGAACTAGAGCTGCTCGCGAGCTCTACGAGCAGAAGAGGAGAGAGGAATACCGGCTTCTTAGATGGAAAAAAGAGAGCATGAGAAGCGCGCAATCCAGGAGATAGAGGTATGTCACAACAGGAATGAGGTTCATTAATGTTCAAAGGTACAAGTCACGAACCGAAGCCTGTAAAGACGATCAGGGAAACTTCGTAGTGGAACCGCAGTCTATGTTGAAAATATGGAAAGACCATTTCTCCAAATTATATAACGACGATGACGAACCGAATTCGACTGTAAGGGAGACACAACCACTCAACCTAGGCGTGAACGTCTGAACTGTTCGTCAACAACCTGATAGGTTCTTATCAGTATGGCTTCACACCAGCAAAGTCCACTATCAACCCAATATTTAATCTACGGTAGATCTTGGAAAAAACCCAGGAGCTTCAAATCGATACCCACCATCTCTTTATCGATTTTAAGACCGTGTACGACAGCATCCATTGGGAAGAGAGCTCTACATAGCAATGTCTAGTTTTGGGCCTGACTGTGAAACTTATCCATTTGTGCAGAATGCACGCTGCTCTATCAAGGTCGGAAAAGATCTCACCGATGCATTTGATGTCAAAGAAGGTTTTAGACAAGGCGATGCACTGTCATGCGACTTATTCAACATCGTTCTGGAAAGAATTGTGCAAAACTCAACCGTTAAGACTAGAGCTACAATCTTCGAAAGGTCCATCCAACTACTCGGATACGCAGATGATATTGACATAATAGGAAGATCAAAGCGCGTGATGTCAGTGGAGCGTTTTTGAGCATTGCGGCGGAAGCGAAGAAGATGGGTTTAGTGGTCAATGAGGGTAAGACCAAGTATATGCTGCCATCAAAAAAAGGACATTGAACAACGACGCCTTGGACAAAACGTCACCATTGACAGCTATAACCTTGAGGTAGTTAAGGACTTTGTCTATCTAGGCACCGCTATTACCACGGACAACTACACAAGCGCTGAAATCAAAGGAAGAATAACTCTTGCAAATCGCTGCTTCTTTGGACTTAGAAGGCAATGGAGAAGTAAAGTCCTCTCTCGAGCATCTAAAATCACCCTCTATAAGACACTCATCATCCCGGTTCTGATTTATGGCGCTGAGGCCTGGACCCTGTCAAAAAAAGATGAGAGTGTCCTAGGATGCTTCGAGAGAAAAAGTCTTCGGGTGATTTTTGGTCCCGTACGCATAGATGGAGAATGGAGGAGAAGATATAACGACGCTGTACAGCGACACTGACCTAGTTAGCAGAATTAAAGTCCAACGGCTTAGATGGCTAGGTCATGTAGAGCGGATGGACATCAACGCTCCAGCCCGGAAGGTCTTAGAATCCAATCCCGAGGGACGGCGCAGTAGAGGAAAACCGCTACTCAGGTGGCGCACTCAGGAGGGTGAAGACCTCAACCAACTTGGCGTGCGAAACTGGAGACAGCTAGCTAGGGACAGAGCTGGCTGGAGACGCATGTTGGTTGAGGCCCAGGTCCGCCCCGGACTGTAGCGCCACCTTAAGTAAGTAAGTTCTGTCATAACGAATACGTCCGTCGTGTGGAACTGATTGGGAGTTAAGAAAAATGTCAGCAGTCCCCCTACGTTTTGGTAGAAAGCGCAAGCCTGTTAAGTTTTTTTTTACTTGGTTTTCAAAGAAACACCTTGTTTTTGACTTTGTGTTAATTCTTTGAGTCGCTATTGGAAGCCTTTCCTTAAAATGAAGGGTTATTAGAATAAGTTACCTGAGAAATCTTCAAGTATTATGCCACAAAATCAACACTTTTGTAGGTATCAAAAACAAGAAGTCTAACATCATCCAACCACCATTTTGATTAGAAGTAATATGTCGCCATCTTTTAAAAAAAAAAAATAAACATATTCAGGACGGAGGAATTTTACTGTCAGTACCTCCGTAATCGCCCCATATGCAACAATTCTGTTTGTTTGCTTATGCATATCCGGTGAGTAATGTGAATGCGTTGTTCGATTTCTAAGCGATCCATTGTGGTAAATGACAAAAGTTCAATTGCTAGTGTTCGACCGTATACTTTGAAATTTATCCGTAATTTACCCACTTCCAAATTAGGGTTGTATCTACGAAGTATTAAAAGGTTTAAACAAAATTTAGCTTTGCCAGAATTTTTCGAAGTCCAAGGACTATCGGAAAATTTAAGAAAACACAGCTTGAAAATTTTGACTAAAAAAATTTAAATACTACTAACTTCAAATGACCTAATGTAATATATTTACTTGACTCAAGCGTCATTGTTCTTTGTCACGCTTTATATGCAGATATCACTTGTGATGCCATCCCAAAATAAACTACTACTTTAACCCGACCCACCAACCCAAAAACATTCCAAAATCAACAAGTTCTAAATAATAATAACACATGACAAAGTATAAACAATTCCAACAGCGCAACTCAAAGAATTTGCTTATAAACCTGTTGGCTGCAGCCCCATCAGCACGTGGTTTATCACGTGTTGCAACTTCCTCTACACGTGCTCGAAAATTTGTAAACAATTTTAAAGCGCATGTCATAAAATACTTTTCGAGCACACGCAGTTTGATCCTTGAAAGTGATGACCCCATATAACTTGACAGCTCACCCAATATCTCCCTCTAACTAACGCTCCTAAAGGACTTTTGTGAAAAAATTCATTTTGACTTTTCCAAAATACGCCATATTGTGAAAAGTGTACAGACGTACAATTTTGTTAATAGCTTTTATCTGTGGAAAAAGTGTTTTTTAAAATAGTTTTAACACTTTTCAATAGTATTTAATAAATAGCAAAGCACATTGGAAGTCTCAATACGACTCAAAATGTGCTTAGAATAGCTCAAAAACATCATCAGTTACATTCCAGTGAGAACGCAATGCACACATTTTTCATCGTAAAATATTAGAATTTTAGTGCATAAATATTCATTAAATCATAAATTAAACTACAATGGAACGATGGAAAAACCATATCCTTGCAATTTTATTGTCCTTTGTGGGTCTATTTCCGAGTGGAGCTGATTTTTCACCTGGTGGAAATATCCGATACAACATGTAAGTTTCTAAGAACGATTTCAGAGATTTCTTTTTTCTTCTGGAATTTTAACTGATATCTTCTTCCAGAGTGCACTCATGGGCCGATAAAATTGGAGTAGAACTCTTCCATTTGGGTGATTTTATAACCAGGAGAAAGGAAGTCCAAGAAGTAAGTACAACTTCCATCAGAAGATTGGATTTTCTTTAAGATTTTAAGGGAATCCCGATGTACCATGTAAGATTTTTATTGATTTTTCCCTAAACAAAAAAAATAAAATGTGCCTCCCATACCTACTGTACCGACAAAATGACTATATGTAGGTTATCGGCAAATTAGGTCGTTGAAGTTTTGTTTTGTTACATGTTTTCTTGTCTTACACTTACATTATTTCGGTTATGGCTTTTAATAATTCAAAACTGACAGATGTCCTCATTATGACAGCGAGTGTGTGTCTTGTCTTGTTTGGTAAGTTTGTTTGTGCTTTTAAAAAATTAACATGCGAGCACTTAAAAGTTTCGAAATTTGATTGAATTTTTTTTAATAAAATGGGAAGCTAGTGGGATGTTAATGGTTTTAAGAAAATTAGTTTTGATTTAGTTCATAGACATGAGTATAGGCAAAATGGTGTGATATTTGTCATTATTTCTTAACTTTTTATAAGGGATGGAGAAATAGAAATTCACAGACTCTCGAAACTCGAAACCAAGAACCTTGTTATGTCCCAAATATGAAAAACTTTCAAACAAGGTTCTTATTTTGCTCAACCCTTCAATTTCATAACTTTTTATGGGGCTATTCATCTTACGGCTTCGAATGCTTAGCTATAAATATTGCATTTAAGGCAATATGATTAAAATAGCCACCTCGTTGAGATTAACAAGTTGTGATTCTTTTGAGATAAATAATTTGTAAACCTTTTTTCGCACATTTCGGGAATTGCTAGGCAGTTCACCGCCAATTCTACGCTGCCAGTTAGCGTTACGACTCCGCCTGTACTTGAGCGAGTAAGTGATTCTATGGGAAGAATTTTTTTTGGCACTCGTACTGTCGCAAGAGTCCTTAGAGATGTAAGCACTCATAAATCAGCTGGTCTGGATGGTATCGCCGCTATTGTTCTGAATTAAGCTTTTTCATCTGTCTTACTCCTCAGGTCTCGCATTTGTCCAGCCTATTACCAAAAAAGGCGAATCTTCCCCACACTCTAATTACCGTCCGATTGCACTTACGCCCCTTCTTTCCAAGGTCATGGAAACGCTGATTGATTATCAGCTCAAGAAATATCTCGAAGATCGAAAGCTTCTTAATGACCGTCAGTACGGCTTTTAAAGCAATAGAATCACTGGTGATCTCATGGTTCATCTTACCGAACAGTGGAGCAAATCTCTGTATCGTTTTGAAGAAAGTAAGATTAATACATTTGATATTTCAAAAGCATTTGATCAGGTTCTTTTATAGAAAATGCGTGCTTTCGGTTTTCACGGATCCCTTTTGATACAAGTAGTATTGGACGGATTCAAGTCTAAAGTCTATAAAATAAATGCTGGTGTGCCCCAGGGCTCTGTTTTATCTCCAACACTCTTTCTCATTTTTTATTAATTATCTTCTGTCTGCAACTTCAATTCCAATACATTGTTTCGCTGACGATAGTACTCTTAAGCTTTTCATATTCGTTTTCAGAATTACATCCCTCTTCTTCGGATGTGGAACTGCAACGACAAATTATGGTAAGCCCATTAAATTCCGACTTAAACAGCATTGCACAATGGGGACCAAAAAACCGAGTGGAATTTAATGCTTTGAAAACACAATGCTGTCTTGTATCGTTAAAGCGAAATACGCCCCCCTTGCCATTATCGATGAATGGCACTTGCATTAACGAGACTGAACATTTCGATATTATTGGTACGCGTGTCACCAACCACCTCTTGGGAACGATCACAAACGCTATGTCGCCAAAAATGCCGAAAGGTGTTTGGGTTTCCTTAGGCCATACAAAAATGTTTCTGATTTGGCTATTATCTACAAGATTATACGTCCAAAGCTTGAGTATAACTCCCATATCTGAGCTTGTGGTCCTGCAACTTACTTAAGCTTCTTGGACAGTACTTAACGTAGAGCATTTAGATTGATTGTTGATATTGCCATCATAAGATTATTTAAGTCGCTCGAACATCGTCCTAAGGTTTCTTGTCTCACTCTCTTTTACCGTTATTTTAACGGTTTATGCTGTAGTGAAATAGCCAGTTGCATTCCTCCCCTTAAACAGTTCAACCGTAATACTCGCGCTTCTAGGAATGCTCATCAGTATACCCTCGAGTCCCACTTCGGCCGTACTGTCAAAAACAGGGATTCGTTCCTTAGCCGTACTACGCGAATGTGGAATGCCTTACCACACTCTGTCTTTTCTAGTCATTGCAATATTCAGGAATTCAAAACCAATGTGCATTGACATCTCTTTTTAAACCCTCTTTCCTCTTCGGCCATATCTCAAGTAATGTTGGCACTAACTGTGTCTTGTGTTAAGAGAACAGTTTGTTATCATAAAAAGGCTTTTTACATGTTACATTGGGCATGTTCAGGTGACATATGTAAGGGACTTGTAAGTAAGGCAAGTGTCGAAAATTTGCCTTCGAATTAATTCAACGGTATTGGAAAGTTAGTCCAGAAAAATCTCCCTAACTAATAATTCAAGTCTACTTATGTCAAAATGAAAGTTGAACATGTTTTTTCATTCAACTGAGAGCTCAACTTTATTACTCTAAGATTTATTCATTTTCTGCACAATTCCATTTCCATTTTCCATCAGAAAAGAAATATGTAAGTAATATTTATTTACAATACAAATTATAAATACTGATGGACTTGTAGCTTGCCTGAGGAGTGTTTTGTAGACAACAATGTTTTTGATAGTTTTTGTACGATGAACTGAAGGAAGAGATATGTGAGGTAAATTTCCAAGTTTGGAATTTATGACACTTGAAAAACTAACTGGTTGCCTTAATGTGCGCTGAAAGAATGTCTGAACCTACCCATTGGCTGCGTTCAATCTCGTGTTGGATAGCGTAGCTTGGATAGGTGCATTTTTAGATAATTTGTTTAACGAGTTGGGTAGCTGTATTCAGATAGCTGTCAAAAAATAAATGTAACTTTCAGCTGTTCACAAATAGCAGAGAAACACTTAAGCTTCGAAGACAAATACGAAAGGCTGAAATCAATTTTCAAGTTTCAACCATGTGTTGAATCAGATGTTCAGTCAGATACGTACATACTCCATACATTTTTGGATACCTTTGGATTCTTTTATTGGCATCTCAGCTGTTATTTTACAGGTAAAACACTAACAAAAAGGTATCCGGATACCCTATCTGTCTAAGATTGAACGCAGGCATTAAGTTGATAAAGTACTGGAGAGTTCTAGGTAACGGTACTTCGGTTGCCCTAGGCTCAATGAAGGGCAAATCCCTATTTGCACTTTCCTCGCAGTAGAAAGCGTGTAACGCTAACGCACAAGGGGACCGAACAACTGCCGGAATAAGCAACCAACACAGCTTTGCTGGACAGGGCACTGGCATGTCCCTGGGTTGAAGAAAATCTCCCTAAAGGCGGAGGAACCGCAGTTTGCGGTCAACGGCATGGAAGTCTGGTGGCGGATGAGCTTTTTAAGAAGGCTAACGGTAGCAGCAAGTAGCGTCTGTATTAAAGAATGGGCGGCTACAAAAAGCGTCTGTTTTCCCAGAGTGGGCAGCCTCAATCGGTTATGTATTCGACCATACAAAGGGCGGACGTGACTGTCGAAATTGAGCTTATGTATGTTATTAATTTTATCTCGAAAAACACCATGGTGGAAAGGTATATGCTGTTAAATGAAATATGACAACAACTGGAAACGAGTCCCCAAGAGGTAACCTTTTTATGGAGAATCCTTCTACAGCTTCGGCTGCAGTAAACCGCACATCGGATTTGGGGGTGCGGCTTCTTTCATGCAACAGCGTCAATCAAGACGCCAAAATAATAAATAAATCGTCTACAATGAGTAGAAGTCTTTCAAGAAATGCAATGGATACTTTTGGCTATGGTATACGTACAAAAATCGGAGCTTGGAACGTTCGATCCTTGTATGGCGAAGGAAGATACGAACAACTAGAGCGCGAAATGCTTCGTCTTAAGATAAGTATCCTGGGCATTAGTGAAACAAAGTGGAGAGGAAGAGCAGAATACAGATCTGACACTGGACAGACGAGAATGCTGTATTCCGGAGAGGATAAAAGAGAGGGTGGCCAAAGGCTGCATGGTGTTGGAATTATGTTGAACGAAGCAGCTAAGCGCAGTCTTATTTCCTGGGTGCAAGATTCCGCCCAAAAATTCGCAACATCACAATCGTTCAGTGTTATGCCCCCACAAATGAAGCGACCGAAGAAGACAAAACCGCGTTCTACACTCATCTTAACTCGGTTTACAGCAGTGTTCCGAGAGCCGATATCATAATCGTCATGGGAGACCTGAACGCTCAAGTCGGTGCAGACAATTACGGTCTAGAACGAGTTATGGGAAAAAATGGCTGAGTGCTGAAGTGCCCCAACTTAACGAGATGCGCAGATCCTGCAGGGGTATTGACATCGAACCCCCTTCAGTAGCGGAAATTGAAACAGCGATTAATCTATTCAAAAACAACAAAGCAGCCGGACTTGACGGAGTACCAGCGGAATTCCTGAAAGCTGATCCCGCCACATCAGCTAGTATCTTGCATCCGCTTATACAAACTTATTTGGAAAACGAAACCTATCCCAGGGAATGGAAGAATAGAGTGATTCTTAAGGTTCCAAAAAAAGGTGATCTCAAGAACTGCAACAATTGGCGTGGTGGTACCGTTTTGGCCGTTTTCCCAAAGCTAATGGCAACTTTAATCCTCGGACGGATAAAGGCTAGAAATGAGACTACACTCAAGAGGAATCAGGCTGGCTTCCGCATTGTTCTTGAGCAGTCTGCTTAACCTGATGTTTGTAGATTTTGAGAAGGTTTTTGACCGAGTTAACCGAGGATGTATAAGGAGATGTAAAGGAATTCCGCCAAAAATGTTCGCCACTATAAAGGAGTCCTACAACAATGCAAGGTGTTTCGTGTTGCATAATGGGCAGCTATCAGAGTCTTTCGAAGTGCGTCAGGGTGTGAGACAAGGGGATGTTTTATCGCCAATTCTTTTTCTGCTGGCGATAGATGTTTTCTGACGGCCAGCGTCGGTACAACTGAGAGGCAAGGTATTCAATGGAGAACGTTTGAAAGGCTTAGCCATTTAGACTATGCCGACGACATATGTCTCATGGCAAATAACATCAGTGGGCTGAACGAGATGTGTCAAACTTTACGTGTGAAAGGAGAATCGTGCGGTCTTAAAATAAATAGCAAAAAGACAATAATAATGCTAACAGGCCCCACAACACAACATCGTATTATTCTGCATGACACGCCTGTTGAAGTGGTTAAACAACAAAGTACGGATCTGGACGTAAAAAGCTAAATAAATAATGCTCGCGTTGCCTTTGGTTCTCTGTCCCAAATTTGGGAATCCAGTCAAGTCTCCTTACGCACTAAACTGAGATTCTTCGAATCCAATGTGAAATCCGTGCAATTATATGCTTGTGAAACATGAAAAGTCTCGGCCACCATCTCGAGAAAATCGCAGGCTTTTGTGAACCACTGTCTGCGTCACATCCTCAAAATTCGCTGGCCAAAAACAATATTTATCAGGAATTGTGGCGTAAGACAGGTCAGAGACGCTTGGACATCGACATCAGAAAGGGCAAATGGCAATGGATTGGTCACACACTGAGGAAACCAAACGATGATATTGCGAAGCAGTCCTTTGAATGGAATCCTCATTGCTCACGGCGGGTTGGAAGACGAAGACCAACATGGAAATCTACAGTGCTATCGGAAGCTAACTCCAAGGGAAGATGTGGTAACAGTTAAGGTATCTAGCTGTAGATCGAGAAGGATGGAGACGTTTTGTTGACGCCCTATGCCCCGTCAGGGTTAGAGTACCTGATGATGATGATTAAGTTGATATCATGATACTTCAAATGATAACTGTGTTGGACAGGTGTCAAATTCCATCGCTAAATTTCTTCTAAATTCGACTAAATTTGATAATTTTAATTCTATTGCAATGTTTCATAGAAATATTGTTTAACTGTATGTAATAATTCTAAATAAACAAATCGGCAAACAGTTTTAAAAGATTAAAAAATTTTTACTTAGCTGAAATCTGAAATTACTAATTTTAAACTATATTTTAATATCTCTCAACATTTTACTCATGTTAACATTGAGAGATTTTAGAAATTTACTAAATCCAATTTAAGTCTAATTTCTTAATTTCTGACATTTCAAATTAATAGGTCCATTTGGGTTTGTTTGCTCTCTTTTCCTGTCACCGTAAAGACTATTCACCTAATAAGAAGGATATTGGGATATTATTATTAAGTTTTTTGAAAATTTGCTGACTACTAAAACTCCTTAAATTCTGTGATTTTAAAATTAATATTTAAAAATCATTTTCAGAGCTTTAAACAGGCCACAATTTTACCAAGAAGTGGACCAAAAATTGTCGAAAATATGGCAAATGAGATTAAAATGATGATGGATCTTAAAATAAGTGCAGTTCGAGTAAGTATGACACTATTATTTGGTTCTTCAAGGTTTTTATGTGCTTCATACCTTTCTAAAGCGAATAATGGACACTGCCGAAAATACAGCATTATCACATCAAAATGACGTCGAAGATAAAACATTTTCATATTATAATGCCAAGGAAATGCTTGAACCCGGTGAAAAAGCACCAACAGAACCACCACCGGAATTAGAAGATGTTATTATGGAAAAAACTAAAGTCCCTCCCAAGGAAATTATATTACAACCCAAAGCTGAATTCTTCAATACACCAGTTAATATAAGCTTAAGTTCTGTTCATGTTCCAACAAATGTCTATGACCGAGGTTTGTTAAACGTCATTAATTTTTAGAGGCTTCATTTCAAAATCGATATTAAATTTTTCTTTTGAATTCAGCAAGCGAAGTTATCCAAGCAATAAAATGGTCGGAAAATTTAGATCAGATTTTCCGAGATAATTATAAAAACGATCCAACTCTGTCGTGGCAATTCTATGGGAGTGCTTCTGGCTTTATGAGACAATTTCCCGCGTCAAAATGGAAACAGGATCCTGTGGATCTTTATGATTGCCGTTTGCGTTCGTGGTTCATTGAAGCGGCAACAAGTCCCAAGGATATTGTCATCTTAATGGATTCATCGGGTTCTATGAAGGGTCAGCGATTGGATATTGCTAAACATGTTGTTCGAACCATCCTCGATACTTTGGGCCCAAATGACTTTGTGAATATATTTACCTTTGGTGAGGATGTAAAACCTGTGGTACGATGTTTTGAGGATTATCTTGTTCAGGTATTTTTTGGAAAATGTTTCCATACTAAAAAGAACCTCACAAATGTATTTTATTTAACTAGGCAACTCTTGGAAATGTTCGTGAATTGAAGGAAGCAATTGAATTGGTTAAGACCGATTCTGTTGCTAATTACACAGCATCGTTAACAAAAGCATTTGAAGTCTTGGAAATTGCCAGATCTGATACAAAGGGGGCGCATTGTAATCAAGCGATAATGATTATTTCCGATGGAGCACCATTTACATATGAAGATATTTTTGAACAATATAATTGGCAGGATAAGCCGTATATGCCGGTTAGGGTGTTTACGTATTTAATTGGTAAAGAAGTTGCTGATGCCAAGGAAATCAAATGGATGGCTTGTGCAAATCAAGGATATTTTGTTCATTTAATTGACATGGCTGAAGTTCGTGAAATGGTTTTGAATTATATACCAGTTATGGCGAGACCCTTGGTGTTGGGGCGACATAATCATCCGGTGATTTGGACACAAGTTTATGCTGATGAAGTTGTAAGTTTAAACAGTTTACTTAAAGATTTACGGAATAAGATTCACATTTAAAAAATCATTTGTTTAAGGATCCTAAAATGACAGATTGGCTTTGGGAAGTCAAACAATGCGAACAACAAAAGGAAGATGTGGAAATTGGTCGGCGTCTTAAAACCAAAATGTTACTTAAAGAAGAATTAGACAAGCGCTATTGGAAACGAAGGAGAAAGGTAAGATTCATTTTGTTGGTAATAATATTTTCAATGAATATTTTGTGGGAGGTTTAGCAGAGCTACAAACTCAAAAATCATATATTTTCTAACTCCTCATGTTATAAAAGGTCATAACTTAAAGAATAAATGAGTAAGTCTTCTAATTCTCGCTCAACTTTTTTAATGGTTAAAAATTACAATACAGATTGAGATTAAACTTTGCAATAGCAAAAATTTGACTTAAGTGCAAAAAACTGGTAAGAAATTTCTAAGATCTTTAGAATTTATTCCTTAAATGGCGTCCAACCGCTTCTTTTTTTGTATACAATTTCAGGCAATGCTCCCTTTTTTATGTAAAATTCAGCCAATTACAAATTACTTACTTAAGGTGGCACTACAGTCCGTGGCGGATCTGGGCCTAAACCAACATGCGTCTCCAGCCAGCTCGGTCCCTAGCTAGCTGTCTCCAGTATCGCATGCCAAGTTGGTTGAGGTCTTCACCCACCTAAGTGCGCCACCTAAGTGGCGGTCTTCCTCTACTGCGCCGTCCCTCGGGATTGGATTCGAAGACCTTCCGGGCTGGAGCGTTGATGTCCATCCGCTCTACATGACCTAGCCATCTTAGCCGTTGGCCTTTAATTCTACTAACTAGGTCAGTGCCGCAGTACAGCCCGTACAGTTCGTCGTTATATCTTCGCCTCCATTCTCTATCGATGCATACGGGAACAAAAATCACACGAAGAATTTTTCCCTCGAAGCATCCTTAGACGATCTCATTTTTCTTTGACAGGGTCCAGGCCTCAGCGCCATAAATGAGAACCGGGATGATGAGTGTCTTATAGATGGTGATTTTTGATGCCGGAGAGAGGACTTTACTTTTCAATTGCCTTCAAAGTCCAAATAAGCAGCGATTTTTATTCTTCGTTTGATTTCAGCGCTGGTGTCATTGCCTGTCTTTATAGCGGTGCCTAGGTAGATAAAGTCCTTAACTACCTCGAAGTTATAGCTGTCCATGGTGACGTTTTGTCCAAAACGTCGTTGTTCAATGTCCTTTTTTTGATGGCAGCATATACTTGGTCTTACCCTCATTGACCACTAAACCCATCTTCTTCGCTTCCGCCGCAATGCTCAAAAACGCTCCACTGACATCACGCGCTTTGATCTTCCTATTATGTCAATATCATCTGCGTATCCGAGTAGTTGGATGGACCTTTCGAAGATTGTACCTCTAGTCGTAACGGTTGAGTTTTGCACAATTCTTTCCAGAACGATGTTGAAGACGTCGCATGACAGTGCATCGCTTTGTCTAAAACCTTTTTTGACATCAAATGCATCGGAAAGATCTTTTCCGACAAACGTATAAGTTTAACAGGTATACAAAACTAGACATTGCTCTGTAGAGCTCTTCCCTATAGATGCTGTCATACGCAGCTCTAAAATCGATAAAGAGATGGTGAGTATCGTTTTGAAGTTCCTGGGTTTTTTCCAAGATCTGCCGCATTGTGAATATTTGGTCGATAGTGGACTTTCCTGGTCTGAAGACACACTGATACGGACTTATCAGGTTGTTGACGAACGGCTTCAGACATTCACAAAATACTGCAGAGAGGAGCTTATATGCAATGTTAAGGAGACTTATACCTCTGTAGTTGCGAAATTTAAAGGGTATCCTCTTTTATGTATCGGGCAAACTATGCTTAGATTCCACTCTGCGGGCATGCTTTCTTCCGACCATATTTTGAAGATGACTTGGTCCATGCTCCTTACCAAGTCATTGCCTGCTGCTTTAAATAGTTCGGCAGTGATGCCGTCAGCTCCATCAGGTTTGTTTGAATTCAGTTCAGTTCACTTCGTCGAGGTCGGGTAGGCGAAATTGTTGATCTGCGTTGCCTAGGTTGAGTGGTTCTATCTCTCTTACAGCGGAATTCGGATCGTCATCGCCCTGATAGTCCTTACAGGCTTTGGTTCGTGACTTGCACCATTGGGAGTTTTTTTTTACCTTTTGGTAAAATTTACAAATCTATCTCCTCGATCGCGCGCTTCTCGTGCTCTCTTTTTTCCATCTAAAAAGCCGGTGTTCCTCTCTCCTCTTCGGCTCGTAGAGCTCTGGTCCTTCTGTGCAGCGCCGTGAAACCTAGCACTTCAGAGGCGGCATCTCTGATCGTTGGAAGGCAATGTTGCCACTTGTTTTCAATGCTTAATGCAGGCAGCATAGGACTCCTTATGAGGTTACTAGAGACTCGATCGGAAAAGGACATGGCAGTCTCTTGCAATTGTAGCAATTTAACGTCGAAGCTTCTCACAGTATTTCCTTGTTTTGGCTTGAACCGGGATATCGATAGCCGTACCTTGGCTAAAACGAGGTAGTGGTCCGAGTCGATATTGGCCACTCAAAATGTTCGGATATCCTGTATACTGGAGAAGTGTCGTGCGTCGATCGCAATGTGGTCAATCTGGTTGACGGTTGATTGATCAGGAGATTTCCATGCCCCCTTTGTGGATATCAAGATGTTTAAACTTCGTACTAGCTACCAGAACGTCTTGCCCCACAGCGAAATCGATCACCCTGAATCCGTTGTCGGAGGTGGTGTCGTGCAGGCTGTATCTCCCGATTATGCCACCAAAAGATGGCTTCTCTTCCTAGCTTGGCGTTAAAATCTCCTAAGATAATTTTAGTGTCATAGCCAGGGTACTGCTCTTAAGTTTTGTGCAAGAGCTCGAAGAATATGTCTTTGGTGTCTTCATCTTTCTCCTCTGTTGGGGCATGCGGGCATATTAGGGTTATGTTGGCGAATTTAGCCTTGATGCAAAATGTCCAAAAAATCCACACCCAAATAGACTTTGTCGTTGTTCTCGATAGCAGTCGCCGTAGTATACATCGCAGTCTTTTAGTCTGCTTTGACCTAACATTCCAAGTATAGATCCGAAGTTCGTTGTCCTTATTTCGTTTGCTTGGGTTGTCAACAGTAAATCCGTCCGTATCCGAGGCTTGTTGGTGCTTCGCAACTAAAGGTATTGTTTACGTGGAAAGGAAGTCACCCCGACGGCACAACCCCCAACCTGGAGGGCCAAATCCTTAGTATAACTTCAAGGACGGGAAGCCGAATTAACTGCGCCTTATAGGCCTGGGCTCCGAATAAGTCGTAGAAGCCCTATAAGGTGTTACAAATCAGATTAAGGTTAAACATTTCGATAAAAAGTAGAATTGAAAAGGAAAATTAAAAAAATATTTCTAAGACCTTTATAATTTCTTCTTAAATGGCGCCCAACGCTTCTCTTTTAAATCAAATCTCAGACAATTACGGATAGGTTTGAGATTTGAACTAAAGTATACAAAGCGTAAGGACACTTAATGTTTGAGTTAATTTTAGAAAATGTCAATGTGGGCATGTTGAAAGCTTTAATTATGATCCATGATACTTAATGGACATTTCTAAGAGTGAATGTTCATTGAAAAACTACCAAAGAGTCTTAAAGCTATCAAGGTACTTAAGAGAATAAGTCAACGAAATATAACAAGAAAAGTAGTTATAATAAGTTGTGAGCAGAACCGAAATAGTTAAGAGTTTTAAGTTATTACTTAAGTGGCGCCCAACGTTTTGTCTTAGGTATCGATAAATAATTTTATTTACGGTTAATGAACATTTTTTGTTGTTATTTTTTCCTATTATCTCTAATGAACAAAATTAAATTAAATTTTCAGAGTTGGGATCAGCCTATTGAATCGGAAAAATACCATTTTCTAACCACTGTTTCCATGCCCGTGTACGACCGTCGAGAAAATGCTGTAAGTAAATTTTACCCTATTCACATTAATTTTTGTTTAAATATTTTTTTTTTTTCGAAACAAAAATAAAATCTTTAAGTCAATACATATAATTCAATGGAAACGTGAATTTTATTTTTATTTATTTGATTTTTTTATAAATTACTCATCAATTTTAAAATATAAAAAATTCATAACATTTATGCCTTTAAAAATTTCAAAAAAAAATATATACATACATAAAATCAATTTTTAAATCAAAAATTGTATCTGTATCACTGAAAAAACAAAAATTAACTTATATAATATAGAATATCACCGAAGATGTGTTAATTAACGAAGCGTACTGGGAATCACAAACTCGTGAGGTATTTCAAAAAACAAAAAAAAATCAAGTTCCTAACGAACGAATAATCAAAAGTAATCGTTATTTTTTTTGCGCTATAATATACCTTAGACTACGTTTAGTGATTACTTAAAATAATTTAAAAAAAATTATATAACATATATCCGAACAAAATTCCTAGAAGTCAATTATATACATTATTATATAAATATATATACTCGTAACTTGTAGTGTTATATTTTTCGATCTAATCTCGATGATGATTGGGCCAATTTAGAAATGAATATTTTTATTCATATTGACGCCGCTATAATACTTATATACATAACATATATAATCGTAAAACTTAGTGCTATAGATACAAATGAAATAGTCAAAATATATACAATAGATTTTTAGTAAAAAGTTTTTTCTTTGGTTTTGGTTTAAAGAAAGAAAATGAAAATGTTGATATCATAAGAATACGTACGTTTAGTTATAATTGACATTTTTAGAGAAATGTAAGTTATTTGTTTTCAACAGTTTTAGAAATTGTTTTCTATCGAAAGATTTAATTGTTATTTTTTGCTTGTTTAATTTATAGATGGATAAATCATAAAATTTGTAGAGTACAATTCACAAAAATAAACATTAGCTAAAAACTTCTTTTCTTTAATTTTAAAATTTTATTGAGAGTGAGTTTTTGTATACTTTTTGGATCAAATGTTATCTACGAAAGTAAAAATCTAGGAATCTAGAAGTTCTGAATCAATAACATTGAGTTTTTTTTAATAGCCATTTATTATTAAATATTAAAACAAACACAAACTGATATCTCTTAAATTTGTTTTTAAGAGAGAAATATTTGCAACTCCTAGACTTGGTTACACCTACTTTACAAAAATAAACAATAAGTATTGTATTTTTGTTTTATATATTTTCATTGCAAGATTTTGAAGCCGTTTTTTCCCTTTTCATACTTATTCTTGGAAAACGAAAATTTTAAATACAATTTGACAACCTTCATTCTTGGAGAGATTGGCTTCCTTTGGTTGTCAAAGTTTGTGTTCTATGCACAACAAAGCTGACATTTAATTCATATGCGATTTGGGTTGTATGTCACTTGTCTATTTGACAAATATAGGGTCTTCCAAATAACTTCTTTTTTTCGGCTGCGTGGCCCGTATCGCCGTCCTGTTGAAACCAAATGTTGCCAATATCCTCCTCTTCAATTTTGTGGACAAAAACGATAACGATCGCCATTGACTATAACGGCCACTCCTTGTTCATTTTCGAAGAAAAATGGCCAAATTATGTTACTTACTTACTTAAGGTCCTGTGTGAACCAGGGCCTCACGCAACAAACTTCTCCATCTAGCTCACTCCATAGCTAGATGTCTCCAGTTTCGCGCCCCAAGTTGGGTGAAGTATCCTTCCACCTGTGCGCGCCACCTGATCCGCGGTCTTCTTGTACTGCACTGTCTGTGGGTGTGGATTCGAAGCATTGGTTTCCATGCGCTCTACGTGACCCATCATAGTGGTTGGATTTTTACCCTTATGGCTAAGTCTACGTCACTGTACAGCCCGAACAGCTCGTCGTTCCATCTTCTCCTCCACTCCCCTTCGATGCATACAGGACCGTAGATCACACGAAGAACTTTTCTCTCGAACCGACCCAATGTGCTTTCATCCCCTTTTGTCATAGTTCATGCTTCTGCACCGTATAGCAGGACGGGGATGATAAGGGTCTTCGAGAGAGGATTTACCCATCAATTGCTTTCTTAGTCCAAAGAAGCAGCGGTTAGCAAGAGTTATTCTGCGTTTGATCTCAGCGCTGGTGTTGTTTTCTGTGTTTACAGCTGAGCCTAGGTAGACGAAATCCTTGACTATCTCAAAATTTCGTCTGTCGATGGTGACTTTTTGACCCAAAACGTCGGTGTTGTATGTCCTTTCTTGACGACAGCATGTATGTCCTTAACTTTGTTTTGTCCTCATTAACCGTTAAACCCATTTTTGCCGCTCCTGCCTCAATACTCACAAAAGCTCTATTGACATCACGCTGAGTTCTTCCGATTGTGTCAACGTCATCAGCATACGCTAGAAATTGGACAGACTTTTGAAAGATAGTGCCTCTAGTGTTGACGTGTGAGCTCTGCACTATTCTTTCAAGTACGATGTTAAAAAAATCACATGACAGCGCATCACCTTGTAAATATAAAACCTTTTTTGACATCGAAAGGTTCTGTTAAGTTGTTTCCAACCTTTATGAAGCAGCGTGAATTCTCCATGGTCATCCTGCACAAACGGATGACTTTGGCAGGGATGCCAAAACTAGACATGGCTCTATACAGCTCGTCCCTGTAGATGCTGTCATATGCGGCATCGATGAAAAGATGGTGGGTGTCGATTTGGTGATCTTTTGTTTTTTAAAGAGCTTGGCATTCAAGCCATCCGCTCCAGTGGCTTTATTACACTTCAGCTATCAGATATGGCAATCTTTACTTTGTCTAAGTCGGGAGGACGGTATTGTTGGCTTTCGTCGTCTATGTTGAATGGATCATCCCGCCTGATAGCGGAATTCAGTTCGTCGTCGCCGTTATACAGTCTGCAGGAGTGGTCCTTTCATATTCTCAGCATTGACTGCTGTTCCACCATGATGTTTCCACTTTCGTCTTTGCAGCCTTCGGTTCTAGGGTTATGTACCTGTGAATTTTGTTTCACCTGTTCATAAAACTTTTGAACTTCATTCCTACTTTTAAACCTTTCAACATCTTCCTCCGCACGCTTCTCATGCCCTCTCTTTTTCTTTCTGAGAATTCGGTGTTCTTCTCGCCTCTTCTGCTCATAGAGCTCATGCCGACATTCCTCATCAAACAATGTTGCCACTGGTTTTCGATACATTGTGTTGGCGGCAGAGAACTTCGAGAGAGTTTACTTGTAACTCGGTCGGAAAAGGATTTGGCGATCTCTTGCGATTGTAGCCGTTCGACGTTGAACCTTCTCCAAGCACCTACCTGTTTTGCCTTGGGTCTGGAAACCCGAAGTGCTACCTTAGCTACAACGAGGTAGTGGTCCGAGTCCATGTTAGCTCCTCGGAAAGTTCGGACATCCACAATGCTGGAAGCGTGTCTGGCGTCGATCGCAATATGGTCAATCTGGTTGACGGTAGATTGATCTGGAGAACTCCAAGTTCCTTTGTGGATGTTGAGGTGTGGAAAACGCATACTGGCTACCATGAGATTTCACCCCCAGCAAAATCTATGAGCTTGAATCCGTTGTCGGAAGTGTTGCGGTGGAGGCTGTTTTTCCCGATTATTTCACCAAAGATGTCTTTACTTCTTATAGCTTATCATTAAAATCGCCCAGGACTATTTTAATACCGTAGCTAGCACACTGCTCAAGAGCTCGAAGAACAACTCTTTGGGGTTGTCATCTTTCTCTTCTGTGGGGTCATGCGCGCATAACAGGCTAATGTTGCCGAAGTTAGCCTTGCGCTCGTTGATGCACCTATAGCTCAAGACTTCTTGCCTAGGTCTGGCTCCAATGGCAAAGCCGCATCCAAATAAGCGCTGTTGGTTATCTCGGTAGCAGTCACCATAGTAAATGTTTACCCGGCCTATCCCATCGTATTTCCTGGATGGCGTTGATGTCTGCTTTATAGCAGTCTAGGGCCTCCGCAAATTCTTCAGCCGCATGTGGTCTGTTAAGGGACCTAACATTCCACGTGCATATCCGAAGTTCGTTGTCCTTTATTCGTTCGCGTAGGTTGTCTACAGTAAATCCGTCCGTTTCCGAGGCTTGTTGCTGCTTCGCAACTAGTAGGAATATGCTTCTTTTATTGTGGGCGATATGGAACACCTTTGCTTACAAAATACCACTTCACCGCAGATGTAGCAAAAGTTTACGGGATTTCTTACACATTTTGGTGACATTTTCCAATTAAATACTTTTTTTTTCAATTTTAACACTTAAAAACACAGAATAGAACACTAAAGCACAATATATTTACCATTAGATGCCAACCAGTGAAATAAGGATAGAATCATTACTATTTTTTCTAAGAAAATGCAAAGAACAGAATAAATCAAAATACACAAGTTTTTAAAAGATGGCACAATGTAAACTCCGGCACGGAAATATTCACAATAAACTGATCCAAGTGAAGCACCATTTTATATGGACTTTTAGCAGTTCATTGAAAGATCTTTGGGAATTCCAACGCTCGTTTCCAATTAGCCCTATACATTTATTGTAATGGGGAAATGGGTACCCTTTTAAAGCTCGTAAAGTTTTCCGGGTATAAACTTCCAATAGATATCAAAACCGAAAGTCGACTGCAAAATTTGTGGCCTTACTCTAGTGGTTGGCAGTGCAGGTAGTTCTAAAACAAATTAAGGACTATAAAATTAAATATTTATTGCAATTTAAATTTTACATTCTTTATTATTTTAAAACAATTGTTAATTGTGGTACTAGAAAAAAAAATTCAATATTATAGGGTTTTGGTTTGAAAGTTTGGCAAGAAAATAACCAAAGTAAATATAATACTTACTTTAGTTGGCACTACAGCGCATGGTGCACCTGGGCCTCAAGTAATAACTTTCGCCAGATTACTCGATTTCTAGCTTGCTGCCTCCAGTTTCGAATACCAAGTTAACGTGCGTCGCCCTCAACTTGATCACTCCACTGGAGATGAGGTCTGCCTCTGCTTCTTGTTCCCTCAGGCTTGGCGTTGAATACCTTACGGGCGCTTCGATGTTCATTCGATCGACAAGCCCTATATCCATCTTAAGCGTTGAACACGCAGTTTTTTGACCAGTGGCAAGTCGCTGTACAGCTCGTATAACTGCTGATTAAATCTTCTCCGCCAGATGTCACTGCCTGTCTACACAAATCAGATCATAGATCGTACACAAAACCTTCCTCTCGAAGATACCAAGAGATCCTTCATCCGCCTGAGAGAGGTTACATGCTTCTGCACCATGCAGCAAGACTGGAATGTTTAATGTTTTGTACAGTTACTCTTTGGTACTTCGCGATAGGGCCTTATTCCTACACTGCTTGCTTAGGTCAAAGAAACAGCGATTACCAAGGGTAATTCTGCGTTTGATCTCCGAGCTGATGTCACTTGCAGAATTAACAGCATTGCCCAGATAAACAAATTCGTTTACAACCACGAAGTTGAACCTGTCAATTGCCACATTTTGACCAAGTCTACAGTGTGAATCGACTCTATTTGACGACAGTAAATACTTCGTTTTGTCCTCGGTAATGTCAAAACCCATTTCCGACACTCGACATTAGAGAAAGCACCCGTCACTGCTCGTTTCCTTCTTTCCATATTGTCGATGTTATCTGCATATCCAAGATTTTGTGCGGATTTTTGAAAGATGGTGCCACTTATATTGGGGTTAATGTTGCGCACCACTCTTTCAAAAACAATATTGAAGCAGCTACATGGCAGCGCATCGCCTTGTCGAAGTCCTCTGGTGGTTTCAAAGGTTCCGGTTGACTCTCTTCCAATTTTGACGCAGCAACGAGCATATTCCAGCGTCATCTTGATAAGTCGTTTGTGCTTGGTAGGGATACCAAAACTCAACATGGCACGGTATAGTTCCTTCCTGTCTACACTGTCATAAGCTGCTTTGAAATCGATGAAAAGATGGTATGTTTCGATGTTATGTTCTTGGGTCTTTTCCAAGTTTTTGCGTAGAATGAAAATTTGGTCGTTGGTAGATTTTCCAGCCCTGAAGCCACACTGTTAAGGGCCAATTAGTTCGTCAGTAAATACGCTGGACAAGTTCTTGTATGCGATGTTTTAAAGGCTTATGCCTCTGTAGTTGACGCAGGGAAGGCGGTCACCTTTTTTATGGATCGGGCAGATGGTGCTTAAGTTCCACTTGTCGAGCATGCTTTATTTCGACCAAATTTTAGTAACTAGCTGGTGCTTAAAAAGCTCCACCTGCATACCGTCATCATCGGCCTCTTTATTCGACTTCAGCCTGGTGATGGCTAGTTTGATCTCACTCTAGTCGGGTCCGGGTGGGTAAAACTCTAGATCATAAACCAAATGAATTTGACGGAATCGTTGACTTCATCACCATAAAGCAGCTGGTTGAAATGATCTTTCCAGATTTTTAGCATTGACTGCATCTCGACTACGGTATTCCACTTCTTATCTTTGCAGACTCCAGGGCGGCTAATGAATCCCGTTGTTTTCGTTTTGACTCTTCTACAAAAGCTCCGCACCTGTTTTCTGTTAAAACATCCCTGGTTTTCCTCGACTTCGCGCTGCTCATGGGTTTTTTTCTTTCTTCTGAGCGAGCGGTTCTCATAATGCTAGCTGCAAAAATCACTAAATCCAAAAAATGCAAATATCGCAAAAACTTTATCTAAAAAAATGACTTTTACTCATAAACTTTATTTAGCATTGGGAGACAAGTTAAAATTATTTCGAATACTTTTTTACTGTAGTGTCACCAGTGTTATTGCAAATCAGACATGAGCTAAATAAGTGTTACCATTCGCGAAATAAGCACTAGTTGAAAAATAAAGTTAGATGGCGGACCTTTTCAAAACCATTTCACTTATTTTTGGGAAGGTTGAGGAATTTAATTATTTTAATTTATTTTTTGTATTCGTTTTCTAAAAATTATATAAAAATATATATTTTATTAAAAATTCCACTGCCAAGTCTGCTACTCATATAAATTTTTGAATTCAACTGAATGCGGAGGAGATAAAAGATATGATTGCACTCATTAATTACGAAAACAAAATCAATTACTTTTAATGCTTTTTTAGTTTGCATCAATTTGAAATTTCAAATGCTTTTCAATTTAATTTTTTATATACAAATATTAAAAATTTAATTGATGATTTTTCATTAATCTACAATAATTTGCTCAGTTATAAATTACTGCTAGTTAAATTAGAAGTTGGTTAATTTTAAAATATTATCATGCTTTCTTTAACATATTTTAGTACATTAATAATAATGAGTAATGACACAAAAAGAAATTATATCGAATTTTAGAAATTTTTTTAAAAATTATTTTAATGTTGGATTTGTTTTATTTAGTTGTTTTTTTTTTGAAACGGTAATTGTTTTAAACTTTATAAAATAATACTTGTAACTTATGTAGGTGTATAAATTTAAGTCTGGTTTGATATTACTCAATCCAATTGTCATATTCAATTAGTGATGTGATCAATAAGCTTCATTTTGATTTAATTTGGTAGAAAAACAAAATAGTTAAATATAAATAGCCTCTTAGTGGTATTGTAAAAATGTGTCTATATACAGAATTATATATATTTTGATAGTTAAATTGTAATTTATATAAAATAATTATTATAATCGATGTAAACAAATGTCCGTACATATTTCCGTAGCTTGCCGGAATTATATAGTACAAAAAAGAAATAGAATCAATAACAAAATTAATTGATTGAATCGTATTCGAAAAAATTATTAAATTAATTTTTTGTTTATAATATATAAAAACATTTTAAATATAGCTAGAAACAACTATATATACAATTTAGATAAATCCGTAGTGAAATATGTGTAATCGAAGCCATCAAATTTAATTGCAAGAAATTTCATTAATCAATTAATTTTATTTATGTTCTTTATCCAAAATGGAACTCAGACCCGGATTGCTAATTTACTTGGTGTTGCTGGAACCGATGTGCCAATTAGAGATATTAAAAAACTCTTATCACCGTATTTGGTAAAATTTTTGTTTTTAATATTTAAATAATAATACATATTTATTTATTTTTTTATAATAATGCAGTTGGGAGTAAATGGTTATGCGTTTATTGTGACCAACAACGGTTATATTCTATTCCATCCAGACTTTCGTCCAATCGTAAGTCTTTTCTTTAGTTTTTATTTTATTCAAGACTAACTTTTTGTATTTTTGTATGGAAAAGTTTCAAGATATTCTCAAACCAGCTTACAATAGCGTTGATATGATTGAAGTTGAATTGTTAGATGACGACCGAGAGCCGAGAGATTTTAATCCAGTATTGATAAGTGTAAGTATACATTATCGCATAACTATTTTTCTGACCTTGAGTATTTCTAACCTCACAATTGATTTTTTTTAAAGATTCGAGATGAAATAATAAATCAATCCACCGGAAGTAAGTGGATGTTGGTGAAAAATCATTTCGATGAAATGGTAAGTGCTAGTGGTACTAATTATTATTAAATAAAAAGAAGTCGTTATTTTCCACAAGTTCCTATGCTTAAAATGTACCCTGGGCATTATTGTTAGTGCGTTGGACTATCATGCAAGAGGTCTTGGGTTCGATCCCTGCCTGTGCCACCTACAGTTTTATTCACGGGTACTGCCTCTTGCGAGGAATTGACAAATTATCTAAGAGTAGCCGTTTGGATTCGGCTTAGTTTATAAGTAGGTCCCTTCCATCTCTGACAACATTACTCGCACACAGGAATGGTTGAGAGTTGTAAGTCACTAGACCCTGGTTCTTCATGGACTGTTGCGCCACCCAATTTATTTATTAATAACCCAAGCAAACGAAATAAGGACAACGAACTTCGGATCTGTACGTGGATTGTTAGGTCGCTTAACAGACCCATGCAGTCGAACAATTAGCGGAAGCCCTAAACTGCTGCAAGGCAGATATTACAGCCATCCAAGAAGTGCGATGGGATGGACCGGGCAAACGCAAACTAAAAGACTGCGATATCTACTACGGCGGCTGCTATCGAGAACAAAGACTGCGTCTATTTGGGTGTGGATTTGTTGTTGGAACTAGACTCAGGTAAAAAGTCTTGAGTTTCAACAGTGTGAGCGAGTGCATCACGACAATCCGCATCAAGGCTTAATTTGCCAACATAAGTCTAATATGCGCGCATGCCCCAACAGAGGAGAAAGATGAAGACACCAAAGACATATTCTTCGAGCTCTTGGACAAGACATATGAGCAGTTCCCTGGCTATGACATTAAAATTGTCTTAGGAGATTTTAATGCCAAGCTAGGAAGAGAAGACATCTTTGGTGGCATAATCGGGAGATACAGCCTCCACGACACTACCTCCGACAACGGATTCAGGCTGATCGATTTCGCTGTGGGGCAAGACGTTCTGGTAGCTAGTACGCAGTTCACACATCTCAATATCTACAAGGGGACATGGAAATCTCCTGATCAATCAACCGTCAACCAGATTGACCACATTACGATCGACGCATGACACTTCTCCAGTATACAGGATATCCGAACATTTTGAGGGGCCAATATCGACTCGGACCACTACCTCGTTTTAGCCAAGATACGGCTACGGATATCCCGGTCCAAGCCAAAACAAGGAAGTACTGTGAGAAGTTTCGACGTTAGTCGGCTACAATCGCAAAAGACTGCCATGTTCTTTTCCCATTGAGTCTCTAGTAACCTCTTAAGAAGTCCTATGCTGCCTGCATTAAGCATTGAAAACCAGTGGCAACATTGCCTTGAAGCCATCAGAGATGCCGCCTCTGAAGTGCTAGGTTTCATGGCGCTGAACAGAAGGACCAGAGCTCTACGAGCAGAAAAGGAGAGAGGAACACCGGCTTCTTAGATGGAAAAAAAGAGAGCATGAAAAGCGCGCGATCGAGGAGATAGAGGGATGTCACAACAAAAATGAGGTTCGTAAATTTTATCAAAAGGTAAAAAAACCCTCCTAAGTGTACCAGCCACGAACTGAAGCCTGTAAAGACGATCATGGGAACATTATAGTAGAACCGCAGTCCATGCTGAGAATATGGAAAGATCCCTTCTCCAAATTATATAACGGCGATGGCTAACCGAATTCCGCTGTAAGGGATATAAAACCACTCAACATCGGCGACGCAGATCATCAATTCCGCCTACCCGACCTTGACGAAGTGAAGATAGCTATATCTAAACTTAAGTCAAACAAAGCTGCTGGAGCTGACGGCATCGGTGCCGAACTATTCAAAGCAGCAGGCGATGATTTGGTAGGGTGGTAAGGAGCATGCACCAACTCATCTGCAAAATATGGTCGGAAGAAACCATGCCCGAAGAGTCGAATCTCAGCATAGTGTGCCCGATACATAAGAAAGGAGAATCTCTAAACTGCGCCAACTACAGAGGCATCAGTCTCCTAAACATTACATATAAAATATAAGATCCTCTCTGCCGTATTATGTGAACGTCTGAAGATATTCGTCAACAACCTTATATGTCCTTAAAAGTGTGGCTTCAGACTAGAAAAGTCCACTATCGACAAAATATTCACACTAACGCAGATCTTGGAAAAAACCCAGGAACTTCAAATCAGTACCCACCATCTCTTTATCGATTTTAAAGCCGCGTATGACATCATCTTTAGGGAAGAGCTCTACCGAGCAATGTCTAGTTTTGGCATCCCTGTCAAACCTGTTTATGCAGAATGACGATGGAGAATGCACGCTGCTCTATCTAGGTCGTAAAATATCTTACCGATGCATTTGATGTCAAAAAAGGTTTTAGACAATGCACTGTCATGCGACTTCTTCAACATCGGTCTGGAAAGAATTGTGCAAAACTCAACCGTCAACACTAGAGGCACAAAGGACCATCCAATTACTCGGATATGAAGATGATGTTAACATAGTTGGAAGATCAAAGCGTGATGTCAGCACAACGATTTTGAGCATTGCGACGGAAGCGAAGAAGATGGGTTTAGTTGATCGATGAGAGCAAGACTAAGTATATTATGTCATCAAAAAAGGACATTGAACAACGTGGTTTTGGACAAAACGTCACCATGGACAGCTAGCTAGGGACCGAGCTGGCTGGAGACGCATGTTGGTTGAGGCCCAGGACTGTAGCGCCACCTTAAGGGAAGGGAAGGAAAAAAGGGCTAAGATGCAAAAACAAGGAGGATGTTATCGAATTGAAAAGTTTTCCTCTTTGCAAAATATGTGTTACCAAACTGAAATTTGCAAATTCTTTTCTGGAAAGTGAAAAATTTTGATTTCTTGCAAAGTATTTGTTCTTTTTGTTTCACCGCACAATTAAATTTGAAAACTTTATTTAAAATTTTGTAAACCTTTTCAGTAATACGCAAAGAGAAATTGTTATTTGCAAAAAAGAGGCTGGGATGCAACCCACACTGATAACTTCCCATTCCGTTTGTCGATTTTTCTTGCTTAAAAGTTTGTAGGTTTTTGTGTTGGGTTTAACCCTAGAAAGATAACCATATTTCATGGACCATAAGTGATACACATGGTTTATACGTCGATTTGACGTAGGTTATCTTTCTAGGGTTAAAGAGTTGTCAGTTGAATTATTCTTAGAATAAATAAAATTACCAACAATATTTTGTATAATAAAGAAATAGTTTAGTTTTGTTAAATACATTTTAAGTCGAAAACAAGTTTTTACCAATTTTAGTTGCATTTCTTAAATTTTTTACAAATTGGATGAATGAAGTTAATTTGAGAGATATCAAGAACCGAACATCAAATTTTACCAAATTTGCGTAATATTTTTGCAAGATTTAATTTTTTTATGGAAATTTTTCCGAAAGTTGCAAACAATATTTCGTATAAGTGAAAATAAGTTGGAAGCAATTGTCTCACAGTTTTGAAAAGATATTTGCGTCGAAAGTCAATTTTTACCAACTTATGTTAATTTTTTTTAAAGTTTTTATTTAAAAAAAAAACTGTCAATTCAATTTTTCTCAAAATTTTACCGAATTTTGTATTTGTATTATATTTAGTTGGTATTACATTACAATATATTATATAAAATTTAATTCAAGTGTCTAGCATCATTGGTTCGTCAGATATTAGGGCTATATTTAGGCTGCTATGGTAAACAAAAACCACCCACGCAATTTTATTGAGAGCCCTTTCTGCATCTTTCTGCACTATTATCTGTATTACATAATTTATTTGAAGGCGATTTCTTTTCTGGTTCTTGAGCTATGGATGACGAAAAAACGTCGCTAACGACTATTAACTATTTAACAACAAAAATGTTGAACATTTTGCCGCTAAGTTTATAGTTTCGAAAGTCAAGATAGTATTAGGAAAATACTTTTCCGACAACCAAAGCGGCGTCTCATCTTTGCCAGCTAAGGAAGTTCGGAAATAATGCCAAAAATAGGGGCAACATGTATCAATACCAATCTTCCTAAACTTTACACCATCTTTCCAGATCCTATTGAGTACAATGGATATGAAAGAAATCTGAGGGCGATGTTTTACGAATATAACCGATTTATTGATTGCTCTTAGAAAATACTTAGAAACCGCTAACTGGAAACCTTACATTTCAAACAGGTACAAAATACTTCAACAAGGTTACGCCTATACTATTAACGTCTTTTAATTTTTGGTAAATAAAAAAATAACGACAAGAATTATAAAATGTACTCACCAAATTGATTTAATTAAACAATAAATAATTATCAGAAACCAAAAGACTTACCTAGAATAAAAAAAGAATTAAAATTATTACAAAATTCAAATAAATAAGAAAAATAATTTGCTTTCAGAAAAATAATCATTTTTGTCCTTGCTCACATTCTGCAATTTAAAATTACCTTTTTTAAATTTCAAATTTTACCGCCAAAAAATATACTTCAAATTCCAATTCATTCTTGTGCACTCCACTACATAAACCGACAATACCGAAAATATCAAAATTAAACGGTACATTTTTCTACTCAACAATAAAAATTATGTAAAAAAGAAGAAAAACACCAAATCACTTTCAATAGATTAATTTATAAAACCAAAAACACAATTGAATAACAATTATTACTTTATTAACATTTGTATTTAGTTTAAAATTTACAAAACAAATAAACTAAATTTTAATATTATTTTTTCTACGAACCGATCGCGGAACAAACTAGCGAGATGAGGGTGAAGATTGAACTGTTCATAAACTTGTTCAATCATGTAAGTTCTCATTAGACTCGATTTTGTTTTTGTTGTCGCTAGTGTTAACGGGTGGGTGGGTGTGGTATTTGCTGAGTATGATACAAAAGAGATGGGATAAATTGGATAAAACGAAAAGGAAAAACACAATGGCGACTTCCGCTGATTGTCAAAGGTGTTTTTCTTCTGCATTTGGATTATAAAGGGTATTCACATGATGCACTTAAGGGGCCAGTCAAATTCATCACTTAAAAATGAAACAGGACGAATCTTAAATGTTTGACTGATGAGCGTTTATAGAAATCTGTTAAATTATTTCATTATATAAGATTTGTTAAATAATTACGAGGGGAGTGCATCGAACGAAAATAGTTTTGTTTTTGTTTTTTGCTGTTGATTTCAGTTAAAAATTGAAATTATCAGTAAAATGAAATGTATTTTTTGGCTTTTAGCTGTCAAATGTTCCTTCATGATGAAATTTTATCATCAACATTTTTAAGACAGATTTACGAAATAAATGCAACATCAAATGCAATGTTCCTTTTTGAAAAATACTTGAAATAAGAATTCATCTTAGGTCGTCAATCTTTTACAATAAAGTTTTAATAAATTCAAAATTGAAAAGCCAATAATTTACTAATGTATTTTACTGAGCTCTTAGTATTCCGTAAAAAAAAATTAATTTGAATGCTAAAGGGGACGCTGAAACTAGTTGACGATAGTTTATGTTCAACAAATCAAGTAAGTTTCGTGCAACTTTATTGTTCTATTTAAAATTGTTGGACTTTTGAATTGTTAATTCTTGCGTTCCTAGACTTTTGAAGTAACTTACAAGTTCATGGTTTGCAGATGGATACTTGTTTGTGTCCCTTCGTACAAATAACAACACCACAACAAATGTTGATTACGGGCACAACAAAGGAATACGTTAATGTTGGTAGCGTGTCTCATTTTTTTAATAATATAATTTTGGAACTACGACAGCTGTTTAATTTAAATACTTACTATTTTTAAAGTTTAGGCCTCCAAGAGATTTTTGATCCCTCTTTTCTCAATATTATCCCTCAAAATCGTAAATTTGCCTCTTATTATTAATATTTCTTACATTTACTTGGGACTTCCAAGAAGAATTTATCAAAGTTTCATTAAAATCTAATCAATAGTTTAAGAAACGTGAAGTGTACAACTTTTAATTCATATTTGTTTATAAATGTGTTGTAAATTTGACACCTAATATTGATTTTTCTTACATTGGACAGGTTCAGGCGACATCAGTTACTTGAGAGTAAGGCAAGTTTCTAGTATCTGATTGGCAAGCTGCCAAAGAAAATGCCTTCCAATTAATGCAACTTTATTGAAAAATTGTCTAGAAAGTTAGTCAATAAAAATCTCCCTAACTTTAAAGTCAGGTCAGCTTATGTCAAAATGACAGTTGATTATGTTTGTTTCATTCAAGTAAATGCAATTCTATTTATTGTTTCCTGTAAAAGGGTTCCTTGTCAATTTAAAAAAAGAAATAAGTAACGTTTCTTTACAATACAAAAGACAAATCGTAATGGACTTGTAGCTTGTCTGAGGAGTGTTTTGTAGACAATAATGTGTTTAGTAGTTCTTGTAATATGAACTTAAAGTAGAGATTTGTGAAGAAAGTTCTTAATTTAAAATTCATGATACTTGGAAAACTAACTAGGCAGCTGCCAAAAAATTGCCTTCCAATTTATTGGAAAGTCCACTGGAAAGTTAGTCAAGAAAAATCTTCCTAACTATTAAGTCAAGCGAACTTATGTCACAATGACAATTGATGCAGATTTTTAATTCAACTGAAAGCTGAACTTTATTACTCCATGAATTATTTATTTTTGCATAATTCCTTTTAATCTTTTGTGTTAAAGGGTTTCTTGTCAAATTGGAAGAGAAATAAGTAATATTTCCCTACAATTCAAACTACAAATCGTGATGGATTTGTAGCTTGCCTTAGGAGTGCTTTGTAGACAATAATGTTTTTGATAGTTTTTGTACAATGAACTGAAGGTAGAGTTCCAAATTTGAAGATTGTGACAGTTGAAAAACTAACTAGTTGCCTTGGTCAAAATATACGTTCAGAGAATGCAGTTGACTGCAAATGAAGTCCCTAATGTTGTCTGAACCTACCCATTTACATTTAGCTAGAAAAGTCCTCAGAAGACTGTCAAATTTTAATTACAATATGATCAAAAGTTTTATAAACGTCAATTTGTATTTGTTTAGAAATGTGTTATAATGTCTATAGACTTCAATATTCGGAATACTGATACATAAATCTATTTGATAACTTGGTCTGGTTTGTTTGAAGTTTAAGAGGGGTAAATAGAAAAAAGGTGCCTGTTTTAAAAATAACCGTCGATGTGTATATTTTTGTATATCATATATGCAAACTTGTGCAAAAGATCACGACTTCTCTTTATGTTTACTTTAAATGAACTGGTTTTTAAATAAACATAACATATTTTCCTATAATAATTCTTATTTTTTAGAAAAGAGTAATCCGAGTAAAACGTCAATACTACTGGACGGCTGTTCAAAATACTCCTTTCACACTTGTCATAACTTATCCTGAGCAATACGGTGTAAATCGCTTACAAATTCGTACTGAAGATGAAATACACCGGCTCAGTATTAAGGGCAGTAATACGCTAAGCTACTTTAGTGGTAAAAAATGGAAAGTACATCCTGATTGGTAAATATCGATTCTTTTCTTAAATATATATATATTACTTATTACAATTTGTTTGTTTTTTCTTAGGCTATTTTGTAAACATAGCAATATAACATTTACAAGTCCAGAAGCGGAATTACTTCACTTCTTGGACAAAATGTCAAAACCAGGGTGGAAATGGCCACTTAGTAGAAGCGCACTGCCCCCCGAACATACAGCTGCAATGTTTTGTAAGTAAAAATATTTTAACTTTGTTTAATTTATTTTTCAATTTTTTAATTTATATAAAACCATAAATACATTCAAAAAAAAAAAACAAAAAATTACATAACTTTGAAAGTTTTGCCATGAAATTGATAACATTATTTTTAAACAAAAAGTTTGGCATTCAAGGCCTAAATCAATAGAGCTATAATAAAAGGGCTGGTTTTAACATTAATGTTTGTACTGAAGCAAGAAAAATAATATTATATATACATGTATTGTATTTAACGCAGCAGCTAGATGCGCATGCGATTATTGCTTAGATATTTGTACCCGTTTGAATTGGTATAGATAAAATGTTTTTATAATTTTTGTATTTATTTTTCTAAAATCGTCTTCAACTACATAATTTCAAAGAAGTATTCGATGGCGATATTCATCATCCTCATCATTCACATGAATATTATATTTTTTTAAATTTAATTTATATAAATTTAAATTTTTAATTTTCGGGATTTTATATATTTTTTTAAAAAAATTTTATTTTGCATATAGTTTTTATTGTAATCAATATTTTCTATCTCTCTATTTCTCAAATTTAAAAACAAACAAAAAATAATGGTTTTTCTAAACAATGCAAATCCACAGCTAACACAAGCTCTGGGCGAATACCGCTTACTGAAAAAGAATCGTACTTTTGTGAGTACTCCTACAATCCATTTTAAATGGTTTGGTACAATATTCTTAAAATTAGAAGTAAAATTAATTTATTTGGTTTCTTGTAAAATTGCACCTTATTAATTGAACTTGTAATATAAACAAAACAAAAAATTGAGAAGATTCTTAACAAAAAAAAAACCTTATATGAAATATTATATTTAACAAAACTAAAAACCTATATTGTTTGAGTAAATCCCTTTACAGAAGTTCATAAAATATATACTCGTTTAAATTTACCCACTTAAAATTTCTTTTTTACATATTACTCGTATTATGTATTAATGTATTATGTATCGGTTGAATCTCTCTTTGTGTTTCGTTTTAAAACTCTACTTGTTTTTTGTTAATAACAATTTAATATTTGAGTTTATTTATTGAAAATAAATTAACCAGAGGCAATTTACGAAAAGGACACGGTCAAAAATGTGTATGTTTTTTTATCCCAAATGACATAAATAGTCAAATCAAATAAATCCAATTAAAAACAAAATAAAAACAAGACTAAGGGGGTTTTCTATTGGTAAAATAAATCCATTGATCTTATATTTACTAAATCCATCAGTTTTAAGTTCAAAATTTGCAATACAAATTTTATCTGTCAACTTGTCTTGCGACTTGTCTAGTTTAATTCATTTATAAAAATTGTAATCAAAGCACAACTGGGGTTTATCCGTAAGTTTTATTCAGGTGAAACCAAATTTGAAAACACATTTGACAGGGACATCAAATCTATGAACTCCTTGGGAAAACATGATATCAAAACTGTCAAACTTTGTTTTGATGATTCGGTAAAATTATTCAGACAGGGCCCGATTTAGAGGTCCAGAGGCCTCGGGCCAGTAAAGAAGCAGAGGCCCCTTTCCCCAAAATATTTTCAAAATAAAGTAAACAATTTTTTCACTCGAGTTTTTCAATATATAATTTACTGTGAAACCAAGTATCTTCCTTTAGTATTGAACTAACCCATATAAATACGAACGGAAAAAAGAATTATCTAAAACTAAATTTTAGGATTAACGAACTTAATCTTTTGAGCTTTTTTCGCCGAAAAATAGTTGATGATATCTATTTGATTTATGCTGATTTATAATTTTTATTTTTGAAAATGAGCGCTCTGCAGAGCAATTTGTTACCATCAGAAGCAAATACATTCTCAATGGAATTTCGAGGTTTGGGAATGTTGGTCTGAAATTTTGATTTTCGATAATTTGATTGTAAAATAGTTCCGGTGAATGATCTGTTCCATAGTCCTTTTCCTTTTTGTATGAGTCAATCAAAGACACAAATTGAAGCAACTCATTACTAAGACTAGGCTCTAAATCATCCGGATAAACTTTCACCAATGCCTTTGTTTCAGCGTGCAAATTTTTAGCATCCATCTCCTCGATGTGAATCAGGAATCCAAATCTCGAACGTAGAGCTTAAATGGCATGCAATCTTTCAGTAAGACAAACTCATTATCGAGCGAATTCAACCTCACATTTCTTGTTCCGGTGCGGGTGCGTAATTGTACATATTATTCATTGGTATGGGATATTTTTTTGGCTGCTTCCTTGTATTTATCAAAATCATTTCGTTTGGATTCCACGAATGATTTCAATGATCCTAGTGCACGCATTGCCGATTCAAGAATCATTTTCGGGTTTTGCAACATCTTGTTTGTAGTGTTGAATCGCTCCAAGATATCATTCCAAAAACTTGCAAACAAAGCGGTTTCGAGACCTCTCACGTTCAATAGAAGATGATATGCTGGTTAGAGCTTTTTCGATCTCCGAATAGCCGTCGTAGCTTCAGCTCTACAAGATCAACGAGTGCCGCTGAACTTTTTCAAGACTAAAAACTGGCCGCTTTTCTTTTCCGATAATTTCTCTATCAGAATTCCTTAAAAATAAAAAAAATAGATATCAAAGGAAAAGATGTTTACTAGTGTTTATTAGTTGGAATTTGAAACAAAAATGTTTTCAAGCCTCTATTGTGGGGGCCCCCGTTTGTAGAGGACCCGTGGCTTTCGCCCGGTTGCTCTCCCCTAAATCCAGCTCTGCATTCAAATGTCATCTATTTGAATCTATTGTCAGCTAAATAAAGCAAATTATCGATCAAGAAATTATTTGCTTTCGAAGCTAAGTGATGTAAAAAACGAGTTATGCATTTTAATCTATTGTTTAAAAAATATTTACCGAATAGTTTGAAAACAAGTATTCATGGTATATCATTAAATGCAATTTTCTCATCTCTTGATTGTCTTTTTGAAGTGTTTTTAAATGAAATAAAATAAAATGCTTGGATTACCTTCTTATGATATTTTAAATGAATTGATTATGCTTTTATTTAAAATAGTCTGTTTCAGTTTATCGTTTGACTTTTAAGGAACAGCAGGTTTGATTACACAAACATCGATTTGCCACACAAAAATCAATATTTTGTATTGAAATTTGAATTTACAAATGGAAAACCCCATTTACACACACAGTCGTGGTGATACAATTAAGCCATTAATGTATAGTAAAAGATTTCGTTAAATATGAAGAAACTTAACACAATGATAAATAAATTTATTTGTGCAAAATATTCATTTAGTATCTAGAAGATCAGATGATATTTTGTTATTAAAAAATATCTTTGACAAACTTTTTAAAGTTATGATATGTTGTTTTAATGGATTTTGGAAGTGGACATGTAACTAAGCCATCTGCAATAAATTATTTATTTTATGAAGTACGTTTATAAATAATTAACCTTATTGACGGCAACTTTTTTACTTTCTGTGCAGCTAGTATTTAGTTGAATATCCTTCTGCTTCATTACTTCTGTTCATCTTTTTTGCATTGTACCTATGTACAAGCAATGAACACTGAGCAGGAGTTATTTTCGACCACTCTTCTTTAACAATGTTCCAAAGAGAAGGTTCGTAGGTTTTCTAGCCGCAACTGCTTTTTTTATGCTTCAGATCCGGGCTTTGAGCAGGCCACTCCAGGACTTGGATTAAATTTGATTCAAACCATGGTCGTTGTCCTGTTGAAATATCCAGGCTAACGGTAAATTGTCAGCATAATCCCTATTTAAATGACTGTACAAAATGTCCTTGTACATTTCTCCTGTCATATTTCACCACCAATGGACCAACTCCTGGGGATGTAAAACATCCCCAAACCTGCTGCTTTGAGCAGGCCACTCCAGGACTTGGATTAAATTTGATTCAAACCATGGTCGTTGTCCTGTTGAAATATCCAGGCTAACGGTAAATTGTCAGCATAATCCCTATTTAAATGACTGTACAAAATGTCCTTGTACATTTCTCCTGTCATATTTCACCACCAATGGACCAACTCCTGGGGATGTAAAACATCCCCAAACCATAACGGAAAACCCTCAACAGTTTTTTTGTGTATTTCGGGTTGAATATAACGTTGAACTTGGATTCGTCCCTCCACACAACTAAATTCCAAAAATTTGGACTTTTATAAACGTTTTTAACGTCAAACAATGACAGGTTATGCTTACGTCTAGCCATTAGTTTATTCAAAGTTTTTTCTTGAAGTCGCCTTCGTATCTTTCTTGCTGATAATTGTACAGCATAGTTCTCCTCCTAAAAATGGATCCACTTTAGAAAGCCTAACTAATGTTCTGTCCTCAGCCGGAGTCGTTTTTCGTGGCTTTTTCGAGGAAGGTTCTCAAAGGTTTGGTGTTTTTTTTAAATATTGAACTGCCTTCCTAACTTTACATCTAGCAAAACCTAGTTTTGCTTACTTTCATAACATTTTTGTACTTTTTGAAGCATTTGACAATAATTTTTCTTCCACATGGAGTAGAGGTTTTATTTTTTCCCATAACTGTTATCAATTAAATATTTTAATTTTCAATAATACATTTCCTTAATAATAAAACAGTTTTAATACACTTTGATAAAATATCTAGCTGGAATAATATAAAACTGCAATGGCTTAATTATGTGACCACCTACACTGCGACTTAACGACAAATAAAGCGATTTGCTTAAAAGCAAAACATATTTAAACCTTGGGTGACATACGGTTTTCATATTGAGATAATGTTAGTTGTTAATCGTTAAAAAAAAACAGACATCGTTAAAAAATACAGAAAATCTTTATTGAAGAGAATAGGATGCCTTCGTTTGTGGTTTAATTGAATGACCACGACTGTAATTAAAACACTAAATGAATTAAGCTTTAAGCTGGCTGTAAACTACAGGGTCAAATGGAATCGAGCCGGTCAAAAATGAAATAAAAATAATCAATCTATCAAAATGGCTGTGGTTTGGTTATGTATGCTATGCAGATTTGGACCAGGTCCAAATGTTTCGGAGCTAATTGGCTCGGTCATGTATGACCAGCTAAATAGGCGTGTATCTATCTGAATTTGAAAGACCTGTTAAAGGCTGTGAATATGTGGGTCTTGTTTAAGTCACTTGAAGGAATGGAATAACAATTGAATTAAATTTATTCCAAGACTTTGCTAAACAAAAACGATTTAAATAAAGTCCTCGTTAAAAGTACTTAGTTTTTTTTTATAGACTTTTTTTGGTGTTTTCATTTTTTATTCTTAAGGCCAGAAATTAAATTGCCGGCAGCAGCGAAGAACTTAAGTTGCTCCCCACTCAGAGAAAATTAAAGCAACTTTACCTTGCTCTCCCAGTTTAGCATGTCTAACTTTAATTTACCTTATTTCGTGTAACTTTTTTACGAATAAAAAACAAGTTACCCATAGGTTTTTTTATATTTTATTGCAGAAAGTGAAATTGCTAAGCCTCTGATATTTATTTTGTTCACATTTAATCCTTTCCGTCTTTCCCGCTAAAAGAGTATAGCGCTGCACTGGAAATCTTTTAGTTACCTAGTGCGGAGGGAGCTTAACATGTCATCTGATAAAGATAATCTCATTGTTGATGCATATTTATCAACAAAAATAAAAACTGTGTGGTATATAATTTCTTTATTAAAATATAACTCTTATTTAAAGACTACAAATCTAATTCGACTGGCTTGGGCGCGTCCGTTGAATAGAATAGCCGTTAGAATACAAATTTTTATGAGAGCGAGCCAAACAACCTTTTGTCTCGCTTCTATGTCTCAGGTTTCAGAGTTTCGCGCTCAGCGTGCGACATCTAGCTACGAAACTCTGAAACCTAAACATAAGGGGAATTACACATTATTAATGATAGTTGCCTTAATTTTATACTACAACTCGGCCAATCTGACAATTTGATCGCCCACGATTAAATTAAACAAACAAGTCTTAAGTTATAATCATGAGATGGTAGGTGTCGCCCTTAATCAACCGAACCTTCAGAGTCTCGATTCTTCCAAAGTCGAATATTTCGAGACTCGACAATGCCATCATATGGCAGCTGTGTGATTTGACAACCTTCGATATCGCGTATTACGTATCTATCATTAGGTAGAATTTTGTAAACAACGTATGGGCCTCTGAACTTTGGAACCAATTTCTTATTTACACCGGTTGTTGTATCTACATTTTTTATTACTACATAATCACCCTCATCGTATATACGTGCCGGGTTATTATGCTCATTAAAATATTTAATATTATATTCCTGAATCTTAGTGATTGCTTCTGAAGCCTTTTCTCTTGACAATTCAAGATTTCTTTCCAGTTGACTTAATTGTTTATCATCAAGAAATTCTGTTAATTTGTCGATTACTACTCCCCTTTGGTTAATACCAAATAACAATTGACTTGGTGTATTTTGAATAGCGCGATGTATAGTGTTATTTAGTCCGAATTCTATTTGTGTTAAAGTAACAACCCAATCTGAGTGCTCGATTGGTTCCGAAAGCTTAGCAAGCATGCCAGTTAATACCCTATTGACTCGCTCTACTTGACCATTGGCCTGTGGCGAATGAACTGCCACCTTAACATGATCTATATTCTGGTCTATAACAAATGAACTAAACTCTAGTGATGTAAAGCAGGTTCCCCTATCAGTAATTACTCTTGATGGCCTACTGTAATACTCAAAATATTTTCTTAGTGCTGCACATACTTCTTTTGAGCTTGTAGATACAACTGGGTATAATTTAGTGAACTTTGTAAATGCATCTATTACCACTAATATATGTTTTCTCTTTGACTTTATTGAAGGGAGAGGACCAAGATGATCCAAGTGTATTGTATGGAATGGAATGGGCTCCTTAGGAATATTGAACAAATTGCGTATATTAGATCGAACTGGTGCTGAGTGCATTATGCAACGGATACAATTTTTAATGTATTTTTCAACTTTTTCCTGAACATTCGGAAACCAATAGTGACGGCCAATTTGATCAGAGCTTTTTGTTACACCTAAATGCCCAATTTTCTCATGGATCATTCTTATAACATTAGTTTCCATTTCAGATGGGACATAGAATCGAAGTTTACCATTTTTATTTTTTTTGAAGACAATACCATCCTGAACTAAAAACGAATTATTATCTTTTAAATATAGTTTGTTTTTCATTTCCAAAATCTTTACATCTCGATTTTGGGCTGCTCTGAGTTGGAAATCAACATCCTCAGAGTCAATAACGGATATAACATTACATCTGCTTAAGGCATCAACATGATTCATATTGGCACCACTACGATGTTTGACCTTATAATCATAATCCTCCAGCTCTAAGGCCCATCGAGCAATTCTATGATTAACATTCTTTTTGTTCAGTGTCATTGTTAAAGAACTGCAATCAGTTACGATTGTAAAAGGAATACCTTGCAAATAAACACGGAACCGACGTAAAGCTGAAATTATGGCTAAAGTTTCCAATTCAAAACTATGGTATTTGGCCTCTTGATCAGTGGTGCTTTTAGAGAAGAATGCTACCGGATGTAATTTATCATCTTCTTGTCGTTGGAGTAGAACTGCACCATACCCTAATGAACTTGCATCGCAATGCAGTTCTGTTTCTTTCCTTGGACTATAGATTGCCAATACAGGTGGAGATGTTAACCGTTCCTTTAAAGTCTGAAAAACATCTTCGCATTCGGAAGTAAATCTAAAAGGAGTTTCAGCTTTTAATAAATTATAAAGAGGTCTTGCTATTCTTGAAAAGGATTCGACAAACCTGCGAAAGTATGAACAAAGTCCTAAAAATGAATGCAATTTCTTTCTGTCTTTAGGCACAGGATATTGAGCAATCGCTCGAATATGGGAATCACTAGGTTGGATGCCATGTTCCGTTACTTTAAACCCTAAGTAATCAAGTTTCGAATATGCAAAGCGACATTTTGACAAGTTGAGCTCCAACCCATTCTTCGCTACACAACATAAAATTTTAGTAAGTATCTCAAAATGTTCAGTAATAGTTTTACTAGCAATTAATATATCATCTAGGTAGACAACTATATCTCCTCTGTCTATAAATTCACGAAAAATTTGAATTATGAATCTCTGAAAAACACTGGGCGCATTCTTAAGGCCGAAAGGCATTTTAAGAAATTCCCATTGACCGTTCGGGGTTACGAAAGATGTTAATTGTGTTGAATCTGCTGCTACCTTTACCTGGTAAAACCCACTCTTAAGGTCTAATAAGGTCATAACCTTCTTCCCCTCCAGGTATTCAATGCAATCGTCTATCAATGGTATTGGATGAGGATCTCTTACTGTACGTTTGTTCAATGCTCGATAGTCTATACACATTCTGGTTTCACCAGATTTTTTCTTAACTAAAACTATTGGTGCAGCATACGGAGAACTACTTGGCTGAATAATTCGTTTTTCCAATAGGTCTTTTATTATTTCACTCACAGTACCTTTTTCTGAGACTGATAGCCTTCGCGGAGCAAAACAAACAGGAATATCAGATGTAAGTCTAATGTGCATCTCAAAATCCTTTGGTGAAACCATAGTTTTATCAAAATTCAAATAATTTTGAGATACTATATTTTTAATAGTTTTTGAAATGTCTAAACTAAGATTTGAATCAATATCTATATAATCTTTTCTATCCCATATAATCTCAAAAGCATGGCAGCCAAATAAATCACTATCTACCTCAACATTATTGTATTCTCTCTTCACATCAAGATCGTCTTTAAGCTTAATCCGATCATGATCAAATGTATTCAACTTGTCTTTGAAGCAATCACTAAGTTCTTTAGGTTGTATCTTTAATTCACCGGCTAATACGCTGCTCCCAAAAACATCATTTATGTTGTTCTTATAATGACTACACTCTGAAGGTTCGGTTTTTTCATCAGAATAAGTGCACATATACAATTGGTTAGAAAGAAAAACTTTATTCGAACAAATTTCATTTTGACACTGCTCAGAAGTTATATTAACTTTATTACAGTTCATGTTAAGTTTTATATTAAAGATTTCAAGGAGATCACGACCAATAAGTAAAGGTATAGGAGTTACTTCATCTGGAATAACCATAAGGGAAACAAGATTTAAATTATCTTTTATATTAATATAACAATTAATCGTACCGTACGTAAAGAGTTTAATGTTTCCTAATCCTTTAAATCTTGAATACGTTAATGATTCTTGAACGTTAATTTCTTCAGGCAGAACAGACTTTCGTATGAAACTAATCGGACTACCGGTATCCAAAAGAGAACAACAATCGATAAATTTTGTGCACTTATTCTTATTTGTCATAAAGGCGACACTCACCATCTGAACAGCATCCAAACTCTGAGTCAGCTCCTTGGTGTCATCATGTAGGGCATCCCGGTTCACGGCTCCAACTCTGGTCTTCACAATATAAGGGCAGTTTTTGTAAGTGTGCCCCTCGTCAGCACATTTGAAACAGGATCCAGCTGGTCGTTGCTCCTTTGGACATTTTGCTGCGATGTGCCCATACTTTGAGCAATTAAAACATCTCTTGGACTGCTCGTTGTTTGATGCTGAAGTTGAGGGAACCATATTTCCTCCAGAAGTTGTTGCCCTAGCAACCATAGTCCTCGGAACTCTTCTTTTTTCGTATCGTGGCAAGAGGTTTTTGAGCTCTACTATAGTTTTGGCGGCAAAAAGAATAGAGACATTTGCTGGTGAATCCCTCAAACCATCGATAATGAATTCGATCAACTCTGCCTCATCGATTTCAGCATGTGACCCAAGTTCTTGCATACATATGACATATCGAAGAAGTGGCTCGCCCTGACGACGTACTCTCTCACTCAGTTGACGATAGACCTGCTGTCTGCTCATCTTATGGTCGAATTCTTTGATAAGTATTTGCTTCAAAGAATCCCAGTTGTCAACGTAGACCGTGCGTAACAGCATTTTCGCAGTTCCCTGCATGAGACGGCGTGCAGACAAGTACTTGCATCGGTCATCGCATCCCAGCGAGTCGGTCACATCTTCGTAGTCAACTATCCATTTAGTGATGCTGTATGGATCGTCACCGTTGAATGCAGGAACAGCATTTTCGATGTCTGAGAAGTCCACTGCACGCCATGGTGCAACCGAAGATGTTGTGGGCGCTTCCATCTGGTCCAATTCTTTCCTTAGCTCAAGGATTTTTTTCCGACGCTCAAGTCTGGCCAGCTCTTGTTCTTCTTCCAAGTCTTGGACATCAGAAGCTGTATTACTGTGCCTGTTATCAGAAGCGGTCAGTGTTTCGGAAGTATTCTCTCCATTCGGAGATGCAGAAGGTGGAGTTTCCTCGGTTAGCTCAGCAGAAGGTGGAGTTTTCTCAGTTAACTCACCAGAAGGTTGTTGGGGTGCCACTGTAACTGTACTTTCATACAATGCCCGAAGTTGAGCTAGAGAAGCCGTGTCTGGCACATCTACTCCAGCGCTCTGAAGTGCTTCAACCAATTGTGCTTTGTTGAGTTTTGTCATAGCTGGCTTTAAATCCGCAAAAAGAGGTAATATACACAATAATTTAGTTTTCTTTTGGTGTATTACCCCACATCTGACGTTGTGGTATATAATTTCTTTATTAAAATATAACTCTTATTTAAAGACTACAAATCTAATTCGACTGGCTTGGGCGCGTCCGTTGAATAGAATAGCCGTTAGAATACAAATTTTTATGAGAGCGAGCCAAACAACCTTTTGTCTCGCTTCTATGTCTCAGGTTTCAGAGTTTCGCGCTCAGCGTGCGACATCTAGCTACGAAACTCTGAAACCTAAACATAAGGGGAATTACACATTATTAATGATAGTTGCCTTAATTTTATACTACAACTGCCAATTTATTTAAAAATATTTTGTCTTTCTTTGTTCTTTTATATATTTCTTTTTGTATGATTTCTTTATTACTTTCCTCTTTCAAGACACTTCAACCCGTTAATATACTAAATATTTACACCTGTTCAAAACATAAACAAGTAGAATAATTCTATGTTTCGCACTTTTTAAGCAAATTATACTCAATTACAAAATAACCATTAACAAAATATACAAAACACATTTCACACTCATAATATTAATATATTTTTTTTAAATCATACGCACGATACCGTTTTAAACGTTTATGTAAATACACGCATTAAATATAATCAACAAAAACAAACAAAAAAAATAAAATATCAAATCAAATTGTTAGCTGAGGAATTGCACACGGAATTTCATCGAATAATAAATAAATATATGAGAATATCCGTTTTGTATAATGAAGCACCTGTATAAAAGCTGAAAAACTGCATGAAAGTTGGCACCTGCACCGTTATCGTCTTGTGTTTTTTGCAAAAACAAGATGGGTGATGATTTGTTGATCCTGCACCATATGCAAAAAACTCACTAATCTCATATTATATACCTACTATACCGTTGCTTAAATAAACATTTTTATTTCAATACTAAATAGATTTTAAATAAAATTTTAGGTGATCGCAGTTTAATGCAGTCTTTGGTGTTCGATGCTCGTGTAACTGAATGGTTTTCAAAAAATACAAGTTTTAATTCAAAGGACGATACCAAAGGGTAAGCAAGAATAAGGATATTTTTATTTTAATATACAATATTGATTGGCAGTTTAATTTACTAATTAACACTTCTATATAATAACTGCACTTTATACCGTTAACCAAATTGTACTAGAACAAAGAATCATAACAGGATTTTCTTACTTTTTTTTCATTTTATTTCTTCATTTTGAATTTCTTTCCTCCATTTGTACTTTTTTACTTCTTTAATTTATTTTTAAATCACCATATTTTGCACAATTTGTGTGTTGTTAAAAACATACAAACAAAAATACTATTTTGCACAATTTTAAATGGAAAAGTTCAAGCCCATTTGCGGTTTTAATGGGTGCGTTGCCAAGGTAATAAATACATCGGGATTGTAATATCAGTGTATTTTGAACAAATATTTCACTTCTTCTAAAAAAAATAAACATTATACTATGTGTTCATATTGTACTATAATCTTTTTAGTGTTTTTATACAGTGAATTTTAAATACAATGTATTTTACACAATTTAATAAAACGAACTATAATTTTAATCTAGGAATGAATTCAAACAGCGCTTTGGCATCACTGTTGCATTTTTGGCAACTCATAGTGGATTGACAAGATGGCAGGAGTTCCACTCGAATATAACGGAAGAAGCGCATTCAGGGTAAGTTACATTTAAACTGAAAAAATTCAAATTTACAATTTAAGGCCGTGTTTGAATGTGGATTTTTTATATGTTCTGCTTTTTGGAAAAATTATTTCAGAGAACGATTTGGAGACAACAATCGGCGAGCTATAGATGAAGTCTGGTACAAACGTGCAGTGGAGCAACATTTTATACGGGAAGAGAGTTTTGTTTACTCAGTTCCTTTTGATAGCGGAGGTTTTTTATTTTCATTACTTATGTTTGCATTTATCAGATTATTTATTATGTTGCTTTTTAGAAACAAGTGCTGAAATTATAGTAACCGCTAGTCATGCTATTTTCCACACAGAAGGTGGCAAAAGTGCACCAGCAGCAGTTGTTGGATTCCAATTCCAACACAAGGCTCTATTTACACTATTCAAAAATATAACTGGCACTGTAATTATATAAATGTCTTTAATTTTGAATATTATACCATATTTTGTATGTTTTAGTGTCCCGATTGTGCAAAAACATGCACATCTGAGGAAATTGATTGTTTCCTCTTGGACAATAATGGCTATGTGGTTATTTCTCCAAGGAAAGGAGAGACTGGAAAATTCTTTGGAGAAGTTAATGGCGCCCTTATGCGTCGTCTAATTGAAGAACGAGTTTATAAAGAAGTCGTTATTTTTGATTATCAAGCTGTGTGTTTTGAATTCACTGGAGATAATAATTCTTCGAGTCATTTGTTTTCGGTATTTTTTTCCTTTATTGTTTCTCATAAGACTTTTGTACATAATTTTTGTTTTATAGCCAATGACACATATTTTACGCCTCGCAAAATGGCTGATCCATACATTGCTGTGGTATATTGTGCAATTTCATACTGTTGCCGCCAATGTTATGGAACATTATTTCGATGAAAATGTTACAGAATATATCGTTCCTAACAAAGAGTGGGAGTCTAGGGTTACATTACGTCGGACGCGACTTAAGTCATGCGATCATAGACGTCATTTGTATACCCTATATAATGATAAAGAAAATGTTGTATACAATATGACAGCACATGGATGTGAACGGCCATTTGTCGTACTTCCGATACCGGCGAGTAATTTGATTCTACTCGTACTAGATGTTTTGTGTCCGAAGGAATCAGCATTTCGCCTTACAGTTGATCCAATTGAAGTTCAATACGATTACGATGCAAATTTCAGCCTGGCTTGCTATAAACGAAATCGTCCTCTTTCGAGAATTCGACCAGGCAGTTGTATTAATAAACATATGAATGTAATAATAATCAAAATTTAAATAATTTTTTGAAAAATAAAATTAAATCAAATATATTACTTACAGGAAAGTGCCATTGTGCTGTGCGGCGATGCCACTAGTCAAATAATAAATTACGTTTTAATTTTAATTAGTACAATTTTAATTCGTTATCTCTAACACTAAATATTAATTGTTATATAGTTAAATATAATAATTATAATATAATAAAAGGTTTTTTTTAAAGAAAATACTTTCATATTTTACTGTTGTAATCTTAGCTTTTGTATATTTCACATTATAAAGAAGAAAAGAAAACAAACGATATAATAAAAAAAAATAAGAGAAAAAAAAACACATAGTGCGTAAGACATTTTCTAGACAAAATCGTGTACCTACCTACCTACCAAGCATTATATTATAAAAACTTAAAATTGTTTTGATATCCTACATACATACATATTATATATTAAATAAATACAAAAAAAACTGTTATTTAAAAAAAGCTCTTATCCACTTGAATTCATTCCTAACTATTTAAACGTAATATAAAAAGAGCATACATTTATTGCCAAGCCTTTTGTTAAATACAAATCTTAATTGTTTATTTTCTTTTCTTTTTTGTTATAATTTGTAAAAAGTATCTAAAAAATATATATATTAATTTTAACACTTTATCACTTACTTAGAGAAAACTAAACATAACACTCAAATATAAAATTATTTAAAAATGCCATTATTAAATTATAGTAAGTTTTTTTTCTAGTCAAATATAAGACCTTTAGCCTTTAGAAATAATAAGTTTTTATTAAAAAAAAAAACAAAAATAAACTATGTGCTAAAGCTTTGGATTAATGAAGACTTAATAAAGAAACAAATTTGAATTTACACTTGAAAAAATAGAGTTGTTTTCATTCATTTTTATGACTTAAGTAATTTATATACTTACTTACTTACTTAAGGTGGCGCTACAGTCCTGTGTGAACTAGGGCCTAACCCAACAAACTTCCCCATCTAGCTCAGTCCCTAGCTAGATGTCTCCAGTTTCGTGCTCCAAGCTGGGTGAGGTAACTTTCAACGAGTGACAGGTTATTAGTTTCAGGTTTTGGAGTTGGAATCACTGGCATTCGATATCTGTCAAGGTGTCATTAGGCAGGTTCATTCAACATAATTGATTTGAAAGTTAAGCTTCTGATATCTGATTGGCCAGGTGCCAAAAAAATGATTTCCAATTGAGTCAACTTTAATAGAAAGCTTGCTTGAAAGTGAGACAAGACAAAACTCTGTAATTATCAAGTAAAGTCTTGCTTACTTACTTAAGGTGGCGCTACAGTCCTGTGTGAACTAGGGCCTTACCCAACAAACTTCTCTATCTTGCTCGGTCCCTAGCTAGATGTCTCCAGTTTCACGCTCCAGGTTGGATGAGGTCACTTTTGACTTGTGCGTGCCACCTGATCCGCGGTCTTTCTCTACTGCGCTGTCCTGTGGGTGTGGACTCGGAGCATTTCCGGGCTGGAGCATTGGTTTTCATGCGCTCTACGCGACCCAGTCATCTTAGTCGTTAGACTTTTACCCTTCTGGCTAAGTCTACGTCGATGTACAGCCCCTACAGCCATCTTCTCCTCCACTCCCCTTCTATGCATATGAGACCGTAGATCACACGAAGAACTATTCTCACGAAACAACCCAAGGTGCTTTTGTCTTAGTCTATGCTTCTGCACCGTATAGCAGGACGGGGATGATGAGGGTCTTATCAAGCGACACTTTGGTCCTTAGAGTGAGGGCTTTGCCACTCAATTGCTTTTTTAGCCCAAAGAAACAGCGGTTAGCAATAGTTATTCTTCGTTTGATATCAGCGCTGGTGTTGTTTTCTGCGTTTACAGCGGAGCCTAGGTAGACGAAATCCTTGACTACCTCAAAGTTACGTCTGTCGATGGTGACGTTTTGACCGACATCATGTAATTTGTTTTGCCCTCATTAACCGTTAAACCCATTTTTGGCGCTTTTGCCTCAATACTCACAAAAGCCCTATTGACATCACGCTAAAGGGCCTTGCACATGAGAACGAACAACGAATGGACAAACAAACGTGATTTATACATTTCAAAAAATCAATTTCAAACAAAAACACATTTAAATTATAAGAAACCAATTGGCAGTTATGTATGTATGTTAGGGTAGTAAAATTTGCATTTTGTTCTCTAAAACAAGACAATTTTGTAAAAATAATTTGGTAGTAACGAATTGCAGTGTGGTGCTACGAACTGTCAAACTCTAATCGCGTTCCACATACCATCCACACTGCAACGAATAAATTGTTCGTGCTTAACTTAACCTCAAAATGATACCATTCTTGTTTTGTGTGTGAAAAAGGGTAATTATGAATTGACAATTCGTCGCTGTCTGCGAATAGAAATAAAGCTCATGTAAAAGAAAAGTCAAAATGTGGGAACATCCACAGTTCGCAGTTTTCAGTTTCTAGCTCATGTGCAAGATGCTTAAATTTTTCCGATTATGTCAATATCATCATCATATGCTAGTAATTGGACAGACTTTTGAAAGATAGTGCATCTAGTGTTGACGTGTGAGCTCTGCACTATTCTTTCAAGTACGATGTTAAAAAAATCGCATGACAGCATATCATCTTGTCTAAAACCTTTTTTGATATCGAAAAGTTCTGCTAATTTGTTTCCAGCCTTTATGGCACAAACGGACGAGGCTCTATACAGCTCGTCCCTGTAGATGCTGTCATATGCGGCCTTGAAATCGATGAAAAGATGGTGGGTGTAGATTTGGTGTTCTTGGGTTTTTTCCAGGATCTGCCGTAAAGTGATCGACTGTGGTCTTTCCTGGGTGGAATCGGCTATAAGGTGATTGTTGATATATGACAATCAAAGTGATCGAATTTGATCTACGTAAGGTGATAGTCAAATTGATACCTAAAAAGCTGTCACAAAAAATGTGATAATCATTTTCAAACAAACATGTTTATTCCGCATAGAGCTACCAGAAGCTTGCATAAACGAATAGAAAAATTTCTTAGCTCACTTTGTTTCTTAAAAAAAAAGCATTAATGTGACCGACAAAGCTTACGACATTCGAAAAAAGCAAGCAAAGTAAGAATTTTATTCACAAACAGGCAATTTGATACTTTTATTTAGATATTTTATAAGAATCAATTTAAAATTTCACCAATTCAACAACGAATTTTGACAATTTGAATCTGAAATTGTTCAATCGAATTGAATTGAGTTGAATCATCTTTCAATTTGATTATCAAAAAAATGGGCAGGTTCAGGCAACATAATGGCTGAAACACATACACGCTTCAGCTTCGGCTTCGTCTCCGTTACGTTAGGCCCGCTTCGAGGTTGCTTTGAATGACATTTCTATTATTTCATCCCTCCAAAGAGCAAATATTTTGTTTGTTGACATTTTTTTACTGCTGATGAGCTGTCAGACAAAGCAAATGTTCAGAAAATTGAACTAAAGCTTCCGTTTGGAGTCACATTACGTTACATTACATTCTTTTCCTTACGATTGTCAAACAAAACGTGAGGTCGAAGCTACATTGTGATAGCATGCATTGAATTCCTATGGCTGAACTCGTAAACGTCAGGCGAAGCCGAAGCTGAAGCGTGATTCAGCCATTTGACTTCATTGGCAGTCTACTTCATTCCTTGAAAGTAAATGTTGACCAAAGCAACTAGTTGGTTTTTCAAGTGTCATCAATTTCGAATTAAGAACTTAACTTCGCAAACCTTTACTTTATGTTCGTAGTACAAAAAGTACCGAACAAATGATTGTCTACACAACACTCCTCAGTCTATCACGATTTGTGTTTCTTTTGCAAATTGTCAAGGAAACCTTTTAAACAAAACATTAAATGAAACTGTGCAGAAAATAAATAAATCATACAAAAATAAAGTTTAGATTTCAGTTGAATGAAAAAACAAGATCAACTGTCAGTTTGATAGAAGAAGACTTGACTTAAAAGATATTTTTCTTGACTTTCTTTCCTGTCAACTTTCCATTAAAATTGTCTTAATTGGGAGGTAATTTTTTGGCAGCTGGCCAATCAGATATTAAAAACTTGCCTAACTTTTAAGTCCCTTATGTCGTCTGAACCTGCCCAATAATAGTCAATTATCACCTTAGCCGATTGCTTTAAAATGTCTCTTCCTTAGCTAACTTTATGAAAAAGCTAACGAACGCAAATATAAACCTTTAAATATCAAGGGATTATGTTGCAAAACAATAAACATTAGAAAACCTTGAAATTAAAACTAGAATTACCCCGCAGTGAACTTTGTAAATTTCTGGAACATGGATAAAGTAGTATTTTTTGATATAGATTTAAAAAAATAAGGATTTCAAAAATGGAATCAATGTAAAATGTGAGAATTAAACTTTGTCTCATTTGCTCTTTTTTTATTTTATTTTATTTGTAAGCTTAAATTTTATGATTTTTGTTTGTTCCCCTTTTTTATTTGAACTTTTTTGTCGCTAGTTTTACGTTCGCTGATCGTGTTCCCCTTTGCAGCTTTCTCTTGCCTTATGATCTCTGAGATTGCTTTACCGAATCCTCTCACAATTTGATATTCAGTTAGGCCAAGTCGTCGTTTATTTGATATATCATAAATACCATCTTCTACATCGGTATGCTCTCCATTAGTTCCTCGTATCTGTAACTTGTACTTTTTGACGATTTCTTCAAGTTTCTTCTTATTAGAGGACAATTTTGGTAATCGTATATGTACTGAGGCACGAATTGTTGAACCCAGATCAGTTGGACAAAAGGTCAAATAACCCAAATGATAGTCGTGTTCAAAAGGAATTTTACCCTCCATAGCATTGAGGGCTCTTACCAATCGACTGAACACTTCTGTTAAATTCCCACCCCTTTGCATCGATATCATACGAAGATGATCCTTCTCATTGGGCCATACTAGAAATGTTTTATCAAAATTATGATAGAGACTACGACCGGTTGGATAAAAGCGACAACCATTGGCTGCTTTCAAGAAACGATCATCAGGCTTATACAACAGATGATCCTTGGTAAGTTTACTTCGAATGGATTTTTTCATGCCATACAAATAATGTACTACACCCTTATACTCCATATCCATGCCAGATAGAGTGCAATGGATTATATCCTCGACATCATCGTAATCTTGTTTTGACATACGCGGAAGGAATGGATAACCTTTGATAGATCGTGCGCATCGTATACGAGTTGAGGCAATGTAATTCTTAAACGGATCAAGATCACCGAAAACACATGGATTTCCGAAATTCGAACAAGGATGCTTATCTGTTTTCTTAAATCCACAATGGTATTCCTCGATTATTGGATCGAATAGGGCAGAAAATACTTTATAGGCTTCAGCATCTGGAGCATAAACACCACACAGAGAGTCATGGTTTACCAGACCAGATTGAATGCAGTCCAAGAGGGTTGAACTTTTGGTTGTTTTTGTTCGCAAAGCTTTAAAAATTTCCGGAGTTAAATGTTTTTTAAGTAATGACTTTGAATTCGATGACTTGAGTTTTGCGTAGCCTTCATCTAGTTGTTCCAAAACCTTGGGATCTATTTGGAATTTGTTTCTAAAAAATGGTCATAAGTTTGGTGTCAATTTTAGTTTAATATACTTTAGGACTTACGATTTGAGACGTTTGATTATCATACACCAGTTGAGCCTTGAAGTTTTTAAGGAGCGAAAGAACATATTTTTTTTAAATTTTGAGTGTTAGTTAATTTTGATTCAAACTGAGACTGATTTATTTATTTGATTTATTAAGTCTAGAGTTCTAGCCACAAAGTATTGTTTAAAAGAAATATAAATGATAAGTATGTACCAATTCAGTAAAACCCCTAAAAACATTGAACAATTGTATAAGTGCGTATCCGCCCGAGAGTGTACCATTTCGTTGACACTCATAGTCAACGACCATTTGAACTTAAGAAATTAAAGGTAACGTTTAGGAAAGCGAGGGATAGAGGACAAAAGAGCAACCACTTTCTTTTAGACTTCACGTCGAGCATTTGATTCGCTATTCAATGGGCATGTTCAGTCGACAAAGGGACTTCAAAGTAAGGCAAGTTTCTAGTATCTGATTGGGCAGCTGCCAAAAATTGCCTTCCAACTAAGGCAACTTTATTGGAAAGTTGACTGGAAAGTTAGTCAAGAACAATCTCCCTAACTATCAAGTCAAGTGAACTTATGTCACAATTGATGATCATTTTTAATTCAACTGAAAGCTGAACTTTATTACTCCATGAACTATTTATTTTCTGCACAATTGCATTTAATCTTTTGTGTAAAAGGGTTCCTTGTCAAATTGGAAGAGGAATAAGTAATATTTCTTTACAATACAAAATATAAATCCTGATGAATTTGAAGCTTGCCTGAGGAGGGTTTAGTAGACAATAATGTACAATTAGTGAAGTAAAGTTCCAAGTTTGAAGATCATGACAGTTGAAAAACTAACTAGCCTTGATCAAGATATACGTTCAGAGAATGCAGTTGACAGCAAATGAAGTCCCTAATGTTGTCTGAACCTGCCCATTATAAACTCTTTTGTAATTTTTAGACAGAACTAAACAACGGTCTATGTACCGCAAAATATTTTGATAGGACTTTAAATTTAGCAAATAAAACCAAATATTGTCAACCTACTATCTCAATGGCTAAACTTTTCAAAGCCCCACTTAACCTGCATGTCGAAGAACACTTAAAATTAGAATCAATTCAGAAAGTGATGCTCAGCGGACATCTCATAAGACAGCGCAGCGGTGTGTGAGACGTGACAAGAGGGCAAGGGCGGACAAACTTGGGGAAAATGCGGAACATGCAGTATCCCCCACAAGTGAAGAGATAAGTAATGCGATACATCTTCTTAAGAAAAACAAAGCAGCTGGACTTAATGGTATTCCCGCAGAATTCCTAAAAGCAGACCCTGAGGCAGCTTCCTGTATTTTGCTTAAACTCGTGCAGGGTGTCTAGGAGAGTGAAACTTACCCAAGGGACTGGAAGGATGGAGTTATTGTAAAGTTACCAAAGAAAACCTCAAAAATTGTAATAACTGGCTCGGTATCACAGTTCTGTCAGTTTTTCAGAAGTTAATGGCAACTATTATTCTCGACAGGATTAAGTCCAGGATCGAGTCTACCCTCAATAGGCACCAAGCGGGGTTTCGCAGTGGCCGATCGTGCGTCGACCACATCAACACCTTGCCAATCATACTCGAACAACCATCTGATCATCCATCAACGACCCTCCCCCTCTATAGGGATCACTCTACCCTAACCCATGGACAGTTGGGATTCCCATTTTTTTCTTAATTTTGTTACAGATGGCATGAAGTCGTAACCCCGTCCAGTGCTGCGTTAGCAAGAACCCCCCCATCGCCGAGCTAGTTCGTGCTCATGCAAGCATGTCAAGCTACCGTGACCTAGACACCCTCTCCTTTCTGCTGCCAGGATCAGCCCCGGGAGCCTGTAGCCCGAGGTTCAAATGGTAGTAAGGAAAGGAGAGGTTTACACTCAAGTGGGTTCGTTACAAGATACGGTATCCAATGGAGTCTGTTTGACCAGCTTAGCCACATAGATTATTCTGACGATATATGTCTCATGGCAAACAGCAAGGCAGGCTTAAATCAGATGTGTGTGTGAGAGGTGGCTGGCTTAAGGATTAACACAAATAAGACCAAAGTAATGACCACGGGCCAAAGCACACAAGTTATTCTAAGGCAGAGGACCATAAAGGAGGTCGAGCAGGTTTATTATATGGGAAGTTTTATAGCTCTCGATGGCGGAACAGATCTGGATGTTAACAGTAGAATAAACAAAGCCCGTAGTGCATTTGGAATCCTTTCTCCTGTGTGGAACTCTAGCAAAATATCGCTGCGCACCAAGATGAAACTGTTCGAATCCAACGTCAAATCAGTGCTGTTTTATGCTTTTGAAACATGGAAGTGCTCTGCCAACATCTTGAGCCTACAAGCCTTCGTTAACCGTTGTCTGTGTTCTGTTTTGAAGATCCGGTGACCGCAAACCATACCTAACGTTGAGCTGTGGAATAAGACCGGACAGAAAAAATTGGACGTAGACATCATGCAACGGAAATGGCGTTGGATAGGCCATACACTGAGAAAACCTGACTACAATATAGCAAAACAATCCGTCCAATTGAATCCCCAGGGTAATAGACGCGTTGGAAGACCAAAGACAACTTGGTGGTCATCAGTTTTGAAGAAGGCTCGGTCTCAAGTTGCGGTGAATCTTGTGGTTGCCCTATGCTCCAGGAGGAGTTAAAGCGCTGCTGTTCTTGCAGCCGGACAACATATACTTAAGCTGCAGCGAGTAGAACACCGAGTAAAATAATACCCAGACTTCTTCTCTACGTGTTTAGGTTCTCCGAATTTATGCATAAACATTTAAAAGGCATATTTTTATTTTAATACAAACATTTATTTAAAAGATGTCATGTAAAAGTAACAAACAAAATAATGTATTTATTTCTTATCACAAAAACAAAAAAAAACTATGAAATATATTTGGAATGATCCTTTGTGGTATTCATTGTATTTTTTTTTTTTTATTTTTTGTTAAAACAATTTTATTTGCATCTTAAGTAATTAATAAAATAAAAAAGAAATCTGAAATACTATATATTCAATAATTATTACGTTAAGAATGTTTTGTTGTTGTGTGTGTATAAAAAGCTTTCATTTTATTTATTGTATATTTTCATTAATTTATTTTGTTTACGCTTAAAATAATTATATATTTTTTGTTTTCTTTTTTTTACTTAAACATAATTTGATTGTTATGAGAATTTGGCAGTTTTTTAATTAAATTTATCTTTTTTTGTATAAAACATTGGGTCAATAAAATTGTTAGATTTCTTACTCATTACAAAAATAAACAAGTAAAAAGACGTGAATGAAAAAAGATTCATAATGAGTGTCATACAAGGGAAATGAAATAATAAGTAACAACCTTTGTGTAGATGTGATAAACAAATTTGTCTACAGAGAGAATTAGTTTATGCCAAAGCGTGAGAAATATAGTTAAAGATACATTGAGTAATGTTGGTGTTAAATTACTGGTGAATGGGATATGCGAAGCATCATAAATCATCTTTTTTTTTCTTGTTGGTCGCCCGTCTCAACCTAAGTGGAATGTGTTTAAAATGCGTGAATTTGAGTGATTACGTTGATGTGACACCCTTTCGGGCGACAAGCATGTTTAGGACTGGGTTTTTGCGAATGTAACTGACTGCTTTTTTGTGCGTGACCATGGTAAAGTCATAGCCATTGCACTGGAGAATTTTGTCATGGATTCGGAGACCAGCGCGTGCCGCTGGACTGCCCTCGTGCACTTCGGTTACATATATGCCCTGTAATAAATTGTATTTCCAAATGTACAAATGTTTTCGAGAAAAGTTAAAAAAAAACTCACATAATCAGTATAGCCCTGTGGACTTTTCTTGTAGTCCTGATCTATGCCACCACCTATTTTAAAGCCACATTTAAGAATTTCACGACCTTCTTGGTCATAGTCGACTTCCTTGTGTAATGTAATTGGAATCTGTTGAATGAAAATTTTATCAAAATAGTGTAACTTCCTAAAATCACACTCTCTTCTTTATAGCTGGGCGGAGCTCGCCTTTTTTCTGGAAGAAAGTCTGAACCGAGTTGTACACAAACTTACACTCAAACATTCCATTGCCGTACCGGCCTGGTGTTGAAAAGCCATTTTCGCCATGTTTAAGGAATTAATTGAAAGTTATTTTGAGAATTCCGTATTGGAGAAATAGAAATATTGCAATAGAAAAAAATTGGAAAGTACAGAGAATGGATTTTTTCTGTTTTCAGGGAAGACGAGCTGGCTAGCTGGTGCTTATGATTCCTGGGAAGTTGATGACAAACAAAAACAATAAAAATCTGACATAAGTCGATGGGTATGTAGATTGGCAGCACTTTTAAATGAACGTGAACGGAGCGGTTACTTTATTTTTATGTTGAGGAAGTTCACATGGTGATAATCTTTTCGACATTTTATAACAACTTTGTTTTTTTTTTCTTGCAATTCGGAAGTTGTTGATTCGAAAAAGATTAAACTTTTTCTTCTGAATTTTAATCATAAGAAATAGTCAAGGTGAAAACGGAGATAAAGTTAGATGTAAGTTTTTATCCAAAACCATAGTTTTTATGCTAATTATAGTCGCGTTTTATTATCACCGTGATCTGATCCGGATTAGATCATGATAATAAAACAGCATTGGATCATCATATTTTTTATTATTTAAAGTTTGGTAGCAGTGTCAAATTCGTTCTTTCAAAAGTGACATTTCGAAGCAAAAAAAATATAAACAAATACCCAAAATGGAAGCTGCTGTGGTTGATCGAAGTATTCATTTTAATTTTTATTTCTTTTCTCTATTAAAAACTTTTATAATTTGCAGTTTTTTTTTTAAAGTGATGAAAGCGAAGAATCAAACAATTCTATTTTATCCCTATTAAATCTTTTCGATGATGATTCAAGTTCCAGTTGTAGCTCCACAACTTCTGAAAATGTGCAAATCACAAAAATCAAAAAATGTTGAAAATGCTTTTACATGGGATTTTTTTGAAATCATCCTTTAAATTAAAAATGGTTGTAAGAAACACTTAGGTGACATAAATTAGAACTCAGAACCGTCTAAACCATCTCAATAAAGAGAGTAGTTTTGAAATGACAGTGGTTTGTATGTAACACTTCCAAGAATTTCGAGAGAAAATCATACAAAATTCTTAAAAGTGTTACATACAACCCACCGTCATTTCATTTGTAATGCATGTAGATCCGGATCAGATCATGGTGATAATAAAACGCGGCTAATATTTAACTTATAAAAATATTAAGGCCCTAACTAAAATAAGTTAAAATGATTTATATAGCAGCTGTTATGGGCTTCACTATACCTTCTACTCATCCACATGTATTCCATCAAAAATACATTAAAATTCGTGTGTACAATTCTGCAATGGATATTTTCTGAATGTATACTATGCTACTAATTTTGAGTTAGTGTGTTAACTGAAGGCCATCTTTGATGCATAATATTTTCAGCTCCTATATTTTCGAATGCGCTTGTTAATCGTCTTTTTAATGATTTAATTTGTAGTTCGAGATATTAATTATACATAATTCTGATCAGCTGCTTCTAAATAATTAACGCTATTTAAACGGGATCTCTTAAAGTTTTGTAAATAACTTAGACATCCATAAACAAACTAACCCCAAGAGCTTTCATTTCTTTTTAAATTTAGACCGAAAATTCATTCAAAATGCTTCACTCTTTACTTTTGTAGAATAACTTCCCAAATCACGAATAGAACTTATTTTTTCCTTCATTAATATTTTGGTTTTACTGTTAAGTAGAGAGATTCTTTCTTTAGCAGAACTACATGAATGTGTAATATTTTCACAGACTCAATATTTTCTTCTCATTGCAATGTGTGCAGAAATTCAAAATTCACGTGTACCGGTATTTTATCAACGTGTTTATTGTATAACTTGTCAAAAATGTGGGTGCAGAACATTGATTCAATATTATTTTTCTTGAAAATATAAATTTTGACGGAATTTCGGCAACTCTATCAAAAAGCCTAGATACTTGTACCAACTCAATATAAATAATATACTGATTAGAGGATCTGATGAGGCTGTATATGTATCCTGTCAGTTTTGACATTTGTACCATAGTAAAATCATTCATCAAAATTTCTAAATTGACCAAAGAAAAATCTCATACATTTAAAAAGGTACAAAATCTTTCACATAAGTGCTGAATGCCTTCATTTGTCAGCTGATTCTGCCGCCTTGCATTAACAAAACAAAAAAAAAACATGCAATAAAAAATTAAATTATAAAATTTAGTAGAAAACAAACAAGTGCACTAAGAGTACAAAACAGACAAGAAGAAAACAGAACAAAATCAAACAAGTGAGTCATTTTTTAACAATTTAAGGGATAATAATTGCATGAATATTTATTTACAAAAACCTTTATTCCCACAGATTTCTCCAAAACCATGTCAAAGATCATGAATGACAATCCTCCGACTTATACGGAAGTTATCAACTCACCCGTATCAGCTCATCCTCCCACAGTTGGTAAGTAACAAAGAACCCACAATTGAAACTTTGACACTGATTATTTATTATTTCTTCACGAATAAGGTATAATGTATCCACCATTATCGGGAACATATCAACAGGCAACGGCTCCACCGCCAGTGGGACAACCACTTCCCGGATATGTTCCATCATACGGAGCAATAGGTATTACTCCAACTGTGACTGTAGCAGTGCCGCCACAAATTGCTGTTATCGGAGGATGTCCAAGTTGTCGCATTGGTTATCTTGAAGATTCCTATTCTTGTTTGGGTTTATTTTGTGCGATATTCTTCTTCCCTGTTGGCATTTTGTGTTGCTTAGCCATGAAGAACAAAAGGTGCTCCAACTGTGGAACTGAGTTTTAACTATGAACACATTCCATAGATTTTATTTTGGTTTATTATTCTTTCTTTCTATGTTGAGGCATATTCTCTTATATACCTATGTCATGAATATTTTGTGTGTTATTTTTTTTTGTGTTTTCATTATAATATATTTTGATAATTGCTTTTCGTTGTTGTTGTTTACAACGATGTTCAATGGGAATCTTATAAATAGATAATTGGATGCTTATCATCAAAAAAAAATACTATTTGACAAAATAAAGTTTGATTTAAGTTGAAACAAAGCAAAAGAATGTAAATGTTTGTGGTTCAACCGAATGTATTGATGTATTATATCGTACCTAATTTGCAATCACTTTTTGTATAAATAAAAATAAACCACAAAGTAACTAACTACATATATAATAACTAAAGTATGCTTGTATTTTTTATTCAGCTTGTTTAAAGGTGGGATCTTGCATTAATGTTTTGTTTAAACTCTCTGTTGGCCAAATAGGAGAGTAAACAGATTAAATAGTTTACTTTATTATCTATTTCTTTAAATTTATATTACTGGGCTTATTAAATACATCATAATACATTACCGATTGACTTACAAAATCAATTTGTTAGAATCACAAAACTTTATTTTCCAACGACACAAAAATGAATACCACGATGAAAGTTGTGTTTTTTACTCCAGAGTGAAAGTTTAGTTTCGTCTACATGATTTCAAAGAGGCGAGTAAGTACATTTAAGTTGATTTGCCATATAAAGGGTGTCCCAAAATTAACACAAGATTTGAATTTGCCGCCATTTATGCAGTGAAGTGTTGGCTACCCTGAAAAAAAGCAATTTGTCAGGTAACAGTATAGGGTTATTAAAAATGGAGCGTTACACGATAGAACAACGTGTCTTCATTATTAAAGAATATTTCAAAAATAGTGAAAGCGTGGCGGCTGCAGTTCGAAAATTTCATACAAAATATGCCGGAATAGTGTTTTAACTTCGTCAACTGTGAAGAGATTAATTGAAAAATTCATGGAGACTGGATTCGTTGGAGACGCCAAACACACTGGTCGTCCAAAAACAAGCCGTTTAAATGTGAATGTCGAAGCAGTGCGTGAGAGTGTTGCTGACAATCCAGGAACCTCAATTCGACGTCGTGGACAAGAATTGCAAATTTCAAAAACCTCTCTACAGCGTATACTCACCAAAAATCTGTGTCTTCATGCTTACAAAATTCAATTAACACAACAATTGAAGCCTAATGACCATGGACAGAGAAGAGAGTTCGTTGAATGGATTATTGAACATCAACAAATGGACCTTGATTTTTCGAGCAAAATCATCCTAAGCGATGAAGCACATTTTCATCTTGATGGCTTTGTCAATCGCCGAAATTGCCGCATTTGGGGTTCGGAGAACCCACATGTGACTGTCGAAAAACAAATGCATCCACAACGCGTGACTGTATGGTGTGGATTTTGGGCTGGAGGCATAATTGGGCCATATTTTTTTGAAAATGATGCTGGTTAAGCAGTGACTGTTACTGGTGCTCGATATCGCGACATGATTACACAGTTCTTTCTGCCAAAATTGGATGATATTGATGTGTCCAATATGTGGTTTCAACAAGACATCTCATACAACCCGTGAAACAATTCAATTACTGCATGAGACATTTCCAGGTCGTGTACTATCTCGTTTCGGTGATCAAAATTGGCCTCCTAGATCGTGTGATTTAACACCATTAGACTTCTTTTTATGGGGTTATTTGAAATCACAAGTCTATGTCAACAAGCCCGCAACCACCCATGCATTAAAGGAGGAAATTCAGCCACATTTATGCAGAATGGTCATGGAAAATTTCAACAAAAGAGTGCGCATGTGCATGCAAAGCCGTGGAGGCCATTTGTCCGATGTGTTATTCCATACATAATATTATCCTATGTACTTTACGAGTCAATAAAAATATAACTATCAAAAGACTTAAAACGGCGTTTTCTATTTAATTCAAATCTTGCGTTAATTTTGGGACACCCAAATGCATGCAAATAAATTTTGTATGATCCTTAAAAGTCCCAAATCTATCGATACCATTCTTAACAATATTTTATTGCTTGCTTTTATCTTCAATCCTCAACAATACCGTGAATAGCCACTTTACCATCTGCTTTGACATGATCCATTGTTAGTAGTTCGAAGTAAAAATATCGAATCAATCTGCTCAAAGATTAAATCCGTTGCTTATTATTATAAACTTAATGATTTCCATTCTAAAAATAGGATTAACTTTATGGGAATAATCTTTCACAGACCATCAAACTTTCAGATAACACTTTGTTTATGGAAAAGTATTCTGAACGTGACTAGTTCTACTTTTCAAATAAACAAACAGTGTTTTGCAAAAAAAATTATTATTATCCAGAAAAAATAGTTAAAGTAGAACAGTTGAAAAACATTCTGAAATCAGATACGTCGACATTATTTAGAATGCAAGATAAATGATTATAAGACACAAAAAAAAACATCTGGGCTTCGATTTACAGTCTTAACGTTTATCGTCTATAATTTATATGGATTAGACAAAAAAACGCACCTATTCAATTATAAAGGCAGACTTTTCGAAGAATCAGTAATTTCGAGACAATGTTAAAAATAACTTACTGTTTGGCATGGTCAAAATTGTCTTTAGTATAGTCATTTGAATAAGCATTTATTATATAAGGGTGATTACACAAAAGTTGGGTAACTTTTGAGGATATTTTGTTTAAGATAGTTATGAAATCAAACTTCTACAAATTCGGGTGTATATGACAGCTAATCTTATTAATATATTGTTTCCAATCGGGCCAGTCACTTTTTTGAATACATTGTAAGATATTTGAAAATTTCAGAATTTGACTGCCAGGGAACTGACGAGTATACAGGGTTTTGAAAGTATTATATTGGAATTTTATACAAATTAGTAAAAATCTCTTAGGATTTAATAATGATAACTTAAAATCATTTGGTAAGAATTAAAAATAATTATTAATATGTAATACTGGGAGAAAATACTATAGGTATCAGTTTTCAAAACAGACTTTTGACATTTAACCTAACGTTATTCACTTATCTTTTACAACTATCACATAGTTTTACTTAATATAGGACTGACGAAAAATACGAAATTTGAGATTATAATCAAAACTAATGTTGTTTTTTGTAATTGGGAATATAAACAAACTACATTTTAACAAATCAAAGAAAAATATGAATAAATAAAAATAAATTTTAGATTAACAAAAAAATAACGACTCGCCATAGGACTGACATGTTGACTGGCTTAGCACGGGTATAGTCAACAAACATAACCCAAACTCTGGTGATGGTGGCCGTCAAATTGTGCGGCCCACAACTAATTTTATTACCAACATTAAAATTTAAAAATAAAAATAAAGATTTGACGATGAGTCGGCGATATTTCGCACGAATTTTAAATTTTAATAACACAATTTTAATAACACACTATGACGAATGAAACTGAACATAAAATTTCCAATTTTTTAAAATAAAGTGAAGAACACTGTATTATAAAAGATGTAGTATATATTTAACTATATACACAATACATCACAGATTGTAGTAAATTGATAAGTTTTCTCAAATCAATGATAATTTTTACTAGACAGCTACTCAATTGTTGGTTTTCAGGGTTGTGACATGCCAAAGGGCTGACGTTTAAAGAACTATTTGTGAATTTTTAATAACTTCTATTCAAAATGAGTAACTGCAATTGGGTGACCAAATAACGGTCTTTTCATTGGGCGCATTCACAAAGCTAGTGGCTACGTAGTCAAAATTCAACTAGCTTTGTGAATGCAAAACTACACTACAAAGCTAGTCAATCTGAAGCTGTCATTGTATGAAATTTAGTTTTCACACACGCAGAGGAATGAAAGTTATTATTGGAAATTAATTGTTTTATTATCTTCCCTATATACTCTAAACACTTTATACAACTTTAATATTTATTCAAGAGTAAGTTAATTATTAATTTGAAATAAGAGCCACAACCAGTCACTAGTAAATTCAAAACAAGAGTGAGAGTGAACAAAAGAACAAAAAATAAAAATAAAAGAAGATTATTTAGTAGTTGACAGAAAGCGCCTGATGAGCGAGACGGCTGTATTTCATCTTTTCCGCAGGTGTTGCCAGTTTATTTTTCTGTCGCCAAGGGACTTGCGCCTTCGTCTTTGAAGTCACGAACAGTCATATTGTTGACAAATGCAAATATATAAAATAAGAAACATTTTTGATTTGATAACTTTACCTTATCTTTTGTGTTTTAAATTCAATATAATCAAATTTAAGACACAACTTGAATGATTTATATTTAAATGATGAACGATTTATGTATTTTATTTTGAATTCATGCGTTTTTACCGAGCAGCTGATTGTGAAACGTCAAAATCATCCACTAACTTTGTAGCCGAATTTCTTACACTACGTCGGAGGGGAAATTTTAACTACTTTTGTAGTTAGATTTAGCCAATTAGAATCCCTTGACTACGTAGCCACTAGCTTTGTGAATGCGACCATTGTTTTAAAAATAAATTGTAATCTCAATAAAATATAATAAAACTTTGTATATCGAGTGATGACATCGAGTTACCCAACTTTTGTATAATCTCCCATTACTAAAAATAATACATTGATATTGCAGAGTTTTTCATTTTTTCTTATCCTATACATTTGATAAATTTAATAAATCCTTGTTCACGAAAAAGTTGGATCGTAAATACATATGAATATAAGAATCTATTTTAAAATCACTTTCTTCGCAATTTTGTTTGGTTTGGTCTTAGCCTTCAAGCATTTAAACGTGGTAATGCTATTAAGAATCTCATAGCATTTGTTCACATTTTGCGACTCAATATTGCTTCCTTAGTCAACGTGAAAAAGGATTACTTGTCAAATTGAAAAAGAAATAAGTAATATTTATTTACAATACAAAATACAAGTCGTGGTGGACTTGTAGCTTATCTGAGGAGTGTTTCAAAGACAATAATATTGTTGGTAATTTTTGTACGATGAAGTCAAGATAGAATTTGGTGAAGTAAAGGTATAAGCTTGAAATTTATGACACATCAAAATCTATCTAGATGCCTTGGTCAAATTTTACGTTCAAGGAATGCTGTTGACTGCAAATAAAGTCCCTGCCAATGGGCAGGTTCAGACGCCATAAGGGACTTGAAAGTAAGGCAAGTTTCTAGCCTTTGATTGGCCAGCTGCCAAGAAATTACCTTCGAATTAAGGCAACTTTAATGAAAAGTTAGTCAAGGAAAATCTCCCTGTCTATTAAGTAAAGTCTACTTCTATCAAAATGACAGTTGATCATGCTTTTTCATTCAACTGAAAGCTGAAATTTATTACTCTATGATTTATTTATTTTCTGCACAACTTCATTCAATGTTTTCTGTAAATGCTTTCCTTGTCAATTTTGAAAGAAAATAAGTAATATTTCTTTAAAATAAAAAATACAAATCGTGATGGACTTGTAGCTTGGCTGAGGAGTATTTTTTTAGACAATAATGTTTTTGGTAGTTTTTGTACAATGAACATAAAATAGTGGTTTGCGAAGTAAAGTTCTAAATTTGAAATTCATGACACTTGAAAATCTAACAAGTTTCTTGGTCAAAATTTACGTTCAAAGAATGAAGTTGACTGCAAATGAAGTCTCTTATGTTTTCTGAACCTGCCCAAATATTCTGTTTGTGTTTATTATGGTGGTGAGGTAATAAGTTAATTTTGCTTAATATTTCATTGGCAAACAACGCTTTAAATATTTCATACACTGGTTAAATACTGAAAGTGACGAAAATGGATTTCATTTCAAATCCTTTTAGAGCATTCTTGGTTGTAAAGAAAAGCCAAAAGAAGTTCCAAAATGTGGTTCTTAGTAACAATGTAAACAGAAACAAAATTAATTTTAAATAATTTATGTTTTTATTTCACTTTCACTTACACAAATTGAGTGTAAACCATGCGTTAAATTCTGTAGTTCTGATTTGTTGGTTATCTGTTTATGATGTTGTCCAATTAACTTCGAGAACCAAACGCAACATGTCCATAAATAAAAAAACGGCTAAGTTATATTTTTACACTGAACGTTTTTTTTTTAATACAACAATTTTATATAAATAAACTTAATGTTGTTCCTGTAGCTGTAAAGGTTTTCAGAATACAGTTGTTCAAAAATTTGTTTAAATACATTCTTTTACCAAAAATGGACGGAATTAATAATAAAATATCAAAAATAGACAATTTGCCATAAAATTATACTTCGGAAAGTATTGGGTATAAAGAGACGGGTTAAGGTCAAAATGAAGAAAACTCGTTTAGCTTGAAATCACATCATAAACAAGTAACCAAAAAATCTGAAATACCGGATTTAGCACAAAGTCTCCTTATATTTAAATGACAAAACTAGAACTATTGTTTTCTTCGACCTACGTTAGGTTAGATTGGAGTGGCTGTCCAGATGTCATTGACACACGTCGACCTATATAATAAGAAAAATAAATACTATAACACAAGAAATACCATTCTGACTTTATAAAAACTGTTGAAATGGAATAAAAATAATGTAGTAAAAGGGAAAGTTTAAATTAAGCTATATAACCAAATCAAAAATTATTTTAAAAGTGAACACAATTGAAAACAAGAGGAAAAGTCAAAATAAACCATGGTTGCATGTGTTTCATGTTAAAAGTTGAAATAAATATTCCTTTGCCCTTAGGGGTCAGTTATAGCTATCATTGAAATCAATCCGGGAAATTTTTCGAATCGATATTCGATGGTGTTTCCCTTTGATTAGAAATGAAAATTTTATACTGATCGATCGGAAATCACACAAAGAATTGTTTTTGAGAAAAAAGTTTAATTACTCATTTATTTTACCCTAAAAATGTGTTTTCCTATTTGCTGATACTTTTCTCTTCAAAACTAAAACGAATCGTTCCCCTGATTTGTGTTTAAATTTTACACAATTTCAATGACAGATTTCTGTCAGGATAAATTTTACATTGGATTTCAATCAGGAATTTTTTTTCAATGACAGATATTTTTAATGATAGCTATAAGCGACCTGTCAATAAAATCCAATGTTTGTTTTCAGTGACGAAAACCAATGATAGCTATAACTGGTGCCATAAATTGCTAAAAATAATATAATAATATTGGCTTAAGCACATCTACACTTATTGATCTCAAAACAAATCCGAAAAGGTGGTATTAAAAACACCACCCTGTGCTGATTTATTTTTTTCTGGCATCACTTAAAAATTTGTTTGACAATTCTCGAAACGCCAAACGTCACTTTGCAAATTAAAAAATTACGTTTACGGTCGGACAGCCAACTTGTAAATTGGTTTATTTTGACCAAAATAATTAAATTAGAAAAGAACATTGTGCTAACAAAATAAACATAATGTCCAAGGTTCTTAAAGCGGTAAGTAAACAAACTTCAAAGGGTTTATTATCCCTGAACTATCAACATTTCTTCCCGTTATTTTGCAATGTTGTTGTTATGTCATCATAACTCAATAACCTTATTTGGAAATCCAATTCCTAACCAATTTACTTATTTCCAATTCAAGTCAACTGGCCTAACAGGATTGGCCGTTTGCCATAATCCTCACCATGTACTATCTGTATTATATGGAAAGATCCAAAGAGCTTTAACAAAGATGCCATCAGATGCTGCCTATCGCAAGTACACCGAAAAAATTGTAACCGAACGTGCTAACTTGGTTAATTCTGTAAGTAGTTAATAATTGCATTTGTAGCCCTTTAATAATGACAATATTAATGTTCCAGACAAAAGATATCCCAGCTCTTGAAAAAGCAATTGGTTGTGGTCAAGTTGAAGAACTAATTGTCCAAGCTGAAAATGAACTTATTCTTGCACGTAAAATGCTCGGTTGGAAGCCATGGGAATCTCTAGTAAAGCCTGCTCCAGCCAAACAATGGGATTGGCCACCAGCACAGATCAAAGAACCCCAATTGTAAATAATTTAAAGTGAATTTTTTTTGTTTCCATCAACACTAAGAACTTCGAAGCAGAAAAATAAAAAAAAGCTTTCACAGCAGTTGATTTTTTTCTTGTAGTTAAATCTGCCTCGAGCTTTTGTTTATCTCTTCTGAATGATCGAACGCTATAAATTCATCTCAGTTCAAATTAGATCGCTTGGGAAAGTATACAAAAAATCATTCGCAATGCTGTGGAAAAGAGGAACTACTTTTTTATTCTTGATCATAATTTTAATCTCACTTGCTTTTGGTTTGGGTCAACCCCTGAAACGTCATAAACGTCAATTCGATTTCACTATTACCGCCGAACATGACGAAGAAAATACAGAACTTATTGCCGAAGCTGTTGCAAAACTATGGAAGAGTCAAGATAGAAACACACAAGTCGATGGCACTGCCAGAGTCATACATCGTTCTGGATCAATGTCTTCGGGTAATACAAAATTTTCTGGATCAATTCATGTGCATCGTGAATATCGATAGAAATTAAAAAGAATATCAACAACCCCTATCCCTACTATACCATCTTCTATTGTTTTTTTTTTTATTATTTGTATTTCTAACTAATTGCTGTTCAATAATGTTGGATTTTGGAATTGGAATGGAATGACAGGATCGGATTATAAAGTTGGTTTGAAGGTGGTGTTTACATAGATAATATAAATAATACAAGTGCGATCTGATAGACGATAAGATGAAATTCACTCATCATAAAGCTCTCGACAATGAGACGAATAAATTATTGATTATTTAAAAATCCCATAAATGTTGATAAACTTTTAACCTCTGTTGCGTGTTTGATTGTTTTTATTTAAAATATGAGTAAAATATATAACAATAATTTTACATAAAACCCTTGTGCGCTTTTTAATTGAAAGAATTTTACATTGATCTTGCAGATCAATAAAACTGCGATTGTATTTAAATAGTCAATAAGAGAACCAAGGTTAATAAACAAAATATTAGAGACAAATTTGAACGAAGGAGAAAGGAACGGCTTAGATGGCTGGGTCATGTAGAGCGAATGGAGATCAACGCTTCAGCCCGGAAGGTCTTCGAATCCAATCCCGAGGGTAGGCGCAGTAGAGGAAGACCGCGACTCAGGTTGGGGAATTCAGGTGGGTAAGACCTCAACCAACTTGGCGTGCGAAACTGGAGAAAGCTAGCTAGGGACCGAGCTGGCTGGAGACGCATGTTTGTTGAGGCCCAGGTCCCAGACTGTAGCGCCACCTTAAGTAAGTAAGTAAGAAAGGAGCATTGTTTCAGTCCTAATAAGAACTGAATTCAAAACTTTAGATACCCTTATTTACCAAATTCAAATATAGAAGATTGGGACAAATATATTTGTTTGTATAAAAGCTGTAACACTTTACCTCCCACGGGAGCTGTGATAAGTCCGATTGTATTATTAAGATCGTTTGGAACAAAAATAAAATTATATGAGGAGCAAATATGGGACAAGTTGATTTCAGGAAAATTGCGAGCTATAAATAGGAAAGTGCTATGAAAAGTTCGTATACTTTGTTTGTATACTTTGAGATCGAAAATCTTAGCAAAGGGAATAATTTTGAAAACTTTAAAGGAGAGCGAATGTAGAAACATTAAATTTGAATTTTAGTAGGTTTAATCAAAATCAGTGTAATGTTTTAATTTATTTCATCAAACAAAGTACAACTCTTATAGACTACTTTAAAAAGTTAATATAATAATTAATTTAAATATATGTACACATGTAAGTACCTATATGTACAAAATAAAAATAAATAATAATGGTAGCAATAGATAAATCTTAACTACAAAACAGATTGCGATAACAAATTAGAATCTAAAAACAGATTGCGATAACAAATTAGAAATAACATTTTTTTTAAAACATCTCTTGAAATATTAGAAAAAATATCTATAACCTTAACAGAGAATTCGTTTCTCTTATGCAACGTGCAAACGTTTCGTTTCTACTATAATTACTTCTTTTAAAAGTCTCTTGCAAATGAAATTTAGAGCGGAGAGTCCTTGATGGAAAGTAAAAAAGTATTCGTTCTAACAAAAAAGAACATAAGAAACTTCAAATATGTATGTATATTAAATTTGTCATTTATAAAAGTGATAAATAACAAGGAGCCACTTCCTTGTGGAACACCTGAAGTTACATACTTTTGGATTTAAACTTTCCCAATTTTACAAATTGAACCCGATTTTTTAAAAAGGAAGATATCCATTTTATGAAATTAGAATGGAAACCAAGTTTTGAAAGCTTAAAAATTAGTATACTTTGATTAACTCTATCAAAAGCTCTTGCAAAATCTGTAAAGATAATGTCAGTATCAGTCTGTAAATCATTTTCATACCCGCAAAGTACAGAATAGCATAGCAATGAAAGGTTTGTAGCAGTAGATCTTCCAGAAACAAAACCATATTGGTAATCAGATATTAAATCTTCAACAAAAAATGTAATTTTGTACAGACAAGCATTTCGAAATTTTTTGGGATCACTGATAATTTGCAGATAGGCCCATAAATGGTCAGATTTTGCTTCGAGCCAGACTTAAATATACGAGTTATATAAGCAATGAAACTGGCCATTTTTTAAAGACTGATTGAAATTCAAGCTGAGCGGTAATGCCAAAGAAACAGCGCAGTTGTGCGACAGGGGCTTCCAATATTTTTAGCATAAGATGGCGAAAAATCAGAGTTTTCACAAGGAGCAGAAGGCAAATAAACAGATTTAAAATAATCGGAAAAAACATCGCATATAACGTTCATATCACTAGTTACACGATTGGAGTACTTCATATAGCTAGGAATCCCTAAAGACTTTCTTTTAATATTTATAAATTTCCAGAAGTGTTTCGAATCATTTCTAATTTTTGACTCAGCACAATCGTAGCACAATTTAGGTATTTTTAACAATATGGTTGAATTGCATAAACATAAACATGGCTATAAAATAATTTACTTATGGCAATTTAAATTTTGTTCCTCAAATTGCCTAAAAACAATACTTGTTCGAAGGAAAAACTACAACAAAATAAATTGAAAATGATGCCTACCAGAAACATAAGATTTATCTGTTCAAGTTTTTAAAAATTTTGTATTGATGAATCTCAGAACCAGAAAGCCATATGAGTGAAAAATGTAAACCCCAAGTTGGAATACGTTGCAGAAGGCGTTGAAAGTTAAAATTATTTTATTTCATATTGTTTAAATCCGGCTACTCATCATTCTGTTATTCGAAACCCGTTAAGAGCAAGTTTTGAAAATATGTATGTACATACAGTGCTGGAAAAAATAATAGAAACAAGCTTCGTGTTCATTCTTTTTAACACATAAAAAGGTATTTGTGAAGAGTAGGAAAATAAAAACTAAACAGATAGATTTTTAACAATATTAGTAATTTTGTTTTCAGTAATTAACTTTTTCTACTACGAAATTAAAGTAAAGGTTTGCCAAGTAAGGATCTGAATTTGAAATTCATGACATGAAAAAGTAACTAGTTAGCAAGAAAGTAACTTAGAGGTTAAAGTATTTCAAATTCTTTGAGTATATTGTAGTGGAAGTCTTATTATTAATAACTGCCTCCACTGTTCGCCCCATCGAATTTACTAATTTGGCACATTTCTCTACCATTCTCTTTGAATTGTCGACCACAACTCGTCTTTCTTTTTGGTCTTACAATCTCCAATCCTTCGCTTTAGGATGTCCCATAAGTGCTCAATTGGGGGCCGAGGGATTGTGATGGCAATTCCATAACATTGATTTTTGTGTTGTAAGTATTTGTTAGCCAATTTTGAAGGGTGATTCGGGTCATTATCCTGCATGAACCCCCATTCGATTGGCACCTCCTCTTCAGTTAATATTAGCATTACTGAACTTGAGATGTGGACATAATCCACATGGCACATCTTATCTTTGATCCAAAATATTGGAGCTGCACCAGATGCTGAAAAGTACCCTCAAATCATTATATTCCCACTACCGTGCTTCACTGTTTTCTTTGTGTATTTTGAGTTAAAATTCTTGTCCTTTGGCCTGCTCAGAATTTTTAAATCGGAAATAATAAAATTGATCTTCGTTTCATTCGACCACAAAAGGTTATTCCAATAAGAACGTTGTAAGTGTGTGTTTGCAAAGGGAAGTCTTTGTATAATGATTTGCTTGGTTAAAAAATGCTACTTTTCGTGGACTTCTACCAGGAAGACTTGCTTCTTCTATAAGTATGTTTCTTGTTTTTTTAGCTGTCACTGATCCGTTTAATTCATTTTTGAGTTCTCTTAAAGAAAGAAATGGTTTCTTCTTACATATTCCTACCAATAGGGAATCAAAACGCGAAGAAGTTTACATTTTACTTCATTTTGTTTCTTTTTCTGGACTTAAATGTAGAGCTTCAAATACTTTTTCCTTCCAACAGTTTAAGGTTTTTGCAATTTCAACCACGACCCTCATTTATTAACATTATAGATGACTTTTGAACATTTTGTTTAATACAAACATCTGACAAACATATAAACAAACTAAAACTCTCATCTATTTCACAGAAGTGTTTAAAAGTTAAATGTCTCTTCAGTCTCGACTGGGACATGTAGGTCAAAGGCCTACAATTGATAATATGTTCGACTTCGGCTATCATACTTAGGAGTAGCTTATCTTTGGGGTTTCGAGTAGTTGTTGTTTGCCCCAAGGCTTCTTTAACTGAGTGAACCAAGCGCTCCCAGCTCCGTCCCATATGAGGAGAAGCTGGTGGGATGAATTTCCGATAGATCGTTACTATTCGATATTCCAGCAACTTCATTCTTAAGTTCTTGGTTTGCCCCCTTTAAATTAGTGCCGTTGTCACTCCATAGCTCAACAGGTTTGCCTATTCTGGAATAAAAGCGTTTAATCGCGAGGATACAGGAGTCGCTAGACAGGATATGTGTGACCTCTATATGGATGGCTCTGATAGTTAAACAGGTAAATAGAACTCTCCAGACGTCTCCCCACGGTGACAAACATAGGCCCGAAGTAATCGACACCGACATAAGAAAATAGATTCGTAAATGACTTGAGTCTTGCAGGAGGTACATATGATGGCCATCAATGGGTGTTCAGGTTTTGCTTTACAAATTTGGCATACCTGAAAGGCGAGTTCGATTTTTTTCACCGTGGCTCTAAGTGATGGTATGAAGAATATTTGACGGACTTCGTTGTAGTCTTGAATTATGAGAAGGGTAATCCGGTGATTATTAGGCAGGATGATAGGTCTTTTGCAAGCATTGTTGACGTGTTCTGCTGCGTCTATACGACCTTTAATTCTAATTAACTTGTTTGAGTCTATGTATGGGCTGGTCTGATATAAGGGGCTTGATTTTTCCAGGCTTATGTTTTTTGCGTTACAATACTTGATTTTCTTGAGTACAGACCACTCTTTTGAAAACGATTGAGATTGACAGAGTCCGTAAAGGAAGTTTTCTGCAGCAACGATTTCTGTTGGGTTTAAAGAGACATCCTCCAATAGTTCCTTGCGAGGTTAATAAAACGAAGCACATGTGCCATTGATCTCTTAAGTTTCTTCCATTTAGAAAATCTCTCACAGTCAATGATGTGTGATGGATCGGCGAGTTGATGAATAAGTACCCTAACCTCTTAATTTGTGGAGAACTTATCAATTGCTCTTGGCCAATTATCTTCTGGTAGGCATAGGAATAGAGGTCCCTTGTACTAACGACTATCGGACTGAAGAAAATGTTTGTTATTCCATTTTTGTGGCCTCATCGGCAACATTTTCACCGGTTGGGAACCATTGCCATTCTTTGGGATTAGATTCTTTTAGGATCTCACTAACTCTAAAAGCTACAAATCGTTTGAATATCCTACAGTCGTTCTCTATCCAACTAAGTGCGGTTTTCGAATCTGACCAAAAATAACGTTTATGTCTTTCCACGCTATATCCTCTTTTGATCGATTTGGCCAATCTCACTCGAAGTACGGCAGCTTCTAGTGCTAGACGTGGAACTGATATAAGTTTCAAGGAAGAGACTATTGTTCTGAAGGCTACTAAGTTACATTCGATTTGTTCCCTTTTTACGAGACGCAAATAGGCAACTGCAGCATACGCAGACAAGCTTGCATCTATAAAGGTGTGAAGCTCGACGTGGCTTTTGTCGTAGGAAGTTATATTGAATAGGTAGGGCCTCCTGATTTGTAGCATGCCTATTTTCGGTAAGAGTTGAAGCCACTGACACCAGATTTGGAAATGCTCAAATTTTGTTTGTTCGTCCCATTCTATATTACTCCGCCATATTTGCTGAAGCAAGATTTAAGGAAGTACCAGGAAATTTGAAATCAGCCCCAGGGGATCAAAGATACTCATGAGCGTCCTTAAAATTACTCTCTTCGTGGGTGCTTTTTGACCTTTCCAGACTTCATCTTTTAATTTATGTGGGATGCAGCTAAATGAAAACAAATCTTCGGATGGGGACCACCACATTCCTAAAATTTTCTCAGACACGTTAAGTCCTTTTCGACTTTCGAAAATTTTATAGATTTTTGCTGACCTATCACCAAGCTTCTTGAAGAAGCTTATAAAGTTGCTTCTTTAGCCAATAACACTGCCTCTTCTTCCGTGTCCAAACTATCTAGATAATCATCCACATAATGATTTTTTATAATCGCTTTCACTGCTCTCGGATGTTGCGAAAGGTATGCCGAAGCATTCTTTTTTTTAATGTACTGAGCGCAGTATGGCGGGCACGTAGAGCCAAAAGACATCACTCGCATCAGATAATCTTCGATTCGACCAGTGTCTTTATTTCTCCAGAGAAAGCGTTGGGCATATTGGTCGGATTCCAGGTAAGAAGCATTGAGTTGAGAAATATTTCAGAACAGGTTGCGGCTGCATCCCACACTAGACGAATTTTAGCTGGTTTATTAGGATTGACTACCGCAAATATTGGTAGATACCAGATTCTAGATAATCTTGTGTCGAGCAGTTCGTTATTTCTAATCTTTCGGGAATATCCCTTCTTTACATAATAGGAATTTCTTTAAAGTTGCTTTCAGCTAGTGACCTGTTGTTGGGTAAAATAGTATTCTCATCCCTCCAAAGTAAAACAACGGCGAATCTTTTTCCATTGTTGATTGTAGGTTCATCCAAAATAGCTTGGGCCTTCTTATCATTTGAATTCATTAGAAATGTATTTTGTACTGAACCTTTTACAAGCTCGTTGAGTCGCTTATCAATTTTAACCTGACAATCACTTATACATAAAACAACTTACATACTCAATGTGAATAACTTTGCCATTTTTATTATTTCGGTGTGGTCCGAAAACTGCTCACTCTAAACGTGTTTTGACAGCTACAGGCTCATCGTCATTTGATTCTCTGATTTATTGGTAATTAACTAAAATGCAATGGTCAAGTCCGATTAGTATTCGAGGTTGAATATCATGATACGACCTAGCAGGAATACCCAGCAAGTACTTGAAGCGTTTGTGGATGTCATCAAAGTCCATGGTTTGAAATGGTAATTCGAGTGAATCTATAGTTCGAACTTGAAGAAGCGGAAAATTTTGGTAGATTTATATCCAGATATATTATGTAGATTAACAACTTAAGAATCTTTTTCTGATCGCTGAATACCTGATGTCCAATTAAGGCATAATTGATTTCTTTCACCATCCAATCCCAGCTCTTCCCCTACTTTTGATTCAATGAGATAGACAGACGAACCATCATCTAAAAACGCGTAAGTATTTACTTGATTTTCATTGTTGTACAAAGTATTGGATTCTCTTTCGCAGCATGAGCGTTGCATTTCAATTATTTTTGCCAACACTGTATGTTTCAATTATAAACCAAAACTAAGCGAAAACACAATAGCCTTAAAATTAAATTTGATGGAAAACATTTCAGATGTTTGAAAACGTCGTGTTTGAATATGTACTCTTTGTTTGGTTCCTTTATTTAGGCTTACTTCTTTTTTACAAACTCCAGTAAATTCAACTTTATCACCAAATTCAATCGATTTCCTGTCTAAAAATCTTCTTTAATATTGTTGAATATATTTTAAAACTTAATGAAACAAAAAAATTCAAATTAATGAATTAAAATTTTCGAAGACCAGGATTTTCTTTATTATTATTATTATTATTTTCTATAATAATTAAACAAAAACTATTCACTTACTTACATTTACATAAAATGCATATAATAATATAATGAATATTTAAAAAGTTAAAACAAAAATAAAATAGCTACCTCTAAAAGGTAACTAAATGCACTATATAAAAAAAAAATAAAATGTCGCATTTCAAAAGACGCCTACTAACTTAATTTCAATCATCATCGTGATTCTCACCATCCCCGTTAAATAATCGACGTGAACGCTTCGCGTTTATTTTCCTGCTGCAATTACCTCTAGTCAGTCTCAACGTATTTGTCAGACGTCGATTTACCAATGTCTGAACTTCATGCATTAGCTCTAAGGCATCGACCTGATTGTGCTGGAATAATTCTTTAGCTTGGAATGCAATATTGCGGCCGAAACTATTGAAAACATCATCGTTTTCAGGTACTGTATCTAAATTTGGAATGAACTGAGCTTTAGTCTCGCCAAAGGTGTCTTGTGTATTGTTTTCGATAAGTTCATCGTTGACATTGTCGGCGGGTTCGTCCTTTATGCTAACCATTGTGATGTGACATTCTGGTTCAAGGTCTAATTCGGAATTTTCATTCATATCAACGGCATCACTGAAGTCGGAATTTTGATTGATAGGCAGCTGGCCGCCTTGCGGGAGATTACTGCTTTCCATGTAGGACATGTAGGAATTGTCATATGAGTTAGTGGATTCCAGACTTTGTTCCGACAAGGCCACCGGTTGGCATTTGATCTTCTTTAAATTAATTTCAATAAGCCGAAATTAACAAACAGACAAAATATATGATATACAAAAAAAAAACTTACCCTTGGGAGCTCTATTGTGGGCTGTGCACTTGACTGCAGCTTGTTTATTTTCCTCTTATTCGCGGGTTTCTTATTGGCTTCCTCAAGTTTGACCTTCTTATTGGCAGGGGGCTTTGTTGATTGGCGGAGGTTTGTTCCGGGATTACGTAGAATAAAACCTTTGAGCCAATCAACACCAGCTTGTTGCTCTATGTCCCACGTTTTCGGGTGTTTGATATCATGCTCCTTGACAAACTGATAGACCAGCTGTCGGGCGGCCTTGAAGCTGCCACTTGTGTCGTATGGCAAGTACGTATAGCGATTCAGATAGCCCATCAATTCCTTTTCCTGTGTCACCGAGAATATTTCAGCCATTAATGGCGTTGGAATTGATTGAGTTTCGTGACCTTCACCCCTCTTAATAAGGTCCATCTTTTGTTTCTTCTCCACACGATATATGATTGTCGTCCGCTTAAGGCCATATTTCCGCGCCGCAGTCGACGGCGTTTCGATTCCCTCACAAATATCTCTAACTGCCGATTGCATACAATCTTCATTAATCCATCTAGTGGTCTTTCGTCTATGCTGGCGCGGCATCTTTACTTTTTTTTAATTTTTTTGTGTGTCAAGCAAGCTAAGTGGTTGCGTTTCGTATGCTTTGGGCGTATGATGACGACAATCTGACGAAAAAACACTTTAAACACGTAATTCGACAATTTTTGTGGCGAATATTTGAGCTGCTTTGGAGAATTCAATTTGTTATAATGTTTAAATACATAACTAGGCAAACTCTTGATCATTTAATTAGTTAAAAATATTAGAATAAAATCGTTAAAATAAATTATTTACAAAACATTTTAGTCGTTTTTTTTTATAACAAAAGCAGACGAAGACGATATACTTTGATAAATGTCAAAATTTCATTTGTTTGACGAAGTGTCAAATAAATGAATTTAAAATGCTCGATTCACAATAGCAATTCATTTTGAAAAAAAGAAAATTGTTTTGTGCACTAAATTCAACTTCTACCAGTGCTGTCGGGAAAAAATATATTGTATCAAGAAAATAAGGAGGAGGCTAGATTTTTAAATAAAACAACATTAAATAGTCCTTTATGCACCTGGTCATTTATATTTTGACTTTCAAACAAAATTGAACAAAATTTCCTGATTGAAATCCACCGAAAAAGTTTTACTGACGAAATCTGTCATTGGAATTGTGTGAAATTGGAACACAAATCAGTGGAACGATTCGTTTCACTTTTGAACATAAAATTTCCGTCCGGAAAATAAAAAAAAACATTTTTAGAGAAAAATAAATGTGGAATTGCACTTCTTTTCTCAAACAAAATTCTTTCTGTGATTTCCGATCAATTAGTATATAATTTTTATTTTTAATCAAAGGGAAACACTGTCAAATACCGATTCAAACAAATTTCCGGATCGATTTCAATGATAGCTAAAACCGGCCCCTTTCAAATGGTTTTGAGTGCATTGAAAAGAGTTTGATGCTCTGGGCAGAGTTTGATTCATGAAAGAAATTGGAGAAATGAACTGTCAAAAGTTTTAGAATTTTCCATATGTCTCTGTCATATCAAACGAAGCAAACGTGAAGTTAGTTGAGCTCAGCTTCTTACTCCATTAGCTCTGTAACTTTATTCAGGGCTCATAGAGCGAAACAAGAAACACAACTTGAGTGTTTTGATTTATCTCATATAAAAAAGAAACACAATTCAGTTCTTCACACTGGAAAACATTTTATATTGCACTTAGTAAAATGAATCATCTTTATTCCTCATTTCAATAATCGAAATTCATAGGGAATCTTAGCAAGTTCCTAAGGGAGTGAAGTATCAGATTTGAAATTTCCGTGGTATGCATTTTTCAGATGTCTTTATACATAAAATCTATAGCATTATCATAAAACGTTTAATACGTTCGTCATAACTGCAATGTGTCCTTGGAAGTTTTATATATAGAGTTTACGTCAAAAATGTCTAACCCTGAGGCTCTACAAGAATAAAATCCAATTCATCCGTAATCCATTGTTTTATGATTTGGTCCACCTCCAGACTCAAGGTCTTACTATATGAGGACGGTGCAGACTAGAAGAAATTTCGTAGGATGTCGCTCGACAACTTTGAAGTAAAGATAACTTTGAATTATATGAATTTAGACACTCGACGAAAATTTAAACGAAATGAGATTTTACTTCCAAAAAGACTGTAACAAATGGACGCTCACCACTACATACAACACAAACGTCAATTTTATTGACAGAATTTTGATCCCATCAAAAAATCCAAACTACGATGATTGGATCATGGACTGGATGTTGGATTGTTGGTTTCTATTGGATTGTGTGATGACAGGCCGATAGTCCTGTCATCGGAAATGTTCAATGGAGACTCCAAGTAAATAAGCTAATGTCACCGTAGTACACTAGGTTTTATTTACAAAGATGTCATTAATTTCAAATTTGAAACTTTAGGATTATCTTTTACTTGCAATAAGTAACAAAAAAAGGTACAAGTCCATCATAAGCTATCAGTTAAATGAAAAAAAAAATATGCACACCTGACATTTTGACAAAACTAGACTTGATTTGGTCTTCCAGTCTCTTATGTCGTCTGAAACTTGCCCATTGCAAACAATTCACTCCAAATATATCTGCAACTCGTTCATCAAATTCTGTAATTGACGTAAATAAAAATTATACGGAAAGCTAATTTTTTATATTATATAGACATATGATGACAATGATGATGTCAAATGGTTTGTGAGTTCAAATAATATACGCCCATCTCTTTTCTTCTCATTTATTTTGAATGTTTAAAAAAAAACCTTTCAGCTGAAAAGCTAAAATTTGTTCACGTAATGTCGTGTGTGATCCGCGACAAAAGCTGGTTAAATTTTGACATATGCGTGGTAGTTGAATGGACTGACTTGGACTTTCTTTATATAATTTATTATACAACGAAAAACTATTTTCAAAGTGCAATTTAAAGCTTAAATTTGTGTTCAAACAATTCATTAAACCACAATTTCCACAGTCAAAAGCAAACAATTAATTCTACCTCTGACCAAATGTCAAAAATTAATTGTGGTAGAAAATGTATTCAACATTTTAACGAATTAAAACACGATCTAGTGATGTCCTGATAAAGGTAGGATTAATAATTAGTTTGGATTACTGTAAGGGGTTAGAAGAGATATTGAATTCTTAAGCAATGTCGAAGAAAGACTTAGAATGATAACGCATTTCACATTCGCTTAGTACGGCTTAATATATAATCTCTGTACTTCATAGTATTGCCAAAGTTGAAAACTGGTGAACATTTTTAAAAGCAACAATATTATAGCTAAAAGTTAAAGTCTTGTAATGAATGTTTGTGATGGGTCCTAAATTTGTGATTCACACTTAAAAATAAAAAGCTTAAGAAGAAACTATTCTACAGTGTTTTAGTAATAAAGGTTAAATTATCTATTCAAGACCATATTATTTCATAATCGACGGAGTCTATGAAAGCTTTAAGGGAAATACCTTAGAGAGGCACTAAATAAAGTTATTTATATTTATGTACATACAGTGGTCGGCATAAGTATTTTGACAGTTTTATTTTAGCTTAAAAAAAAACACAATTTGTAGAACTTAAAACTAAATTATTGATAAATTAGTAGAAAATGTAGCCTACTTCAGCATCTATGACTTTTTGGAGTAGTCTTGGAAGTGATTCTACAAGTTTCTGGAGCATTTCTTGAGGTATTTTTCCCAAAGAGTTTTCACCTCAAAAACAGTATAATCTGTCATAGTCAGTCAACATTACTGATCCACCACCATGGGACATGGTCTGCAAGATTGGAGCAAACTTTTTATGCAATTCTTTTTGCATCCGAACAGATTTCTTTTAAGGTGATCCATAAAACTCAAAGAAACTTTTATTAGTCCATAAAACTTTGTTCCAGAAGCTAGGAGGCTTATTTGCATATTCCCTTGCGAATTTCAATCTTTTTAATTTGTTCTTAGGAGTTATAAAAAGTAAGTAAAAAAGTAGTAAAAGCATACGTCCCAAAATTATATTCTTTGAGAGGTCTGCGAATTGTTCTTTCACTAACAAAACTTTTTTGGAGGAATTTCATTTCAAGCTCCAAGCTTTAAGGGGTTAATGCAGGATTTTTGGTGAATTCTCTCAAAATGTGCCTGGCTTCTTTTAGAGTAGTTTTTCGTTTTCTACCCTTCCGTGGTAAATTTTGTACAGAATTCGTTCTTTTATGTTTGTTTATTTGGTAGTGTACGGTTTGTCTTAATAAATTCAGTTCTCTGACACGCCGGAATTAAATCTTGCGACAATAGATGCTCTAACCTCAATATTAGTTCTGCCGTTTTAACCATTTTTAAACAAACCGGAGCCTTAATGAATTCAACTTTTTGATATATGCTTTATTTGTAAACAAATTATTTTAACTTACTAAGCATATAGAAGAACATCCGTCAAAATAGTTTTGTCACTCAGAAAATAGCACTTTAAATACAAAAAGAGCAGCCTTACAGCAGAACACCATCCAAATGACTGAGTTTGTGATCTATTATAACATACTCATTAACTTGTTATCGATTTCCCCTCTTCAAACTTTAACCGTTATAAATTATTATCACAAGAGCGAGAGATGTACATCTGTCAAAATAGTATGTACAATATTTAGATGAGTTGAAACTCTAACCGTTGACCTTGGTTTATAACGTCAAAGAATATTTTAAATAAAACAATGTAGTTATAACTACATGAATTAAATTAAAAATTGTTTTATTATTTTCTTTTTAAATATCCATTCACTTCATTTTTTGTATTTTTTTGTTTTTTTTTTTATTAATTTACGTTGATGATGCACAAAAACATCTACATTTAATTTAAAATAGCACACAGAGATGTTTGTATGTAGTTGTTTTACTATTTGATTTATTATTATTATTACTTTTTGTTTAATATTAATTGTTATAGCTGAACATTAATATAAATTTAATGTTGATACTAATAACTCTATTTGTGTATTTAATGAGAAATCTTAAAACTTATACAATGCAATTATGTTTAACATAAATTGTTCTATTTATTTTATTAAAATCAAATAATAAATAAATAACAAAACATAATATTTTATATAAATGACAAAATGTAATTAATTAATTTTGTTTTGTTTTTAAATTATTGCAAACAGTTTCAATTTCAATTTCTAGTTTTATTTTTATTTTTTTTAATAATTTTTTGTTTCTTTTTGCCTAAATTACATGATCACAAAATTTTCCATCGTTTCCGCAGATTGATTCTCTTTTCTTTCTTTATTTTATTCAACCAACATTCCTGAATTTTAATTTTAACTTTTTTATTTTTTTTTTATCCAAAAATATGTTTCCGTTATAGAGCCTAAAAATTAAAATTATAATTTTATGTTAATTTTGTTTTTGTTTAAATTTTTCTTACAATTTTAGTTTAAGGTTTGAGAAAATAAAATATAATAATACATTTTGCGACTTGATTTCATAGATTTATATTTTAAATTTTGTTTCAAAATACTCAGTCAAAATACAAAATAGTTTTATTTACATTTCGATGCTTTTTCGTTTTATTTAAAATTGTTGTTCTCTTTTTTTTTTGGTTTTGTTTTGTTTTGCTCTTTTGTATAAATTTTGTATTTCTTAAATTATTAAATAAGCCTCGTATATAAGAATTTACATTTAAACTTATTTTTTAAAAATATTTAGTTAAATTATTATGTATTTTGAATTTTTCGGCATACATATATATTTTGAATTTAATATGCGATTTAATGATTTACGTTTAAGACTTAGGTGCTAAGTGGAGATTTTTATTTTTGTTCTAAATTCTAAAAAGATTTATATTTTTTTTTTTGTTTGTTGAAAAATATGTAATTCATGTACATTTATTTTGTGATTGGATTAATTTTAAGGTAAGCGACATACTAAACAATTTTTTTAATTAAAAAATGTATTAAATACTTAAGAAGTTTGAATTTAGGTAATAAATAGTTAGTTTGGGTTCAAAAATATATAAAATTAAGTAAATAACACGGCTTAGTTATTTCTCTAAAGGCGCTTGTTTTGTTCAAAAAGTTTCAAAAATGTATAGAGAAAAGGAGATTTGTCTAGGTCTGTTTCCAAAATCATACTATGCATAGCTTTATACTTGTGAAACCAAATGGTCTTAGTGTAGTTTATCAGAATTTGTCGGTTTTACTTTGAAGGGTAAGGACGACGTCGTTGAAAGTTAGAAATTCTATATGGGAAAACTAGTAGCCAAAGAAAGGAGTATTAGGCCCTTATTACAGGAAGCGAATTGAACGTTCGACTTAAAACGAACGTTTGCGATATCCAATATATAGCAAAATTAAGATGGGTGTATTTCGACGTTCAGATGGGTTAACATCTCTTTTTCCAAACAAGTTAAGTTTTGAGGTGAATACTGAAATGATATTCACGAAGTGAGTGATTTCAAAAACGTTCGCTTTCAGTTGAACGTTCGATTCGCTTCTGGTAATAAGGGCCTTAACTTTTTAAATTGGAGATGGTAACAAAAAAAAACTGGCTTGTTAACCGTTGTACACTAAGTAAATCAGGATCAAATATCGCACCAATTAATGTCGGTAGACAGTTTTACATCGCCTTAATTTCTACTCGCATTTAATCCCTTCTGTTAGCTATTTTTGTTCAAGAGTTTAGTTGAGTATTCTATAACTACCCAAAGACTTTGTAGGTGGTCAGAACTTTTTCTACTTTTCTTTATATATTTTTATTGGTAATTGGACAAATCTTGAGAACACATTTTAAACAAATAAGCGCTTACAAGCCGTGGATTATTTTCACAATGTTTTTGTTTATGTATAGATAGTCAAAAAATAAGTAGATTACTTAAAAAATATAATTTAATCAAGACAAGATCAATATATTTATTACTGTTTGATACATTTCTGATTCCAATTTGATTGATTTCCAAATAATTTACGTATTTGTGTATATAGTGGGAAGAACTAAAATAAATAGGTTTTCTTTTGTTAATAATAATAATTCTCTTTCGTTTTTTTTATTTCTTTATCATTCAATCTATTAGCTATTTTTAATAATTGACACATTAAACAACGTTCATATTTTGTTAAGTTTTGCAATTCATATATATAATATGTATTTGTATAACTAGTCAATTAATTTAAACAAAACGAAAATAATAATTATTATGGCATATTATAGGATTTTTGGTTTTATTGTAAAAAAAAAGTGTAATTCAATTTAGGTATCATATGCAAAAAATAAAACTTTTCTACCACCTCTGTCCACAGAAATAAAAAACAACCAAATATATAAAATGTTGTAGTATCATAACCCGAACCTAATAAAACCTTGAGAAAATTCCTTCAGTTGTTAAAGGGATACTTTGGAATATGAAGGGAGATAATCTCATGGATTAAATCCTCGAAAGTTTGAACACACTAGATCAGTTTTTAGTTTTAAAATAGTTTATCAATCCACGCTTCTTTTTTCGCATTGCAAGAATAAAAACTGAAGATAACTTATCTATAAAAATAAACAAATTAAGATGGTCTTAGCCCGTCGAGTACAAGATAGGTAGGTAGATTTGAGTGATTGTAAAGAATACAAAATTACAGTGACAGGTCTAAAATTGGAACTAGAAGGGAATATAGTGATGGTTCACGTAGATTTTTAATTTAAACATAAAATAAATTGGGTGGCCCAACAGTAAGATGAGAACTAGGGCCTAGTGACTTACAACTCTCAACCAATCCTGTGTGCGAGTACTGTTGTCAGGAATAGAGGGGACCTACAGTTTTAAGCCAAATCCGAACGGCTAATTTGAGAAAGCACTTTTCACGACAAGAATTACTCTTAGAGGATGTGTCAATTTCTCGCAAGGGGCGTCACCCGTTAAAAAAATTTAAGAGGGCATAGGCAGGGATCGTACCCAAGACCTCTGGTATGACATTCCAACGCACTAACCATCAAGCCACGATTACTACTAGATTTTTAATTTAATGAAAGGAATTGACTTTTAATTCATATTCACTTCAACCCTCTTTAGGAAAAAATATACCTAAGAAGCAATATTACTCGTTTAAAAATATAATTTAAATTCCCCCCTTAAAGTCAGGTTTATTATTGTGTTTTCCAGAACTATGGATCCCCACTTTCTTTTGATAAAAATCATCTAATACATTGCATAGCAGAAAAAAGAATATAAAAATAAAATCAAAACAAAACAAAAAACGTATAATTTTTTTATATTTATTATTTTAAAACACCGGTATTTTCTTATTTACAAGTTTTAAAAAGATCTACTACACTTAGGCTAAAATTAAAACATAACTAAAAATAATAAACATAATATGAAAAAATTCTTTCATCAAATTTATTTGCCAATGGCATACACAAATTATTTTCTATATAAATCGAAACATACAAAAGAATTAATTCTTTTTTTTTTTCAAAAACATTTAATTTAACAAAACAGGCAGTTAACGAAAAAAAAATACATATAATGAAAAACTAAGGCATCGATTGTTTTTGAAATAAAGTAAATTTAAAAAAAAATTATTTTAAATTTCCGTTTTAAGGTTTTTTAGCAAATAAAAATATGGTGGTATCAATTTTTTGTTTGATTTGATTTAAGAAATTTTTAATGTATTGTTTACCAATTATTTTCATAAGTTTTGTTTGTTTATTTATTTGATGATTGAATATTTTTGTATGTCTTGGATAACTATATTTTCTATAACAAAAAAATCTATTATGTTTTTTATGTATTTTTTGTTGTTTGTTTAAAATCTGGTAGAAATTCTTCTTTTTTTTTCATAAAATTAATATCCATATTTTTTTGTTTGTAATTAAAAATAAAACATTTGTCTATTGTTAATTAAATGAATTAAAAATTAATTTGTACGATCGAGAAGCAAAACATTTTATTTTTATTTTTGTATTTAATTTTTTTTGGAAAATTATTTATCGTACTAAGATTTTTAATTATAATAAATTGTAATAATTTACATAAAAAGAAATAACAATTACATTGTAATGAAAAAACATAACTAATATTAACTAAGATTTATTTAATTTAATTTTAAATTGTTTTTGTTTTTTTGTTTGTTTATTTTGTAGTTAGCCTGTAAAAATGTTTAGTTTACTGTTTTTGATTTATATTTTGTTTACAAACTATTTTCTCTTTTTATCAGTAGTTTGTTTTTGTCGTGTTTATAAGTGCGTGCTTTTCTTTATTTTTTGTTTTATTTAAAATAAATAAAATTCAATTAAAAAATTAAAGTATGGTAATAATAATAATTACAGTGCAAGTTTATTTTCTAAAATTACTATCAAATAAGTTTATAACTACTTAGGTTTTGTTTTGCATTTTATTTTTTTGTTTGTTTGTTATTTGAATAATAAAAAACAAAACCAAATAAACTTTATAATTCATTCATACATCAATACATTTACATATAAATATAAAATTCTATCAATATATATATATCAATATATTATATATAATTACATTACTTAGAAAACTTAATGTTCACTTGCATCTTTTTTATTTTCTGTTTTTGTATTTATAGTATGTTTTGCATCTGAATTGAGCTATAATTAACGTAATATTAATGTTTCTGATTGAATGAAAAATTTAATTTAATCAAGCAAACTAGAAACAAAATTTAACTTTTGTTTTTGTTTTGAGAAATTATTAAAAGTTCATAAATGATTAATTGCATTTGTTGGTTTGTTTGCAATTATTTTGTTTATTTTTTTTTTGTTTAATTTTGTGTTGTTTGTTTTTCTTTTGAAAACAGTTTCCCGATGTATTCCTTGTCCATTTTTTGGTTGGAGAATGTGGGACATGGTATGATTTGTTTTAATTCTATTGCTTTATATATTTATTTTATTTATGGATGTTGTGCTGTATTCTAATTGTCGGGTTAGTAAACAACTTGGTATTTTTAGGTCTTCCAATTGTTTTGACGACTGTTGCTCGGTCCCGGCGCTTGGGGAGGGATCATTTCGAGTAAATACTGTCGTTGCATTTCTGCTGCACGTTGAATATCTGCTAAACTAGGACCGTTCTTACTAGATGAGACGTTTTTCTTGTTATTGAAAGCTGTAACAAAAAAGGAACATTTTTAATTTATAACTTAAAATATTTTTACACAAGAGACACAATAAACAATTCTCTATAAAATAAAACTTACCAGCTGCTTGTGCTTGTGCAATTGCCATTTGGTACGAGTACAGAAAAGGTAACTGCATCATATTCTGCGGATTGGAGCCGGCCAAAGCTGTAAACAATCAATTTTGATTAAATACAAAAATTCTTAGACATATTTACACAACAAATTTACCTCTAAATAGCTGCTGTTGGAAAACTTGCATTGCAGCGGCTGTTGCAGCAGGTGAATTATTGGCTAAGCTTCCAAGATTGCTTAGGTTACCTACATTGCCCAGGTTACCTAGACTTCCTAAGCCGGCTAGATTATTTAGACCCGGCAAACTTCCAAGTGCATTAAGTTGAGCTGCTGCAGCGGCTGCTGCCGCCGCTGTTTGTGAGAATTGCTGTTGCTGCTGTTGTTGTTGTTGCTGCTGTTGTTGGTGCTGCTGCTGTTGCTGTTGTTGATGTTGTTGCTGCTGGGCTTCTCTTTGCTGCTGTTGCAGTTGCTGTTGTTGTTGTTCTCGCTGTTGTTCCCTTTGCTGTTCTCGTTGTTGTTCTCTCTGTTGTTCTCTCTGCTGCTCTCTTTGTGCTTCCCTTTGAGCCTCCCTTTGAGCCTCTCTTTGCGCCTCTCTTTGCGCTTCTCTTTGCGCTTCCCTCTGCTGTTGTTGCTGCTGTTCCCTTGCTTGCAGCTGTTGCTCTCTTTGCTGAAGTTGTTGCTCTCTTTGCTGCTGTTGTTGAAGTTGAAGAGCTTGTTGTTGCAACTGCTGCTGTTGTTGTTGCAATTGTTGTTGATGCTGCAATTGTTGCTGTTGTAGTTGTTGAGCTGAAACTGACGCTGCAGCCGCCGCAGCCGCAGCAGCAGCCGCTGCTGCTACTGACATCGGACTCGGAGAGGGAGTACTTGGACTTAGATCGTAATGCTGCTGGCGCGAAGATCGCGGTGTTGTTGGTGGCGGCGGTGGTGGTGTCGGCTGACTACTAGGTGGTGGTGGTGTTGGGCGCGGCGTTGGTGTAGGAGTCGGTGTTGGTGTTTGACATTTAGTCGGTATCATTATCATCGATGAAGGGGGCGGAACCGGCGTCGAAGAATGCGAAGCATGAGAATCTACTGGCGATGGACTACTTTGTGTTGCAAGCCTTTGTTCAATTTCTTGCTCCTAATAAAAATTAAAACAAAAAAATATATATCAAAATTCTTTAAGGATTTAAAGAGAGCCATCTAGCTCAGACATACTTGTTGCAAAGCTTTAACAAAAGCTTGTTTCAGTCGGTTGGTATGCTCTGCTTTGAGAGCCTTCTTAACATTTGTCGTCACACATTGTTCACAAATAACTTTAGGATCCTTATTACCTAAAAAGTTAAAATTAAAAATAAATGCTTTATGAAACTTCATTAAACTTAAAATTAAACAATCTGCCTACCTTGCTTCTCCCATTTCCAAACAGGGGTGAAGTCAATCTTACACTGCGCACATCTAAATGGCGGAAGTACAGTCGACGGTTTCTTGTCCTTTGTCATAAGATAATCAACCACGGTCTCTAAGCCCAGTAGGTATACGAACTCCGTATTGCTTGGATTCGGTATGAAATGCATTTCTGGTGGTGGAGGTTTTGGGGGTGGTATCTGAAAGGCAAAAGAAATTTAATGAAATTTTGTTTTTTTAAACATTACTTGTATTAAATATCACACATACTTGAAGAAGAGTTTTTTCCAACTGTTTTCTTAATGCTAATTTGGCGGCTGCCTGTCTTTGAGCGGGACTTTGAACTTCTTCTCTCGTCGATGAGCGGTCACTCTAAATGAATCGAAAGCAAACAAAAAATCATAACAAAATTAGTTAAAAATTCATATTTAATAATAAGTTTTTAATTTAGAACTCAGCAATAATTTGATCTGTTTCAAATTACCTTAAGCTCATTATGCTGCTGCTGTTGTTGTTGCTGTTGATGCGACTGCTGTTGTTGCGAAAGCAATGGTGGGGCAGGGGTTATGGACACAGAATTACTTATAGATCCAGAAGATACCTTTGAATTATCCGAAATACTTAGCTGCTTGCGTATATTTTTATATAAAATTGATTTAGAAAGAAACAATGCAAGGTACATGAGGTTATGATGAATGATTAAATAATGGCATTAAAATATTTATGTTGTTGTTTTTGTGTTTAATTGATTTGATGTTGAATGGAAAAGTGTGTAGTGTCATGGTTTTTCAAGTTTCAAAATTTATTTTTGATAGTTAAAGTGTAACAAAAAAAATAACAAGAGCTTCAAAGTGCATTCCAATTTTGTTTTGAATTCTTTTCCTGTTTTTTTTTTCTAGCGCAATAAAGAATAATATATATTTCCCAAAAATTATCTGATTACACAATGGTTTATATTTTTTTTGTAACATATTCATATATATATGTATCTATTTTAAAATTGCCAAAGCTTACTTCTTAAGTGACCAGGGATCAATTTTGGAACTTTCAGCAGTTTTTTTTTGAACTGAGCAATTTTGCTGATAAGTGCTTTCAAGCATTTTTGTTATTTTAAAAGATCAATGAAAAGTTACAAAATAAAAAGGTGCAACAAAATATTTATAGTCAATTGATATATTTGCGTATTTGAGAACTTGCTGTTATGATTTCATTGCCTCTTACTCATTCGTCTTTAAATGTTAATATTTTGTATGTAATCCTAAATAAAGCAATGGACTAAGTTATGACACATTTTCAATGCCAAGAAGTACAAAGGGTTCGAATATATCATCTCTAAGTAAATACACAAGCAAAAATTGGACATATCCATGAGAATTATTGCTAAAATGAAAAAAAGAAGGACAGATTTTGGAATACTGTTAGCATCAGAAAAATAAAACCACACAGAAGTAAATATAAATTAAAGAGCACCGCTCCATAATTAAGGCAATTAACATAATGTTTGACCGCACACACCTTTTCTAATCAAACTTCCATCATCTAAAATTGTTCAAAGCTGATTAAAAAGCTCTCGTATGTCATATCAATACATTTTTAACAATTAATGATTTCATGTTTCAATAAAATATTATTTAAAATCATTTAATGAATCAAGGTCAATTGTATGGTTTTGAAATGAAGTCTAGTTTGTCTTTGGAAAGGATCTCCGATATCCCTAGAGTCCTTGTCAAATTCACATGAATACACAAATTAAATTTCCAACAAAAAACATCAAACGTATTATTTTTGTATGCCTTAACGTGTCGATGGAGAATGTTTTTGAATGTATAGTTAGTTACATGATTGTTCTGAAAAATGATTAAGTGTTAAATTGTTAACTCTGAGAAATGTGTCTTGTTTATTTTTATGAAAGAAAAAAATTTCTTGTTTGCGAAACAAAATCCAAAGAAAAAAAATATATTAAATATTCTCCTTCGATCTGGTTGAATACATTACAATAACTCACATTGCGTGGTTTAATTCCCGATGGTGGTGCAGATGTGGGTGTTATTGTTACTGATGGTGTTATGGTGAGATTCGATCCGGTTCTAGGCAATATCGAGCTTGTCCGATGCGCCGACGATGAACTACTACCAGCTGTCAAAGTTGCTCCACCTGGTAGCGATGAGCGTGGCGGCGGGAGTATAGTCGTATTCGCCCGACCAGATGGGGGCTGACAACGACTGATACTTGTGTTGTTGTTACTGCAAATTTGATTAAAGTTTAGACTTTTAGGTACATTATAAGAAAACAAAAACTTTTAACAAGAATATAAATACTCACTTGAGAACAGGAGAAGGTCGTCCTTTTGAATGGGCAGCAAGTGGCACTACATTCGTCGGCGTCACACTCAATGATCCTTTTGTCAGGGCAGCTGGAATCGAAGCTAGAGGATTGTTATTGTTTGTTGTTGGTGAGACATTCGTTGGTGTCACCACCAGATTTTCCTTCATAACATGTTGCGATTGTTTCAGCTTTTTTAGCAGGACCAATTTGGTTTCTTCGTTACGCAGATCTTCTCGCAATTTCCGTAATCCTTTTTCACGCTCCCTCAGCTCAGCTGGCGTGAGTTCCTTTATCGGATAGTATGGTGGCATTTCTTCATCGTCAGTCTCTGAATCGATATTTCCATTTTGAGCCCGGCCATTGACACGGGCCGGCAATAGCACAATATCAGGTGCTTCAGCATATGATTTGGGTTCAGTTCGGGGACGTAACACTCTCCGTTGTACTTTATTCTCATCTTGTTGTTCGACGAAATTATTTAGCGGGGGCGGTGCGGGGGTTATTGTTAAACCAGCATTCTGTGTCAATGCACGAAGATCTCTAACGGTCGCTTGTGTTATTGTAAGAGAATCTCTTCCCGAACCTAAACTCAAGTCGACCACATCGTCGACATCCATCTTAGCCATTTAACTTGAGGCTGCGGCGGCGACGCGATTAAACGACGCCCTGCAATTCAGAAACAAAACAAAATAAATTAGAAAAGCTATTCAACTAAATTATTGTTTGAATTATGTATGTTTTTTTTTTATATTTGAAGTAATAGTTTTCAACATCTGCTCACAGCATACTGTGAGGTGAGGAAAGAATTCAAAGTAGGCAAAGGTGGATAATAGTTTGAGGAAGTTATTTTCAAACAAAAAAAAAATGAAGGAAAAAAATTGAGTGTTTGCGCAGTCAGGGGTTTCGTCGTGTATTGTTTTCATTGTCACTATGTGGTTATGGGGAGGGAGTCAATATGGTGTTCTAGATTGTTTCTTCGTACAAAAAATGAATCCATAGTTGGAAATTAAAAAGTTACTTGTTAATTCAAAGACTAGAATGTAGGTAATTGTGTTTTTGATGAGGATGGTTGTTAGATTCCTCTATTTCAACAAAAACTTAGTTTTTATTTAATAGCAATGATGTTCACTTTTTGTATGGGTTAATTTACGTTGGACATTATGGAAATTCCTTAGATTTTTTGTCAGGGTAGTTAGGATGCATATATTTACATGTTATTTCAACTCTCTTAACACCCTTTTCTTATAATGAAGTGGACTTGGACGTGACTATATATGCTGTTTTGTTATTATAGGCAGACATAGGTATGAGTATTGTCTAACAGTCATCACAAGCATTGCATGTCTAGTTACTTCCTGCCTGGTTGTGCGAAATACGTTATTATATCCTTTTGACCTACCCCGTTTAAAATTGGCCTTCGGTTGTTAATGGCGTGGTAGGTATTTATACGATAAATATACAAAAACATACAAAAAAGACGATAACAACAACAGAAGGGGTTACGAAGTTCTTTAGGAAAGGAAAGTAATTAAAGGAAGAATTCGAGGTTTTGTCAAATGCCTACTAAAAAATAAGGGTTGAAAAGATTTTTTGTTCGTCCTAATCCTTGAATATTCTTTTTTTTTGGTTTTGTTGGTGCGTATTTGAGATTCTATACGAAAGAAACCCCAAACATGAAATAAACTTTCTGCATGAATGCTTTTTTGTATTGAAATTTATTGTCAGGAAGAAGGACATGTTTTTTTTTCCTTTAACTATAAAAAAAAACAAGAAGAAAAATGAACAACGCGTCGTCACCATAAGAGTCTGCGCAAGGTGAATTTTAAATAAAAAGTCTTTAAGTGATGAAGTAAGTTTTTTATTAAAGCTGTACCTACATAGCTACCTAATATGAAGATACATATGTAAATATGTACATAGGTATATTGTATGTTCTCCTATGTACATACAAATGTTTATTTGAAAAAAAAACGTGATAATCAACTACAAAAAAATCGATATTTTGTACATATGTAAAACATGTCATATGTATTTCTTATTCAAAGAGTGTTGTGTACATTGATACATATGGGTAAAGCGTGTTTTAGGTAGTTTTTAGTCAATTGGCGAGTAACCTAAATCTTGATGAATAGATATTATGAACACGTTAACATGCAATATTCAAATTATGTCGCAAAATTTCTTGCAAAAAATTGTTAGGGAAGTTAAATAGAGTTGAATATATACATAGATATGGATGTATATTATGTATACATTTATATAGGAAGGAATAGCTTTCATTGAGTTTAAAAATGTTCAATATTTTTAAATTCAAAGAAACGGGAAATATACAACACTAAGACCTAGTTTCCAAAAGGTTGAACCAAAGTTTTGAAGATTAGTTTCAAAAGTTTGCAATTTTTTTTTTAAGTAATCTGGATTTTGTTGAAACCACAAAATACTTGGCTCTTGTCAGAGATTTGAATTCCTTATATGTTTGTTTTTATTTTCATGTAACCCCAAAAATATAAGATCCATGGGGTTTTAGATCTTAATCTCCAATTCGGATCCCGGGAGAGATTCAGATGAATCCAAGAGCGATATGCAAGAAGAAATCAAAGCACATATAAAAGAGGTCTGGGATCTCTGCAGCGGTTTGACGAAAATAAATATGGAAAGGGCATAATTTTCGTAATATTCGATTTCAAAACATGTTATTGAGTTCGAAAGGATTCTGATCACAAGTACATATTTTTCAATGTTCTCGAAAACAGTTGATATGCTTTTAAATATGTACTTAAATTTGTGTGTAGGTTTCAAAAAGGAAAAAATATTAAATATACAGTGCCGGTTAAAAAAAATAGCACCATTAGTCAAAGTTTTATTTCAAGCATACAAAAAAATTGCAGCAAAATATTTATGGCCTTCACCGTAATATATCATTGCTTAAAGTGTTATCTCTCTCTCTCTCTTGTGCAACTCTGTCTTTAAAATGATAACGGTTCTTTTTCTATGCGGCCATATTGGCGAAAAATTAGTTATTTGTCGGTTAATAAAAATAGCACCGAAGAAAAATACTTTTTCCATTATTATTTTTCAAGGTAAAGCTATTAAATATCAAATTTTGATTGTCTTATTGATTTCTGCCCATTTCAAAATCAAAATTTAGTGTAAAAAAAAAAATGGGTCACGGAAAGCACTGCACGGGCAAGAAACAAGCTTTCATTCAAAAACTTATTGCAGAAGGTAAATCCTACAGTGAAGTTCGGCGTTTAGTGGGGTGCTCCAACAAAATGATAAGGAAGGCAATAATATATGCTCCCATCAGATGCCTTGTTCGAGAAATCCATAAAAATCCCTTCAATCCTGCAACTGAACTCAAAATGGAATTAAATATAACAGCATGCGTGGAAACTGTTCGACATAGATTGAGGGAAAATAATTTAAAGGCATGCAGTCTACGAAAAATCCATCTTTTGACTGCAAAATATGCGAAAATTGTTTAAATTTTGCTAAAAAGCATTTAAATTGTCCAACCGAGAAATGGCGGAACATTTTATGATCGGACGAGAGTAAAATATGTTTGGAGGCAAGGAGTCTCGTTCCTATGTGAGAAGACCCGCGAAAGCGGAATATAACCCCAAATTCACAACCAAAGTCGTAAAGCATTGGGGAGCAAGCATAATGGTATGTGATTTTTTTCATACAATAGAGTTGAGCCCATACATTGGATAAAAACAGTTATGGAACAACATGTTTATGTTGACATTCTCCAAAATGTTATGCTCCCTTATTCAGAGGAGGAAATGTCGCTTTTGTGGGTCTTCCAACAGGATAACGACCAGCAGAAAGCACAAAAATAGTTTGCGGACAACTTAATTAATGTAATGGAGTGGCCAGCGCAATCGCGTGACCTAAGCCCCATTGAAAATGTATGGACTGACGTGAAGAAATCTGTCTCCCAAATTAAAACAACGAGCAATCAGTCACTCTGGGATGCAGTTAAGATGTCTTCGGAGAGTATTTCAGTCCAAAGGTGCCAAGGCTTGATCAATTCCATGATCAGGCGATGTGAAGCCGTTTAAAACAAAGGCTATTTAACTAAATATTAGTGAAATGGACGACAAAAAGTATAGTTTTTATCATTTTTTTAGGTTTAATTTGTATAACAATAACAATTTAGTAGGTATACCGAAATTTGAACGTCTCACAAAAGGCGTTAGAAAACTTAAAGGTGGAACAAGTAGGGATAGAGTTCTGGCAGCGACTTGTACAGCCCAATACACAGATACTAGTAACAGAACAAAATAGACCTTCTAAGACTGTTTTTGGGCTTTTCGAGAATAAAATCTTTCAATTTTGTTTGATAGAGTTAAGAATTGAAGTCAAGAATGTGGCACTTCTTGAACGATTTTTGGATTTTCTTAGCACATTGGCCAACATTAAAGTCTATGTTTTTGGTATTGTTACCAAAGATTAAATATTCAGTGCATTTTTTGAATATGCCTAAAGTACTATACGATTTTTACAACTAGCCACGTTATTCCAAAAACTACTATTGCAACATATTTCCCCCACCTAATCTCTCCAATAAAACAAATCTTATGAAAAAAAAGAATAAACGTAAAAGACGACACGAAGTCAATTAACTGAAACCAAACAAAAGAAAACCACATATACATATTTTATTATAAAAGAAAGAAGCCAACAAACAAAAAATGAAACGAAATGATGAATAAAATTATAATAAAAAAAAAAAACGAAATGAAACGAAGAAAACATACATATATAAATATATATGTGGGTAGGTTTACCTACCTAAACATATTAAATGTCACTTTATATCGATGTCTCTTCCATATTAACATCTTTACCTGTGCCTATGCCAAAACCAGACCAAAAAAAACAATAAACAATTGAAAATAAGTTAGGTATAGGAAGGTAGGTATGTACATCAGTTTCAAGTCTCATAATCCGATGTTATTGACATTGACTCAATATAGAAATGATAAGTGGATTTTTTTCAACATAATTCACATTTTCCAACCCAAAAGAAAAATGTGATCACATAAAAATGATACACGTGTTGTTAGCCGCCTGTGCTGCGCTGGCTTTGGCCAAAATCATTATGTAGTCATGTTCATAATATACGAAATATAATTTCCGTAGTTCACGACTACTAAAAGCGTATTCGAACGAGAGTAATGGTCTTGATGTGAGATATTTTTTGAAATCATCTACAACGTCGTGTCTTCCGTCGTCGTCGTCGACCCACCAAACCGACTGAAGCGACGCGACGCGGAGAAGACGACGACTACGAGAATCTCAAAACCAAGAGTGTAAAGTGAGATTCAAAAAAATAAATGAATAGAAAGCCAAAATAAAAATCCATAAATTTAAATTAAATGGGCAAGAATCGAGAAAAAATAATTGCAGTTTTCATTTTTCAAATAAGTGTTCAAGTATTCAATTCAAAGTTGTACCTTCCTATAGAAGAAAAAAAAATAAAAATTAAAAATAAAATAATATAAAACTTTGCATACAACAAGTATTTTTGTTGTTATTTTTTGTTTGTTGCTTTTTGTTTTAGTTGAAAAGAGCAACAACCCTAATCGCTTCTGGTCTGGCCAGAGGAGCTTGGTTTTGGTGCTTGTGGTCAGTCAGCAGAAGTAGCAGCAACAACAAGCAAGAGCAGCAGCAGTTTTACGAGTAGCATCAGCTTTCGCCGCATGTAAACGTGAAGAGTGAAATATATACTCGTACCGTAGACTATACTTATACCGCTGGCTGGCTGCATTGAGATACTTATGTGCTTAGAAGAATGCTGACATACAGTCGCACCCGTGTATTGGTAGAAAAATAGAAAAGTCTTTAATCTTATCAATTTTTCATGGCTATTGCCTCTTACGTAAATAAAAGGGATTTTAGGAAACTAGTATTTTTTAAGAAAGTTTAAAGGGTGTTTTTTTTTCATTGTAAAGAAGGGAGTATGAAATGATTAAGATTGCAGCACTATATTCTATTTATGAAATTTTTAATAACCAATTTGCACAATTTATGGCATAAACGTAATTTTTCTTGTGATATCAAAGAAATTTTTCTTGTAAAATTGCGACTGTTCCGTTTCTTGTGTGGGAAGTAGCGCCATTTTTATATTGATTTTTACCAAATGTAAAAAGATGACAGCTTCAAGAGTGACAGCTACCCAAATACTCAAAATAAAATCTCTTATTGGTAAACCTTTCCATAAGAAATATTTAATATTAGATATAACTTGTCTTTGGTTCATTGAAATTAAATATGACTGTGTTCCGTGACTATTATAAATATGACCTCCCGACGTAAGCTTCAGATGTAATCGAACAGAAGTAATATTTACTCCACTTACATATGTATAAATGGCTACGTTCAATCTCAGACAGATAGGGTATCCGGATACCTTTTTGTTAGTGTTTTACGTGTAAAATAACAGCTGATTAAAAACACCTGAGATGTCAAAAAAGAAATCGAAAGGTATCCAAGAATTTCTGGGGTATGTAGGTATCTGACAGAACAGCTGATTCAAGACATGGTTGAATTTCAAAAAACTTGAAAATTGATTTCAGCTTTTTGTATTTGTTGGTAAACAAAAAGATACAAAATGTAAGTTGATGTTGTATTGGAGGATGTTCTGAAATCTCCTCCGAATTTTTTAAGGTAATTATGATCTATTTTTTTAAACTTCAAGATTGTCTTTTCGTTTTGTAGATGACCAATTTGTCTTCAGTCTATTGTCCAGCATTTTGAAGTTGAAGACCTCATCCTGTTCCAGAAGTAGAACAAAATACAGGTAAATATGTATATATTAATCTTGTGGAAATAAATAAAATAAAGCAGACAGAGGCGGACAGCTTGTGGAGCTACAAGCAAAAAAGGTCGCTGAAAGGAAAGGTAAGTTATTCTTTCAGATGATTCAAAAACCCAAATAAGAACCACTCTATTCCCTTTTTTTAAGATTGGGAACATCAATCCATTTTGCTCTTCCTGGAGGAGTGCAGAAAGAGAAAAGATCAGCTCTGAGACCAAAAAACGCCACGAAAATCAATTTTTCAAGAAATTGCAAAAGTTCTTGAAGAACACGATTCAATTTTTGATGAGAAGGAATTAGAAATGAAATTAAAAAAAGCGCTACAATTTTATCATAGACAATAACAAGAAAACGTCAATTGGTCGAGGGCGAATGAAGTGGCCATACTTTGAGATGATGGCTGAAATTTAACTCTACGAGGCACAAGTTAGTGACACCAAAAAAATAAGTTCCCTAGTACAACAATTTTGACTTCGATTCTTAAATGTTTCTCTGCTTTTTATGAACATCTGAAAATTGTTTTTATTTGTTGACAGCTATCTCAATACAGCTATCCTAATCGTTCAACAAGGTATCTAAAAATCCACCTATCCAAGATACTCTATCCAACACGAGATAGAACGCAGCCAATGTGACAATCTTATTGTCAAAAGTGTAATGGTGTGTTAAGAAAGTTTCTTGCATTTACTGTCACTATTTAGGGTGTGTTTGAGTGGTTGTTTCTGGTTTCTAAAATTTGATAAAATTAATTCTCAATTTTTATTTTATGTAGGTTTTACTGTACACCATTTTTTCTTCGTCTTAAATCCCGAACATTTTTATACACACCAGGTATCTTGTACAAAGAACGCAAGCAAGACTGGTAATGATAATGAGGTGCGCAAATTTTATATATAATACAAAAAAAAAACACAAACATCATGGATAGAATAACCAAATAGGGGAAACGAGAAACGACAGACATATGTAGGTATATCTACGCAATAATTGAAATTACATTTTAATTGGAGTAAATCGTTCAGGAAAATATAATATGTACGCATCATAATACTTAGTGAAGCGCGCATGAATTTTTGCACCGCAACGGGTTGAGAGATGGATATTTAAGATTTTTGATATCAAATACTTATTGAATAAAAGGCAACATTACTAAGTTTTGCTTAATAAGGAATAATGAGTGAAATAACTTATGAATGTATGTATAACAGCTTTATGACAAGTTTTTGCTAATGACTGACAGTAGCTAAACAGAGAAATTTGGTGCGTTCAGATTTGTATCCAAAGCTATTGAGAAAATTATGCTAGAAATGACACAATGACATGATTTTAACTGTATTTTGGTTTCTGAGGATTACAAGAAACTCGGTGTAAAATAAATTTGAATTCACTGAATGTCTGTGTTTTCTAGTTCCAAGTTCTGTCAATTTTAACTTTTAAAATATAAACTTTGCCAGAACTCTAGACTTAATTTTTTACATTTCAGAATTTCAGAAAGTAATAGCACATTTTTGCATGCATCTGTATATGCACGCAAAGGAAGATACCACATGTTTGAAAATCGCAAGACAGTGTTCCTCCATCAATGACAATACTCGCACTAGGACTCGGTGATTTTCAAGCTCTTACACCACATAATTTATTTAAGACAGTGTTCACATTGGAATCTTTTGAGGCGACATATTTTGACGTCCCATCTTTGTATTTAGAAACAAAAAAACAATGTTTTTTAACAAAATTTTAAGAGCGAGATGAAACGAAGCAATGTCAAAATGAGTCACGTCAAAAGAGCCCATGTATGTTAGATACCTATCAACTGTCAAGTTTTTCAGTCTGTCAATTTCGATAAAATTTTGATATAATCGGTTTTTTAACCAGCCATCGTGCATTACATCTCCTTTGCATTACAAAAAAAACATCATAATGTAAATTATGTTTTACTATGCATATAGACTTTGGAACTCTAATATAATAGAAAGTAACGGCGACAAACGGCCTGTTTGTGACAAGAAGAATGCCATAAATTAGATAGCCTAATAAAACATTCGTCGGTATCTGTCTGCGTGATATTTATGAATTTTAATGTACTGCAGTTCCTGTGCCATGGCCACATGTAACATGGCAAAAACAAAACAAAAAAAACTCAAATTCTTGTATAACTGTAGAAAGTAACGTCTGTATTTTGAAAGGAAGTTACTGCATCTAACTTGAAGGTACCTTTGATAAATATTTATACTTATACTATGTAAGTACGTTTAAAAGAAGTGGATGGATCATAAACCTATAACAAACTCCCACATTTAGCGAGTAACTTAGCTTAGGTAGGTAGGTACCTTACCTAAATCATTATACTGCCTATGCGTACACTTCTTCTTCTGTGCGCAAAATGTTTAGTTGCACATACCTTCCTTAGCATGCGCATTCTTATGGTTGGTCGTTCACATGCCTGCCTACTAGATAATAATATACTCGACTCGTATACGAGTTTTATAGCTTCATAAAAACGATTAAATAAATCTATACTCTCGAATTTGACCTGCTCCAACTACCTTTCACTCTTGCTCCCCCGCCGCTTGCTTATTTGTTTGCCTGCTGCATGCATGTCGATCGACAAACGCAGACGACGAAGACCAAGACCAAGACGAAGACGACGACAACGACTTCTATACACAACATTCTCCAGTAGTAGTCTAGAAAACAGGTTAAGCCAATAAACCCCAAGATGAGAGACATTAAGACCGTTTCGAACTTACCTACGAAAATATAATAATAACAACAACAAAAACAACGATCGACTTTGTTTTATTTTATCTTTTTTTTTGTGTACGTCTTTCTCATTAATTCAACAACACAAGACACCACCGAACTTTTCTTCTTCCGTCCCGTCTCGTGTGCTGTAGCACTCTTGGAGCTTGTCTGTTTGTAAGCAGGGATGACAACGAAAATTTTAAAATAAACAAACAAAATTAGCTATTGAATTTGTCACCTCCGAAGTTCTAAGGCATTACCAACCACGAAAAAGAAATACATGAATTAAAAACTAAGGGCTGCGGCGCGCGTGAATGTCAAACCTTAAAGTGATGCATATATTATCTACTGCATGAAACATTGGTTAAGTTCAGAGGACATACAAGATTTAATAATATAGTCAATTGCAGTTGGCACTTATAATTAGAAATGAAGTCAGTTTTTTAGATACAACTTATGTCAAAGATTTAGCTACGAACCGAGGCATTTCTTGGGAGCCCAGTTCACACAGGACTGTAGCAACACCTTAAGTAAGAAAGTAAGTTAATATCAAATTAATACAAAAATCACCGAAAAATGGAGTTCAATGGAGTTTACTGAACTAGAATTTGAATGTCATTTAATATATCGACATGATTATACAAATGAATTGTCAATATTGATTTCGAGTCCAACATTTGACATCTAGCCAATCAGAAATTAAAAACTATGCCTAACTTGAAGTTACTTATTCATCTTAACCACTGGGTACACCTGTCAATTCAACATTACTGAGCTTATCTATTCAGTGCTTTTTCAGCCTCAACATTTCAAAAAAATGTATTGTTGATTGATATTTGTTTACATGACCTTGACAGTTAAGTAGAAAAGTGAAAAGTGCATTCACAGGTAAAATACAGACAGAGGATGAACAAAGGGAATAATGTAGTAATTTTTCTACCCTGCTTTTTTGTAAGTTATAACAATGATCAGTATGCGATTACAGTCGCACAATTTGAAGGCGACAACCAAAGCAACAACTTTGACGACAGCCACAGCCACAGCACTAGCACTAGCACCAGCACCATAACCAGAACCAGGCACTAGGCACATGGCGGAAAGAACCGAACGACATCGACCTCATCGAATTATCGCGATCGTTTCCAAATGAATTAACAAAAATAAAAAGAGACCCCGATATAACTGCAGAATGAAAGATGTTTTTAGGTTTTATGATGGTCATCTAGAATCTAGATGATCATCGGGTCGGGTTCCGTACTGGTAAATGAAAAGAATCTTTCGGTTTCGCTTCAGGAAAAGGAAATTATATTTATTTATATACTTGTAGCCACATAAATGTACATATTTTATACTATAAGCCATAGAGAGCTGTGAAAAAAAAAATATCATCATAATAATAATCAGTCTCAACAATGTGCATCATTTGTGTCATTTTTTGTAGGATATGTTAGTTCGGTTTGGAGCAAGCGATATATATAGTTACTATGAGTGCGATAGAGAGGGAAACTTATTATACACATGTACTTCGTAAATACAGCATGGTGTATTTATGGAGTGCTTGTTATGACAAGTGTTTCTGGTGAAGCAGATTCAAGTAGAGGTTGCCGGTTTAGCTGAATGGATATAAGGGAAACAAAACAATGATCTTGTTAAGAGTGAACCTTAATTGGCTGACCCGAATTGATGAGTCGTATTATTTTTTTGTTTTCAGAAGTCATATTTAAGTATTAGATGAGATTATGTTTACTTAAGAATAAATATACATGTTTAAGTGCCTAACACAATACGTATTTACATATATGTATATTTACATAAAAATGGCATTATCGTGCTTTAGACTTTCAGAACTACACCGGAAGTTTTGTGACAAATTTTGATAGAAATGGTTGTGTGCACTTTACTTAGAAGTTCAAGTCCTCAGAAATCTCTATAAACATTTCGGAAATATGTCAGTTTCTACAAATCTATAAACTATTCATAAGACAAGAAGTTTCTTAATATTTTTGAGATATTTTTCTAAAAGTAACAAGAAAACTATTTCAAAGAGACTAATAATGGTACATTTCCTACTTCTCACGACACAATAATGCATAGGTATATGCCCTTAACAAGGTTATTATTAGTAAATTCGGCGATATTTAATTCCACCTAAGTCTCTGAACTCAGTTTTTAAAATTCGAACTAGTCTATCAACAAACCGGCTGAATGCGTTCATTAAAACATCGATTGTTTCGATTAATGTAACATTCAGTTCATAATTGAGCATTGTTTGCATTTTAAAACAGTGCTGCCAAAAATCAATTTCTAAAAATCCTAAAGTAATAATACGTTTCACAAATTTGTTTGTGTTAATTTAACAAATTAAAATAAAAAAGACATCTTAACTCAACTTTTTCAAAATATTCAAATGATGGCATAAGAAAACCTCGATATAGACACGTGTAGGTAATTCAGCTGAATGACAATGCACTCACAATTGTTTTTATTACAAATGAAACAAAAAGAAAGAAATATGCAATAAATAGGTAACTACATATGCCTACGTGTTTATAAAAAAAGATCGAAACTTTTTGTATAATTCGTATTTCTAAAACTTTAATTGTTTTCAAATTATGCAAATTAAGTGTTTCTGCATAATTTATTCAACAAAAAGGGTTATGTGTAGTTTTCCATAGAAATCATCAAGCAAGTATAGATACATATAGTAGATATATATGTGGTACGAGTATCTTTTTTTGTTTCTTATACAAAATGAATAGAAAGCCACTAAATCATTGGCAATGTCAATTATAAAACTAATCATCTACCCAAAAACACTAACAACAATGCAACTTTAGAATAGGACAAAAGATATTCAATATAAAAAACATCAACTAAAAAAAAAGTAAAAATATCGTATATTTTTATACACAAGAAAGCGAAAACTTTATAGTGAAGACACAATGTCGACGACGACGATTATTTCCTCTGTTTCTAGCCTGTGCATTGCATATGAATACAAAAAAACTCGATATGTATGTAATGAACCTACCAACGGATTCGATGATTTTCATTCACGATGTCGAGTAGCCCATCGGCGACAAACGTCAGACTGACAACAACGACGACAACGGGGTACAGTGGACCATTTTATACATTGCACACAAAAGAAAATCAATTGCGATGGTTTTGTCTTGTGATTTTAATTTCATTTTTAAGATATTATAGACGGTCCACTGTGCAATGACGACGACTACAACGACGATGTCTAGTTAACTAAGAGTCAAAAAAAATCTCAAACACCCTGTTTGTATTGTACTCGTGTTCCTTTCCCCGCTACTACTCTTTTTTCCTTCTAATGGCTCTCACTTTTCTATATATACATACAAATGTGTATATGAATGTTCATATATGAATGCTTTGACCAGAGGTAACAATTTAGAGAGGTACAGTGCCCACTCCACCGACTATGTTCTTCGTCATACGACATCGGACAACAAAAAACGACGACGACGACCTAAAATCATATCAGTTTTACGGCAGTAGAAATAGCAGCTGAGACAAAAACAAAATAAAACAGGACAAAGAGACCAGCATTGCGCTGCTAAATGCGGTTGCCACTTTGCGGATTAATAAATATAAGTAAATGTATGCAATTTCAATAAATTGAATTAAATTGGTTACGTGACATTTACCATTTCCTGTCAAAATCCATAATAACTCTTACTTCCGGATCTTGGTGGAAATTTCACATTACCGAACAGATATAAACAAACAGAATCAAAGAGACAGCAGATGGAGATAGATACCTTTATACTCCTATCTCCTTTTTAATAGCAATGAATGCATTCAGTGCAAATTTGTGATAGGTTAGTTCATTTCAAGAACTTCTAATCCTAACAAAATTGGATAAGATTTATGTTTAGACTTTTCGATTCATAATAAAACCTGATAAATTCCATGTATCTTGGAACCATTCACAATAGAAAAAATACATCTTGAAAGATGACAAGTTGGCCTGAATTGCACCTGTTTAAAAGCAAAAGTAGCATTTGAATTTTAAAACAAATACCAATTGGCAACCATTGCTCTTGTTGTAAAGCTATTGCCTTCTTTATTTTTTTGCGTATAACTATAGATAGGTATAGGTACACATAAGTATATTCACATTTCTCGAATTCTTGTTTTTTTTTTGTTTTGTATCTGACCCCTCATTCCCGTTCCTTCATCACCACTTAGTCGTCCGAACTTTTAATTTGCTTTTGTTTGTTGTTTGTGTTATTTGTATTCGCTTCTGCTGATTCCAATGACAAGAGATAAGATTTATAGATGCCAAATAAAACAAAAACGAACAACAAATTTAAATCGAACGCCCAACGCAAGGGGGCAGCACTTGCGACCTTCTCGTTCTATACTGCAAACTGCACGCGAGATCTTCTTAAACGATGCGATGATGTCAAATGAACGAGTATAGTTTCATCCAATCACCATCATCGTGATGATATATTAAATGCACATACATTCATACGTACATCCATACATATGTACATACATCTACCTAGGTACGAAAGAATATTCTCGAGAGTTCATTACAGCGCGCGACGCGGTGTGCGGCAGCAGAGTGTAATAAATATTTTAATGTTTTGGTTAAATCTAAAAATAAACAAACAAAAAAAGCACACACATCACGCCTCGCCTGACATCGATGCACTTCAACCATGATTGCAAATGGTTGTGCCTAGTTGAAGTTGTGCATCGATAACAGTTTCTTGATTTTCTTTTTTTAAACAAAAAATAAAATTAAAAAAACCGGAGAATGTAATGAAGGACACATTTTTGTAGTATTGATGATATTTTTGGAGAAATCCACTTTATCAACAAAATAAAGTAACAAACAAAAAGATGAACAAAAGATTCCTGATTCTATTTTTGTCTCTTTTTTTTTCTTCTTTAAATTTATTATCAGGTTATTGTTTTGTTTTATTTATGTTTTAAAATAAATAGGTATACAAAATTTAATTAACTTGACAAGATGGTAATGTTATCGACTGTTTGCAAAGAGCAAAACATTTGTACATACAATAATTCTAATATCAAAATGACTTAATCTTTTTTGTTATCAGTTGCGAAAAGGTTAAGTAAAAATAAAATAATTAGGTATACTATATTAGGTAGGTAGTTAAGTTATATATCTATCTCAGCAGGTTTTCAATGGAATTTAGAAGCAAAAACATCCATGAAAATCTCAATTCGACACGTATGGAAATTAACATAGAAACCAGTTATTTAACTTTTTGTGTTTTTTTTTAGTTTTTTTTTAATTTTGTTTCTTGTCTGAGATGATCGATGTTTTTTAAATGCTTAATGGGTCTGTTTTCATGTTTCTCTTTTTCATCTTTCTCTGTAGATACAAACATATTACATATGTACGTGTACATACAGTGGTGGCCAAAATATTAAGAGTGGATATTATTTTTGTCTTCCCATAATCCAATCTATGCCTTAAACCTTTTTAATTGGAGCAAATTAACCAAACAATTATTTTTTCACTTGACTGTAAAACATTTCCAGTGCTACCAATCGTTTGTTTTACTTACAAATGTCAGATTTGCAATGGTCAAACAAATAATAGTGCTGTGTAGAATTGCATTATTTCTGGCATTTCTCACTTCCGGTAAAAATGTATTTATTAAATTCTGTTTAAGTGCTTAAAGTGCATTTATTTTTTCTCTTTGTTTCTCAAACTAAGAGATGAAGGCAAAACATACAGTTTCATTGCAGATGGTCTTGACCGATCTCAATGTGTGCTAGGGTGCTAAAGGAGCGAAGTCTTCCAACAAATGTCACCGAAAAAAAACCGCCCAAAATGAACAACAACTTTGATCGACAAAAGGATTGTTAGAGAGGTTCTTAAAAATCCCTTTACAACAGCAAGCGGTATAAAAGCAAATCTATCATTGGCTATCAGCTCTCGCACAATCCGCAAAACGTTTGCAGGATACAAATTTACATGTTCCAATTTCGAGGAAGGTTCCGTTACTTAGTTCTAAGAACATAAAGTAGCGTACACGATTTTCAAAAGTCAGTCTTTCACCAAGATAAATTTATTTGGTTTTGATGGCGGACTTTATGTGAGAAGGAGGACCAATGAAGAGTTGAATCCTAGGAACACTATACAAACAGTTAAGCACGGTGGCGGCAATATCAAAATCGAGGTTGTTTTTCTTATGCTGGAGTAGGTCCTATCTATTGGATAAAATATGACCAAGGAAACCTATTTGGACATTTTGGAAAATGTAATCCTTCCAAATGCCTTTAGCGTGGACCTACCAGCAAGCTAACGACCCCAAGCACACAGCTTTGGTGGTGACCAGGTGGTTTCAGCAAAACAATGTGCAGGTACTGCAATGACGTTCTCAATTTCCGCATCTAAATCCTATCGAGAATCTTTGGAAAGAATTGAAGAATAGGGTCTTGAAAAAAAACCACTAATAAACAGGCGTTATGGAAAGAAATACAGGAACCATTGGTGTTCAGTCCCCTCTCCTGTGGAACATAGTGGTAACGAACTGCTAATAACCCTTGAGAGAGAAGGCTCCAGAGTGATTCCGTATGTAGATGATGTTGCTATCGCCGTCACAGGAAAAACCTCCTAATACACTGAGAGACCTCCTCCAAAACATACTTAATATGCTCACTAGATGGGCTGATCACTGCGGACTTAGTATTAATCTTAAAAAAACAGACCGTCCTTTTTACACGGAAATACAAGATCCCAATAATTGTACCTCCTTCAATAAAAGGTGTACCACTAATTTTTACCATTAAAGCCTTGGTCTGATATTGGACAAAAAATTAAGTTGGAAGTCCAATTTTTAGGAAAGAGTTAAAAAAGCTACAGTAGCTCTTTTTCTTTGCAAGAAAGCCATAAAAAGCAAATGGGGTTTTCAATCTCGCATAACCTATTGGCTATACACATCGGTCATCCGACCAATACTTATGTACGGGGTTGCAGTATGGTGGACTGCACTGGACAAAGTCACATACTACGGAGTATGGAAGTGGTGTGTACTCAGAAAAGCTTAATCTAAGCATCTCCTTCCGCCTCCCTAATTATTGTAGCGTCTTCCAAGCGGAAATTTTAGCGATCAAAGAGGTTCTCTCCTGGCTAAGACGAAACGTGATATCAACTTTTGATATCCGTATCTTCTCTGACAGTGCTGCTATTAAATTTCTTAACGGTGTATCAACCAAATCTCAAACAGCCCTTGATTGTCGATCGTCTCTTATGGAGATGGCGCACCAATTTAACATTCACCTCTATTGAGTGACGGGCCATAGAGACATCACAGGAAATTGTAGATGAACTCGCTAAAAATGGAAGCTTCATACCTATTTCATCTGGGGAAGAAAAGGAAACAATCTCTAACCTTCTCTGCACTTGCCCTGCTCTTTCACTAAGACTCAGACGTCATCTGGGAGACTACTCTTTTGATAATCCCAGTGAACTAACTAAAAAGGATATCAAATATCTTCTTCGCTTTATAATAAGCTCAAAATGGTGTCGCAATGGGCCTTTTCTTTTGGCCTAAGTGTGTGGGCTCTGTATCCGCAGCCACTTTAACCTAACCTAACCTAAGCATTGTATTCTACACCTGTGGAAACATGCTGAAAACTCATTGATTCTATGCCAAGAAGATGCAATGCGGTACTATTCTTATTGTGAACGAAATTTTCAATCAGGGAGAAGAAGTATTTCGGAAAAGTAAATGTATTATTTTAATTTTAATAAAAACAAATAAAGCCTTTTTAGCAAATTAATGGAAAAAATCGGTTTGACTCTTTTATGTTGGCCACCACTGTATATAGTATAGACTTTCTGAAGAGATGATTGGTAGGTTTGAAGGTGGAATATACACAATTTTATCATTAACGTTGAGTAACACTTAAAAAAGTTATAACAAAAAATTAAATAATAAATAGTCAATCATTACGTATTTTTTTGTATTCTTTCTTAACTTCATTAAAGCTTATCGAGTTAAATTAAGCGAGATGCGAATGGTTAAGGTAAAAATGAATGGCCTTAAAAAAAACATGAATCCACAATGATAATTCATAAAAATTTAAATTTTCTACATGAGAAGAAAACATTATTTTGGTAATAGAGTTCCGGCATTCTGTAACCTTTGTTGTGTGTATAAAGTGCTGGTTTTTAGTAATAACAAATAGGTATAGAAAATAAAAACTTTCTAAATTATTGACATGGGTAAATTTAATTTTGTTAATTTTTTAATAAGTTTTCGTTAAACGTTAAAATCACAGGTTGTTGAAGTCATTTTTCTACGGACAATGGGACCCTAAGTAGATGTTCCACAAGATTGTGTTTTAGGACCGATACTTTTTATTTCAGGCAAAGTTGTTGCATATGTGCTTTGGTTAGGCGCATGCATGTCAATTAGTTTTGTTTTCTACATTAATTTGAAATGAGTTATCCTTGAATAAGAGTTTCAACTTGTCCACCTAATTACTTTTATATATTTTATGTAGGTTATTGTCACTATGTGCCACTCTAATTAATTGGTTTATCCTTTGGATAAAAGAAAACAAATATTTATTCTTGACATTGCGCTTATAAAAATAATTAGCAATGACTCGCTAATAGTTCGACTTATAGCGTTGATGATTTTAAAGTACACTAACAAAGCTAATCATTTTGAATCTTAAAGCACCCATCGTTATTCAATATCAATTCGTTAAACATTTCAATTATTGTTTATAAATATTCATAAAAACATTATAAATTTAAATGAATTAATTATGAAGTGTTTTTAATTGTGAATTTAATAAAATGAATAAACATCAATTGGTGGAGGAAATAGTGAAACAAACAGAACTCTTTTATTTCCTTCTTAGTGTTTGGAGACAATTGTTTGAAGAATTCGATTTTAAAATATGAGAGGACTAATTTATGTGAAGTGATTCATTTTTGCTCTTCAATATATTTAATAGGGCTGTTTGCTATTTCGTCAAGTGGATGATAAGATAGAACGACAAGCTCCTTAAAGTGTATAGCGACGACCGAAGGTAGGGCAATACCAGGAAGATAAGTCCAACTTCTGAGGTGCCAGGGTCACGTAGAGCACATTGACATCAATGATCAGGCCCAGCAAGTCTTCGAATCTAAATTTAAAGTAAGACGGAGTAGAGAAAGGCCCGGTTCTGGTTCTCATAATTACAAAGTGACCTTACCCTACTTGGAGAGCGAAAAATAAAATCTATATAATAAATAAATTGGGTGGCGCAACAGTCCGTTTGAGAACTATGGCCTAGTGACTGACAACTCTCAACCATTCCCGTGTGCGAGTACTGTTGTCAGGGATGGAAGGGACCTACAGTTTTTAAGCCGAATCCTAACGTCAAATTTGAGAAAGCACTTTTCATGACAAGAATTACTCTTGGAGAATTTGTCAATTCCTCGCAAGAGGCACTACCCGTGAAAAACTTTACTCACATTTAATAAGTAATGAAAATTCTAAAATTAAACTATCATGTTTCAAAAGTGATTGAAACAAAAATTTCGTGACCGAATTATTTACGCGAAAAAATATTCTACTTATTCTTTGCAAAAAAACGTGTTGAATCACTTTAAAAATGAAAATCATAACACAAGTGTCAAGAAAAAAATGAAAATCCATTTTATTTTGACCTCAAAAATTTCAAAAATACGAACTATTTCAATCTAACAATCCTACAATCCTTATGTATGTACAGTACATACCTTACTCTGCTACCAAAATACATTTAATGACTATAAATTAACACATTTCTAATATTATTAGTTTATTTTAAACATTCTTAAGTTGTTCAAATAAACAAAAGAAAAAATAACAAGAAGAACTTTAACCAAAGCTGCAACTAAAATAAACAGAAAACAATCAGCTGTCACTTTCTCCAATAGCTCCAAGGTAAAATAACAAACAATCTGTCAAAAAAAAAATCCGATTGAATATTCTACTACACCCCTCAATTGGAAGTTTAATAATAATAAGTACAAATAATAAAAACAAAACGAAATTGAATTTGTGTTTACTTTATCTATTAGCAACAATTTTATAAACATACGATGTACATATGTACATAAGTTAAAATTTAAAAAAGTATCAGAACAAAATTAGCAAATTTACACGCATCTATAATGGGCTATTGTGAACTATAAATTTTCTGTCAAAAGAATGTTCACCTATTTGAGTTTAAGTATCGTGCAAATTGTGTTGGAATATAGAACAACAATGAGTGAGACAAAAGATTAAGCAGCCAAAAGGAAAATAAAAACAACAAAAGAAATTTACAAAATACAAAATAAAAACATGAATCGCTTAAGAATACATTAATATATGAAGGTAAGTTATATAGGATAAACTCGTGCGGCAAAATGCTTATAGAGAAAATATCTTGCATCAACAGCCGCCAACAATTTGTTGAATACTTTATTTAACCGAATCATCTGAAGAATTCTGGAAATTGGCCAAAACACTTTCCGAAGCAGGCAAGTAGCTTTTTGTGAGAAAATTCAATAAAATTGGTTCTTATTGAAAAAAAAGCGATAGCGTAAATAACGGGACAGTAGAGGGATATGGAAAGAAGTATTATTATTATTAGAGTAAATAATAGTTCACAGTGAATATATTATCAGATATTTGACACATCTAAGATTAGGTTTACGCCATATTGACTTTTCTTTATTCATCCATTGACAGCTCAAAATTTGATTCACAATGACTTTTTTTGCTATCGAATCATGAAGTATAATAGACAAAGTGACATTATCGATTGATCGTTTATATTATTAATATCTACAAAGAATACAAAAAAAAAATCGATATCAGCTATTAAAATATTGTATCAGTGCCAAACTTATGCCGCAAATTAAATGATTAAATAAATAGCAAGCCACTGTTTTTGTTATAAGTTGCGGTGTTGATGGTGGCTGTTTGTTCAGGTAGGGCAGCAGAGGGAGGCAGAAATGGGCGGTGAAAAATGCTTACGACTCGCCATGAACCCGGATGACATCATTCTTTTTTAAGAACAAAGCAGGTTCCAATCACTCTAAAAATTGGTTGTCGTTTTCGTTTTCGTCGTAGTAGTTGCTATTGCTGTTGCTGTTGCCGTTGTCGTCTTCTTATTCTCCGATGTGGTTCGAATGATTTAATTATTGAATTTTAATTAATTTAATTTTCGATTATAACCTTCGTTTGGAACAAAACCTAATTCATCTTATATATCAATGTTTACTATGTCGATATTATTTGGGCCTTGGACAAAAAAACTAGAAATGCATACCTACCTAATAAAAAACACTATCTATTAAATAAATACCAAACAAATGACAGTTTAGAGATAAACAGACATATTATTTGACGAAAAATAAAAACTTAACGAACAAATAACCTTTTTGTAGAGATCGAAAAAAAAACAACAAGAATTTAATCAAAATTACTCTTATCATGTTTTAAGGGATAAGAATTGGGTTTGTTTGTTTATAGTCTTACTTATGAAATTTGTTTTATAGCTAGACAAAAAAATCACCGAAAATTCTGAGAAATGCAGCAATAGTTTCAAACAAGCTTGTTGCAAAACAGTATAGTTTAGTGTCCTATTGTTATGTACACATTATCTTATAGTGAAATATGACGCAGCAATGTCAAGTAGCTATCTAGTACATGAATAATGAATATGTTTTGAAGTGTTCATTAAATTAAATGATAATGTGAAATTGCTCTCGATATTTTGCACATAAGATTATCTGTCACGTAGAAGGTTGATATTTTTATTTTACAATTTACTGACCGCACTCAAAAGTACATACCTATGTATAAGTGAAAATGTCTATATGTACATACATACATATATTAGTTGTTTTCTATTCTTGAGAAGCTACTGCAAATCTGTATTATTGAATGAAATGTATTTAATGCGCAGATGAAGAATAAGAAGACAGTTCTATCAGCAATGTGTCACATTAATTTTTATTGTGAATTGTCCGATGCAAAGTAAAGTAAAATGTAAAATTAGTCATTAAACTTATTTATTTTATGAATCTCATTGACCATCAATAAGGAAAGACTTATATGTTTGACATTTGAAAAAGTTGTGAAAAACCTAACCTTAATGAAGCTAAGTTTACACGGTTGGTAGATACTACAGGATTGTCAGATCAGTAATTGGTAAGCACTTTGGAACAGTGTAGTCGTCCGTTTATGTATTGAAAATGAAAATTAACAAACGGTGTATAACACAAATCGGCAGCGTTAAGACATATGAATCACAAGGCCCATTCAGAATAGAAACTTCAAATTTTTTTGTTTTAACGAATTATGCGATGGAGAAAGTAAACTTTAAAATATCATTTTTTTTCTCAAAAAATAAAAATAAAACTAACAAATATTCATATAAATATAAGCAGATAAAAAAAGCAAAGCATACTCCAAACTCAAACCAAACTATACCGATTCCATCAGGACAAATTAAATTCAAAAAATATTTCCAGATGGTAGTATTGTTCTTATTTTAAAAAAAAAAGGAACTGATAACAAAAAAAACATTAACTGCAGATGTTAAAATGAAATAAAATCAAAAAATATAAAAATGGGAAATAAACACAAAATACATCACATCAATAAATGTTATGCTGTGTTATGGGTCATTAACAGGTAGGTGTTTTTTGTGTAGATTTCATAAAAAAGGACAATTTTTCTAATTCATAAACCTTTATTTCAAGAAATTGGAGAAAGTAGTTATACATAAATATGTGCATTAGGGTGGGCCGAATTTCAATTTCTTGGATTTTTAACAGCGCTCAACGATTAAAAGCTGCTAAATGTTCACGTTAGCTTATACGTGAAGTTTCATTTTATTATTTCAAGCCTAAGTGCCTCCGGATTTTTGTTTAAGTTTTGAAGAAAATCTGAATTTTGCCTTTATCAGATTTTACTAGAAGTGAGGACTGATTTTTTGGTAAAACCTTTCGAAAATTCGAAAACTAAATTAAAAACATTAATTATTGTATGTACTTATTGTGAATTAGTATTTATTAAAACGTAGAAGAAGAAGAAAACTAAATAAGTTTTCATTCCACTCATCACTTCTTTTAGTTAATCCGTTTGTTCGCCTTCGAATTTAAGAAAAAAAGGTAATTTTGAGCTCTTAATGCATCCGATTATTATTGATTTAATTCTGTGTTAAGTTAAAGAAAAAGTTTATTTGTTTTGTGTTTCATCAATATTGGCGAATTGAAAGACAACATATTGCCAACCTACGAAGAGATGATGCAGTTTTATGAGTGGACCCGAAATTAAATTAAATATGAAAAGGAAACTAAAAAAGAACCAGTATATAAAGAAATAGAAGCTGTGGTAGTTGCAAAATTGGCAGACATGTGGCCGAAATCTTCTATTACTACAGCAGAATCGAAACGAATCAAGGTATTGCTACAAACATATCATTTGAAGTACAAGAACCTTCTTAAGTCTCACCCAAAAATACCGAAAAAGAAGTTGGAAGTCTTATTTGATATTTCGGCTTTCAAATGCCAAAACTTACTTAAAACTCTAAAAACAAAAAAGTACCTGTTAGGGAGCGCAATTTCATAATAGACAAGCGAACAGCTAGGCAAATGGTGATACAACAAAAGAGATGAAAAACGCGCTGAAAAGAAAATCGTTACGAGAAGAGAACAAACAACAAAAAGCAGCTAAAACATTTACGGAAAGATTGAGTAGCAAATTTGAAAATTTTTCGAATTACGAGACGTTGGCGACTCCAGTGACTGAATCAGCGAGCATTTCTAAAATTTTAGTTGATTTCGCTTTACTTTCAAAAACATGCTATAGATTTGGATTGGCAGACAGGGCGGGAGCAGCCATTGCCTCAGCAGTTAGATCGACGAAATAAAAGACTAAAAACCTGTTTCACTGATTCCCGCATTGTACTTTGATGGAAGAAAGGACCAGACTTTAACTTTATCTGAAAAAGATGGCAAAAAATACAGACAACGTATACTTGAGGAACACATTTCATTGATAAAAGATCCTGACGCGAAGTTTTTAGGCTACATTGCAACTGCTTCACAATGGGCCATTAAACTGGCCTAAGTGTGTCCGTTCCATCTTGGACAGCCACTATAACCTATAACTATAACCTTGCAACTGCTTCAAGAAATATTCATTTTGTATATGAATGTAGATATGTTAATGGATAGTTTAATTGCAATTGGATGTGATGGCACAAATGTTATTGTTGGTAAGAACGGTGGAATCATACAGATGCTGGAAAACAGATTAAATAGGCCATTGCTACAGATTAAATAGGCCATTGCTACAGATTAAATAGGCCATGAGCTACCATTTAGGCATCTTTTTCAACATATTGATGGCAGTACTTCTGGGCCACAGACCTTTTAATTCGTTATTGGCAAAGACCTCGAAAACCTTACTGCACTTTATGCTGATGATATTAGCACAGACCAAAAATACATATAGAAAATAGTTGAAGCAGGTTTCATCCGGCATAATTCCTAGTGATTTAGCAAACAAATCACTAGGCAAAATGTCCCATGCCCGATTGCTAACTCGTGGCAACAGAATTCTTCGGCTTTATATTTCAACAGAGTCTGCTTCTGCAAATCTTATCACCCTTCCAACGTACATCATCAAGGTTTACGTTTCGGAATGGTTTTCTACACACTTGTTCAAACTCATCGAGCAAACCAGATATCTGCCAACAAATTTAAAAGCTGTTATCGAACCTTTTATTCAAAGGGACAGCTTTTTCGCACATCCGGAAAATGTATTGCTTGCAATGATCACAGATCCCCAACCCCATATTCGTAAATTAGCTGCTCGTACAATTTTGAAAGCTAGATCAACAACTTCAAAAAAATTGGGCCTGTTCCAACTCCCGAAGGTAAATTTCAATGCTTCAACATATTACGAACTTTTGAGTTGGCAAGACAAAATTACTGAGCCAACGATATTAAAATCCATAACCGAGGAAAATCTCAGAATGTTTGTTGAACAAAAAGGAGATGGAAATTTAGAATCGATTCAAGCAAACTTTAACATTAAACCGGGGGCAGAAGATAAAGTCTGATGACAGCCAAACTTAATACCATTGTTTTCCTCATTGTTTGGCACCATTTCATCACTGTGCCCCTAGAGAAATCAAACTTCTTTTTTTTTCCATACAAGCGTGGCCCACCCTAATGTACATGTATCTAGTAAAGTAATTGAAATCCTTGCAAACAGAATAAAAAAAAAGTATTGTAATGGACATAAAGGCCCTGATGTTCATCAGTAGTTCTTCATCAGTTTGATGTCATAAGACCGATTTACACCTTTAGGAGTTCCTGATAATTTATCCTAAACATATTTAATACGAAAAAAGGGAAAACAATTTATAATTAAGACGAACATGTATTTAAACAAAAAGTAGTAGAGAAGTAGTATTTTCCATTAAAAAAATAAATTTATTTATTTTTGAATCTGTGACAGCACTGATTTTTCTGTTTTTTTTTTGTTTCTATTCTATTTGTCAAAATGCATTAATTTACTTGAATGTGCAAATCTCCATCTGTCGGTGACAGGGAACATCAAATGAAATAAATAAAATTTGAATTGCTGTTCTATATGTCACGAAAAAAATATACTTTTTTTAATGGAAATTTAAATTTAACAATGGAAAACGCAGTTTAAGTATAATTTTGAGGATTTAAGAAAAGAGAATGTATGTTTATATCCGCCTTGCGTCACACCTAATTTGAACTAACTTTCAAATGTTCTTTGATAATTCGTTCATAGACATATGACAACACCCCCAAACTGAACTGTCATCATTCTCATTTTTAATATACTGACAGGTGTCTTATTCTCTAAGCAAATAGCAAAGACTCTTTGAACCTGATAGTGACAGATCACGAAACATTGAATGTATCCTAATAGACTTTGATTTTGAAATTTAAATGAGTTTTCATGAAAACATATAAAAATACAAACAAAAGTCTTTGTCTGACGTATTAAGTTGATGATGGGGGATTTTCTAAGGTTTCATATTTGTTTTTTTATTGAAGTGTTCAACCTAGATATGGTTTTTTTTGACCGGAAATAACTTTGAGTAGTAAATTATAATTCAGTGATTTCAAAAACAAGTCCAAATCACGTATATGTATGTATATTTTAAGCTCACCAACGCACTAACGAGAGAACTTCGTTCGAGTGACATAGCCCCACCAAACAACAGAAACCTGACAAATACAGAAATTGACCAACATTTACAACTGATGGACGAATAAAAAAACGAACGATGGAACGGACAATACCAAAGTGCAAAGAACGGGACCAAATGGACGCTAAAAGAAACGGGACTATTGATGCACTACGTAGGCACAAGAGTGGCTTACTGACAAGTCTCAAAAACCGGTACAGGCGAGGTAAGGACACTGAAGTCGTCAATAAAAAATGTCAATCTGTTGATTAAGGAGAACTACAGGCTATCAATTAACAAGTACTGGGACCGCAAGATCCGGTCAGTTAATTCGAGTGATATTTAGGAAAAAAACGATAATGACCTTCCGTGTCTTAAACTCCAAAGAAATGAAGAAAACAGAGACGTACTCATGACAGCGCAAATAGTTCCAGAGGAAGCCATCTTTGACGATGTGGAGAAAAAAGTGGAGGCGATGGGAGCTGCTTTCCAGCAAATGTACAAGGTGAATATTAGCATTCGCCCCAACCACGACATGGAAAACAGAGCCCTACTTAATTACTTTTACCTCCGAAACGATATAACACAAAAGCGATCTGAGCGGTTTGACGCGGTTCAATGACGATTCCTTGGCAAATGCCATAATCGCCGAGCAAACGGGACCAAGTCCCTTGTTAGTGACGAAGGTTGAGCTTCAGCTCATCTTCAATTCAATACAAAATAAAAAGTCAGCAGGTGTCGATGGTATATCCAACGGTGTACTAAGACATTTACCGATGGAGGCAATTGACATTTACACCACATTCTTCAATAAAGGACAACTCCAACCCGTCAAATCTTCGGTCAATAAGTCTTCTTCAGAGCATCAGCAAAGTTTTCGAAAAGATCATCAATAGTGCTCTGACTTAGTGGGCTGCGGACAACAAAATAATTCCGGACCAAACAGTTCGGGTTCAAGGCAGGTCATGACACAATTCGTCTAAACCCGTTTTTGATATCCAATCGAATAAATCAAAACAACAATGCACAGGTGCTGTTCTGGTTGATTTGCAAAATACCTTTGACACCGTATGGTTAGAGGGTCTTTACCTAAAACTGAGCAGGCTTATCATAAGCAAGCCATTGTTGTGTATACTTTATGGTATGCTTAACGGTAGAAAGTTTGTTGTCAAAAGTGGCAATGTAACTTCTACCACAAAATTCTCAATTAAAAATGGTCTTCAACAGGAAGCGGTAATTTCGCCGATTCTCTTCAGCATTTACACCAGCGATTTGATAGTTAGTTTACAAAGGCAATTGCGTACGCCGACAATCTTATTGCGTACAGAACTGCCCTAAAGGTTGAGGTTATTAGAATTCTCTTGCAGCGTGATTTCGACAAGATTCAGCGATATTGCGACGACTGGAAACTGAAAATAAATGTCCAGAAGTCGGAGACAATTCTGTTCCGGACTCCGTTGGCTAGGGCCACGAGGGATACGTGCAAGAATTGGCGCAAGATGGTTATCGTTGGTCTTCACGGGCAGCCATTAGCGAGCAAAAGTGTAGAGAAGTACCTCGGTATCTGGTTTGATCAGTGTTTATATTTCGTCAGACATATAAATGCTGCTCTGACCAGGGCTGTCTTGTAGCAGTCGGCTTGACCCCAGAGTGAAGGTAATTTGCTACATGGCCCTCGTACGGCCAATGATCGTTTATGGTTGTCCTGTGTGGTTCAACGTTGCCCTTTCCCAGATGGAGAAGTTTCGGGTGTTCGAGTGGCAGTGTTTACGACGCTGTACCGGCTTATATCGAACAGCCCAATCTTCTTACGTGCATAACTATTCCAACGAGGTCCTATACAACGGGGTTCGAATCAACAGAATTGACAATTTCGTGATAAAACTCGTTCGAGGTCACATTGCAAGAGCTGTGTCTTTGACCAACAATTTAATTTTCGGGGCGTTCTATCCGAAAGACGAGTTCCGCTAATCTACCACGTGAAACGACGAACCGTGGATAGGCGACTCCTGTACGGAGTAGAGCTCCTTCGGTTCAGTAGGGCTGTGTCCAAACGGGACCGAACTGATAGGGTGAAGCAGGAGAACCAGTTTTGGTGGCACTTGACAGTGTGTAGGATGGGGTTCTAAGCCTTGGCCGACTTTCGTACTTGTTTTATATAGTTTTAGGGTTTGGTTTTAAGTATTAAGTTAAAATAAATAAAATGGAATTGAAGTTAGTTAGCATTAAGTATTATCGTTTAACTTAGAGTGTCCGTATGGGACTAGTAAATTAGTTGTAAGTTATGGTTAATTAGGCTAGTTTTATGAATTTTTGTCTAGCTTTAAGTAGATTTAAAATTGCATTAATAAATATGAATTTACAAAACAAAAAACGTGATCGAACTTTAACTCCAAATGTATATTACAAACTTTTCTCTGTTAAAAAACCACAGGGGAATAACTCTGAAGGGAGTTACGTTTTGTTTGTAATATTTGTTTAAATCTGTCTATATACATTTAACAATTTATTTTTAAATTTTTAACAAAGCTTATAGAACTAAATTTGGTAAAACATACAAATTAGAAAGAAGTATGATTAATTTTCGTATATTTTGCTCCAAAAAAAAACTTTAAATCAGATAAGTAAGTATTGAGTAAGTAAGCAAACATTTTCATGCAAAACAATTTCATCTAATTCAAGTGTTTTATATCTTCAACTTCAATAAACCCAATGCCCCATGAAATAATACACAAAGTATCAGTTAAGCGCGTCGTAGTCGTAGTCGTCGTCGTTTTCGAAGTCGTTTCGTATATCGTCATGCAAACAGATGTACATGGTACACCAAACTACGCCATAGCACCTCCCAACACCTCTCATCATCATCATCACACTACAGCACCTACAGTGTTCATTTTGTTTTTGTTTTTTGTTTTATGTATTTTATTTTATTTTTTCAAGAAAAGTAAAATTAATTAGCAGAAAACAATTTAATCTAAGTCCACGACGAATATTGTTGCTTGGCCTGTTTCCCCCTTAAATATATCTTCTTGTGTTGTTTTAATTCTTGTGTCACTATAAAACTAAAGGTAATTTATATCTATTTATGTTGTTGTTGTTGTACCGACTTCTCATCCGCTCTCTTTCTCACTGCACATATATATCTCTCTCTCTGTCTGTCTTATGGTCTAATATTCATACATACATATATACAACTGTACATATGTATAAACAATATCACAACACAAACGGTGCTACATAAAATATAAATAATAAATAAATAAATGATAATTTATGTGATACGTGTAGTGCTGTATAATATACCTATGTGGCAGTTTTTTTTTTTTTATTTTACTTTGAATTCCAAAATCACTTGATGATGATGATGAATAAAACAGAATTAAAAAAAGAAGAAAAATAGAAGAGAGCGAGAGAGAAGGGGATGACAGAAGTAACAGCAGCAGCAGCAAGCAGAAGGCGTCTGAGCAAAAACGAGATTGACGTGGACAATCACCAACAATGATCGTCTCAATAGGGTGTCCCAAACTCTCAAGTAGATAAGGTAGGCTTTATCTTATTTTTTTGTTCAAAGTATGTTTTGTGTGATTTAAAAAGGTCTAAGACAGTCTAAAACCATTGCCATAGATACCGTTAGTAACGATAAGATAAAAGATCAAAAATCGATATGTCAGATATATCTGTCAAAATAAGATTCTCTTAATGCACGTGTACACTAACTCGATTTTATAGTGACATATGTAAGTATTTTAAACGTGTACAAAATTATTACTCCACATTTACATAGGTATGTTTGTCTGATTTAAAAAAAAGTCCAGGACAAAGTAAAACTATTGCCAAAGATACCATTATTAACGCTAACATAAAAGATCAAAAATCGATATGTCAGATTTATCTGTCAAAATATGATCCTCTTAATGTACTAATTCGATTTTATAGTGACATATGTAAGTATTTTAAACGTGTACAAAATTATTACTTCACATTTATGTACATACATAAGTTGTCTGATTTAAAAAATGTCTGAGGCAAAGTAAAACTATTGCCAAAGATACCATCAGTAACGAATGTCAGATAAATCTGTCAAAATAAGATCCTCTTAATGCACATGTACACTTATTCGATTTTATAATAACGTGAACAAAATTTTTACTTTGCATTTACACGTAACCCGGATACACACGTGTAATAAAATACACGCCGAAAATACATCCAGAATGTCAATTGTTGAAAAGAAAGTGTTCACGTGGATTTAGCTTTGTGTTTACTATGCACTTAACGCTGTGCTTATCTATATGGCTTTGTTTTCATTTTGTCAAACGATTTAAAATGTAAACTAAACAAGCCCTTTCTTTAGTACTTCTAGTGCATCGTTTAGTGCGTAGGACTGTCAATCCAGAGGTATTGCTAATTTTCGCCTCTTGCAAAGAACTGCCAAATCCTAGATTAGTAACAAACAGTAGGTCCCTTTCATTCCTATCATCACTTGTTCAAAGGAATGGTTGAGAGAAGTAAGTCACTAAGGTCTGTTTCGAAGCAAACTGTTGTGCCTCCAAATTTATTTTATTTCAAACAAGTCGTTCTGAAACGTTGTGTAGAATCGGCCTTAAGTGGGTAATTATTAAACAAACATATCCCATTAATATTCCAAGCACACAGTTACACTCTTATATGACAGCGAAAATTTAACACAGGAATATTGAAGGGCTTAGAAAGGAGATGTTGATGTGCGTTGGTTTTGAAATTTCACATTCGGGTAGTACGACAAAAGAACTAATCTTTATTCTTCACAGTATTCCACTTAATTCTCAAAACTCTGGTTTTTACTCATTTTAGTTTTCTAAATATGTATCACGTCATGGACTGCTTCAAGCCAATAATGAGATGAGTAAATCATATAGCTGTCACCTTGATCGGATCATTCATTCTCAAAATAAATATCTAATTCAAGGAATGAATTTTAAATTCAATTTCTAGATCTATTTCATATAACTTAGAATTAAATATTCTAAATTTTACTATATAGATTATCATTAGAATTTTTGAACAATTTTTCATTATTTAAAACATACAAATTTTATTTAATTTTAAATATAAATAAAAACCATGCTTATGATTATGATCATCGGAAACCTTTGTTTTTAGCAATAAAATGAGCAATTAGCTTGTCTTTTGACAAATAGTTTTTATGGAATTACATTGGAAAATTAATAAAACTAATCAATTTTTCTTTGAATGTTTTTTTTTTTTTTTAAGGAGAGTTAAACAAAATTGACTTTGTCATGATGTCTTCTTAGTCATCGTTTATTTGGATACCATCAAAATATTCCAAACTAGGTAAAACATTAAGTATTTGCATTGGGTAGTTCCTGTCATCGTGTTCGTTAACTCCATCATTAACAATTGCGACAAGGACACTGAACCTGCAGTTTTGTCAACCAATCTGTGACATTTATAAGATTGCATTAAGGGAATGATTCCTAGATCACAATCCTGAATTGGAGTTCAAAAATAGCCCTCTGGGAGCGGACTTTTGACCCTCTAGGAAGCATATTAAGCGAGATATTCGCTTTTTAAGTTTGAACATGGATTTTTGCCCATAACTTGTTGTAAAATTGGTCTTTTTCAAAGATAGGCACAGCAATGAAAAGGGAATGATAGACGGTTTTCATTCACAGAATATTCTTTAGCTGCTCGAAGCAACTCAGAAGGTGAAAGTGCTCTATTTTGTTTAAAGTTCCTGGGGGTATCTTGAAGAAAATGTGTTGTGTGCGTTGGCCAATAAGTTCTTTAGCTAGTTTTTGCATTTTTTTAAAATATATATAAATTACAACAATAAGAAGCAAATAAATTGTAATTCAAAAATGTTGAAAAAAAGAAAACCGATGTTTTCTATGCTTCCACCACTCTTGAGTTTTAAAATCCAAAAACAAATAATTTTCAAAAAAAAACATTTTATTTCTTCTTTAATTACTCAAATGCAATCAAGTTAATATTCACTTGCAAATGCACATAATTTTGTCTTCTATTTAGATAAAAGATAAACCGTTTAAAATCCATAAGGAAAAACATTATTTTGAGTCACCCTATATGACATAATTCCACATACAATAAAGTATGTTTATGTACATAAATAATAGTACGCCACGATCAAGACCGACCGACCAACCGGCATAATATTATTTTATAGCTATAGGAACATATGCAATGTGTAGAAGAGAAATTAACTGTTGAGGAGCAAGTTTTTTCTGTTCCTACAGATATCTAAAGCAATTGATCGAGTGCGATGATGCTAATGCTATTCCACTCCATTATGTATCTATAGCAGGAGGTGAGCGAATAAATAAAACGAAAACATCTAAACCAATCATCGAGTGAAATTTCCCAAAAATAGATTTCACCTACCTACCTACTTATACTCTTTGTGATTATTTTCTTTTTGTTTCGCGATGCGCAAATAATAATAATTAAAAATAAAATATACTCCTTAAAGTCATAATTTCAATAATACTTAATTTAAAAAAAAAAAATGATTAGCAATTTTCAATGTGGTGACCATCACTATCTAAAGGTCCATGAATTTCCATCTATTTCTAGACTTCAAATACATATACATATGTACATATTTATAATTATTGTAATTAACAATCATTTTAAAATTTTATTTTATTTAAAAAAAAATCGTTTGCCCTTAATTAGTTTATGACGATGAATCAACTTCGTGAACTGCACTTGAGTTTTTTTTTATTATTATTATTTTTTATTATTACGGGACAACCTCTATCTGAAATAATGCTTATCAGCGCAATTTAATCGAAGCACTCGTAGCAGTGGACAAATTTGAGTTTTTGTTTTTTTCTTTTTCTTTTCATTTTTCTTTTGTTGTTGCTTCCATTTGTTTAAAACAGAGGTGTAGCAGGTGCCTTACAGGGCCTTAAAAAGAAGATTAACTTAATCTTTAAGAGGATTAACTTTAAAAGAACGAATATGAAGAGGTTAAGAAACAAAAAAGTTAATATGGTAAAATAACATCGGTGTAAACCTGACTTAATGATAATAGTTACATAAATTGCATTACTGAACGCGGTCATCGCATATCATAAAATGGATGAGTTCCAAATGTTCCGGAATGAAAAAATAAAGATATTCTATTGAGTGCGTTCAGAACTCTTTAAGAAAAGGCTTGTTCGATTGTTTGAAAACAATTTGAAGCATCATACACATTTACTAAGCATTGTTTTATAGATTTGACAAAATAAAATTTAAAATTTTATAGCCTGGCTTCTGTTTTTGCTTTATTCCGGCACTGTCTTGAGTTTTATCAGATTTATATGTATACATATTTGTGTACAAGTATATAACTACCTACCCATCAGTACTCACTCCCTCTACCTTATGTGCTTGCTGCTAATTTGTATATATATAAACTGAATGTGTGTTTACATAATGCACTTGATTGTATCTCTGAGATGATAGCTTGCTATAATATCGTCGAAAAAAAAAAACAATCATGTCAAGGGTATTTAATAATTTTTTAGTTTTACATTAAATTAAACTGACCAATTAAATGGTTTTAGAAAAAAAAAGATTGTCTAATCGAATATCTCTCTACCTTTATCACTGTTATGGTTCAAGAAAATACAAAGTAAAAATCTTATTTCAACACCCTTCCAAAAGGAAAATATACCTACATATATGTATGTATGTATTTTGTGCATTACCATTTATGGTCTGACACACAACAACAACAATATATACATTTATACAAACACTCCCCATCTTGTGTCTATTACATCATGTCATTGTTTATTTGAAATCAATTTCTTGTTATTTTTATTGTTGGATTCGTTCGTTTTGCAGAGACTGTACCTACCTATCTACCTCTAGACCAGGCTATAAGCAGAAAAAGAGTGCGTGTATATATTTATAGAGTAACACCAGAATTCTCGACTTTTTCGTTATCTTTTTGAGGGTACTAAAAAAAGGCAATTATTCTGTGACTCTGTGGTGATTTCAACTTTTTGTTGTTGTTGCTGTTTTGTTTTATTTGATTTTTGAGAGGTTTATTATAGTTATATACAGTTAAAATAATAATAATTATAAAGAATTTATTGATTATCTAATAGCGCGCAATAGAGTAATGATGAATAATAGACGTGCTTTTTAATAATGGGTTTCCAAGAATAGGTTTTAAATACGTGTAGGTAGATTTGTATCTACTTAATTTTTGTTAAATACAATTGTTGCAAAATCCTGTTTTCCAGATGTATTTAAAAAAAAATACTAAAACAGGTAGGTGAAACATAAAATACATTGTTCAATTGGAAATGACAAAGACACTGCCATTTTAAATGCACAGATGTGTCTTCAGAAGAAAACCTCATTTACTCGCTTTTATTTAGGTACTTAAATCTCACACACACTTGATAATGGCGCTCATCTTTTTCTTATGCCTTCTTCGCACTATCTACGAAATATTACGGAAAATATAGTTGAAATTACGAAAAATATGTGTATAAACATTTCCATACTTTTACCGAGTTGCTTTTTCTGTTTTAAATTCGTTTGAATATTTTTTTGTATTTTTATTTATATCTTTCTTTTTGTTTGTTGGTAAACATTGCTGCCACTTTTCATGGTTAAATACTGTTGCACGCACAATCAAAGATTTCATTCAACCATGATCAATAAATTAAAACAACAACAAAAATATCATCATCATTGTTTAAAACAAAAAATGGAGGTAAATTAACTGTCATTAAATGCATCATCCAGTGAGCCACATAACAATAACCAATTCACGTTTCTGATATGTCAAATATAATTCTTTGACATTTTGACAGTTTAACTGTCATTTAACGAAGCTTTCATATCACATTATGATCCACTTCACGTTTCAAAGATCATCACAAGTGTTTTCGTCACTTTTAAATGCATAGATCAGTAGGAGAAACGTAATGAATAGGTTTTCATACCACAAAATAGATTTATTTTAAATAAATGAATGAAATAGAAATCGCCTTTCATCTTATCCATTGGACATGGTCATAAACTCATAACCAAGGCATTTTAGAAGTTCTGTGACAGGTGATTATAATTTATATCTGTCATATTATATTAATATTTTCAATAGAAGTAGATCTGTTTCCTTACTTAAAATCTGTGTGATTTCCTGTTGTATTTAATGCAAATTTCTGTCAAGTTCATATTCAAAATACAAAATTGACAGAACTTGAGACTAATAGTCACACATACTTTTTACTACGTTTTTTTTTTGTTCAGCAATGTACGAAAATGTATGTATGTATGTATATGTAGATGCTAAAACGTGATGAAATACTCAAAAGATTGGAAATTATGTATGATTTATCCAATGTGATTATTGTTGTTTTACTTTTTAATTCTATTTCTTATCTGGAATCATATACATATGTATGTATCAACAAACATATCGAAAAGATAACATTGATATGCCAACATTCCATACGAATATTAAAAAATTGCTTAGGATTTAAAAACAAAAGACGAACAATTATACCTAAAGTCGAATAGTTGAAAAGTCAAACAGTTGAAAGTATACAAATATTGAAAGTTTAAAAAGTCGAAAAGTTAAATAGTTAAAAGTTTGAAAAATTGAATGGTTGTAAGTTTGGAAAGTCAAAAAGCCAACAAATCGACTTTATGTTTGTTACATAGAACATGCACAAACTATAGCTTTTGAACCATTTGACTAAATAAACAGAACAGTTTAAGTTCACCTTTAATAATGGTAACGTCCAAGTTTTCGGTAAAAATATTGATATCAGTTAACAGCAAGTTAGCTGTCACATTGAGTTTGCTGTCTTTGAACATGCCCCATTCAAGTGCAAATGGAAAAAAAGAAAAATAATTGTGCTTTTAAATGTTCTTTTTTTGGACAAATAGCCTTTGAACATTCAAAATGACCTTCTAGAAAAAAGGGTAGGCGCTACGGATTTAATGTCATGTATAATAAGTTAAAATTTTTAATCTGCGGTCAAATAAAAATTGTATTTCAATTCTTTGAGTTAAAATGTTGTGCTTGTTCTGAAATCGGTTATCTAGACTAGAGGGTTGATATAGCGATGAGCGTTTTCATTTTGACTGCCAAACCGGACAAATGATGGAGCGTAGAGTTGTTTGCTTAGGAAAACAAATAATCTCTAATTATAAATGGACCTGAACAATGTTTAATGTACATATGTGTGTATATCGTAATCCCCTTCACTTGCAGTTAAAGTCTAAGAAAATAAAATAAGATATAAAAAAGCTATTCAAAAAAAATAACATTTGCCTAACAGAGCATAGAAAACAAAAACAACTTCTACAAAAAAGGCCAAAAGAAACCTTCGTTAAGGCGATAAAAAAAAGATCTAACTAGCTTATTGAGAAAAAGTGCTGCCAGATGAACCGAGATATGTAAATTTATTTGCTACTTTACACATCGTTGATGCCAGCGGTGGTGGCCTAGATTAATTACAAAATTGCTATAAAGTATTTTAAAAGGTTGTGCATATACCTTGTATATTCTTATATAAACATATGAGGGCTTTGTTTAGTATTATGTATAAGGAAGTTATCAAAAAAATAAACGAACATTAATTTTCTACTGCAAAAAAAAAAAGAATAATATGATTAGGTATTACGATAAAAAAATAACTAAATTGTTTATTGAGAGAACAGTCATTAAGATGAAATGAATTTTGTTTTACTTTTTTGGATAGTAAATATCAAATCAGTTCAAGAAATAAATAAAAAAGGTAATAACAATTAAAATGGCATTGACTTTGATTTTCAGCTAAATAGGATAAGAGGTAAAATTAGAAGACTTTTTATTTATACCTACCTAAATAAAAACCTAATATATTATTTTATTTTTTAAATTGTCATTCTAGTACATAAGTATTTTAACATTTTTAGGTTACATTGCATTAAAGCAATTTTATTTATAAAATTCAACTGAACGCACCTCAATGGCTGAATCACAAACACGCTTCAGCTTCGGCTTCGTCAGCGTTACGGTGGCCCTGTTTCGAGGTTGCTTTGAATGACATTTCTATTATTTTACCCTTTTAAGAGCAAATATTTTGTTTGTTGACATTTTTTTGTACAGCTGTTGACCTGTCAGACAAAGCAAATGTTCAGATAATTGAACTAGAGCTTCCGTTTGGAGTAACATTACTCTACACTTACGTTCTTTTAGTTACGATTGTCAAACGAAACTTGAGGTCGAAGCTACATTGTGATAGCATGTATTGAATTCATATGGCTGAACTCCTGAACGTTAGGTGAAGCCGAAGCGTGTTTGTGATTCAGCCATAAAAATCCACAAACTTTCCACGTGTCATATTGGTATAAAACGCTAGTTATAACTATCATTGGTTTTCATCATTGAAAACAAACATTGGAATTTTTTTGACAGGTCGTTTATAGTTATCCTTAAAAATGTCTATCATTGAAAAAGATTTCCCGATTGAAATTCACCGAAAAATGTTTACTGACAAAAATCTGTCATTGGAATTGTCTGGAATCGGAACGCAAATTAGTGGAATGATTCGTTTCACTTTTGAAAATAAAATTATTAGCTGTTCAGAAAAATGAATTTCCGTCCGGAAAATAGAAAAATAAATGCGGAGCTACACTTTTTTTCCAAAAAAAATTCTTTGTGTGATTTCCGATCGATCAGTATATAATTTTCATTTCTAATCAAAGGGAAACAACATCAAATATCGATTCAAACATATTTTCCGGGTCGACTTCAATGATAGCTATAACTGGCGCCTAAGATAGCCAATTAGTAACTTCCATTAATTGATTACAGAATTCGGTAAATTAGCTTCGGATGGATTCAGAGTGATTTTTTGACATCTTTGCCTCTGCTAGAAGTGTCAAAATAATATTTGCCTGACTTTGACGCTTACCTAATGGTAAGTAGTGTCAAAATCACCAAGCTTGCAAATTAAGCTAAAATAATGGCTTTTAGCTTATACTGTTTTAAAATTTGTATATTAATAACTTTGACAGGGCAGTGCACAGAATTCTGTACTTTATTAGAAATATTTTTTAGTATTAAATATCTTATAGAAACCATAAATTCGGGAACGTTTTTCTAAGTTTGATAATATCAACGAGAACAAAACATAACAAATAATTTAAGCTTTGATTTATAACATGGGTGTATTATGTATCAATGTATATTAAATAAGCTATAATGGAAACATTACATACAAAATCTTCTACAAGGAAAATGAACGTTCACGAAATGACGAAATAAGAGCGCCCTTTGATTACACGGCGGCCATCTTATGCGATATGACTTTGTCAATAGGAACACATTTGAGGTTTCGTTTTTATTTCGAGTGGTAAAAAAGAATTCAATCAATAATTAAATGACTATTGATGTTCGCTCTACGAATAATGAATAGAAAGGTACTTAACATTACATATAATTTATTTGACGAAAAATACTCTGACAGCCGGCTTTGTTATTTTTCTCTTCCTCGACTGACGTTTGACACCGAATGGCTGGCTTTACTTAAAATTATTTTTGATCGATTATCGATATGTTCACTGAAATGACTTTTGCGGTATTGGACAAACTAATTTTCCATTTTAATAGTTAATAATAAATAGTTTTTTAGTATCTTCTCTAAAAGTACATTTTGTACTAAAAATACGGTCTATTGATTAAAGAGCGGGGTTTAATACCTTACATTTTTCAATCATATTTTGGACTTGTTGTTGAAGATTTTAAATTAGGACGCGTTCCCGAAATGATTTTCTATGCGTGTATATATATTTGATGGACACGCAAAACAGGTTAGTTTTAGTATTTTATTCATTTTTTTTTTAAATTGTAAGTCAAAATTTAAGGCATTAAATTGCTATCAAAACCAATTCTGCACCTTGGTGATTTTGAGCCTTAAAATATAAGTTTTCTCTATTTAATTGTGGTACAGCCCAAACTACCAAACACAATAATTCAAGATTTTGACATTTGAGTTATTCAGAAGCACGAACATAGCTACATAATATTTTGGTTTGTTTATCTATCTGCAAATACAGATTATATTCTCTTCCGTTCAGAAGTAGAACTGTCATCTAATAATGATTCTAGTTTGTGACATTTATACTTTATTTGACGTGTGAACTTCTTTATCTTCTATTTAAGGATTCTATCACGTTTTTAATGTCCTTGCTTGCTTCTGGGCGAGTTCATATTTTTTTTTTTTTTTCAAAAACCAATCCAATTTATTAGAAAACTAATTCCACCAACAATTTATGTTCCAAGAATAAATTGTAAAGCGAAGTATTAAAAAATGAACTGATATTGAAGAAACTCTTTTAAATGAGTCATTAAAGTAAATTACTCTTAAAATGGAATTACATTAGAAATATTATTAAATAAATTACTTTTATAAATACATTAAACAGTTGGGTCTTAACTTCAAATCCGTACTTTACAATTCCAATGCAAATATCCTTTCTATTAATGATGTAACTCTTGCAATGTCCTGATGTGCAAATAACAAAATCAATTTCACCCAAAACGAAACAACTATTATACGGAAATCACATTAACGACTTAAGGGGGGAAGAAAAGAATGTTGTTCGAAGTTTCTACAGTGTACGAATATACTCTCTATAGATTTAGGTAACTACATAATATATTTGTATTTCTTGAAATCAAAGTACAAAAACGTATTCAATTCACATTTTCTTCTTTTTTTTTCTTGTCTCTCTTTCTTTTTTTTCTTTCCTTTTCATTTTCATTCAGTGTTTTTTTTTTTTTCTTCATCATTTCTGCCATGAAATTTAATAACGTGAACTCTTATATCAGTTTCGTTCAACTTGTGTGTATATCGATTTTTGTTAAAGGAAGTTCATGTTTGGTGAGAAATCGATAGAACCGAAAAGAGAAGAACGCACATGCGGAGCGGAAGGATGTTCTTCTAAGTAGAGTTTTGCAAAGTTGTTGTTTTTATTTGTAGGATTGCATCTATAAGGGTTTTTCGTTTCGGTCTTGCTTTAGGTTCCTATAGACTTGTTTTTATATATGTACCTACCTAGGAATTAGTTTTTTTCTTTTGTCTTGGCCACAGGTCCACAATTTGATATTTGAAACTGTTTAGGGAGAGGAAGAAAAAAGTTTGATGCAAAACTTTTTGATCTAGGCCAAAAGACATGTTTTCATATTCTTTGGTTCATATACACAAAAGTTTAGTTTGTTGTTTGCGTCATGCAAGGATTTGTTTAGAAAATACAAAATTTGAATGCATTATGTTTTTTAATTATTGTGTTGTTCTTTAAAAGAAATAATATTTATAATTCATACTTTTATGTGAATGGTTTTTAAATGCCAACATAAAATCGATTTGAATGGTCATAAGGCTATCAAAGGGTTTGGGGATTTAGGTATGCATCTATTTATAATTAAGTTAAAACCACATTCCAAACATGCACAACAAGAATTCATTCCTTAGTATGGGGAAATTGTGTTCTTCCATTTTGAATTTCTTTAATTTGTTGCATACCTTTCCATATTGAAGACATTCTTGCCAAATCAGTCTGATTAAACAACAAATTTGGAGTTGAGTGAATACCTTCATCTTATTAGAAACATTTCTCGAAAACAGATATAATTTTAAAGTTTGGTGAAAGAATGAATTTGGAATTCTTAAAATGAAAACGAACAGAGGCGTTTACACAAAACAAGAAATGAACAATAACGTCCTAACGTTGAACAGACCTAAAATATGGACAGTTCATTGAACTTCTGTAGATGCCAAACTGTGCACTAATACAAAAAGTGCAAATTTGCAATTTTATAGCGAAGTGTTAAGTTTTTCACTTTCGATTGAAATCAAATTGAATTCAAAAGAGGTTGGGCAAATTTAACTGAAAGTTATTGAGTCACTGAGCAAAGCTCCTATTTATTTGACTTTAGTGATTTGTGGAAGTGTTTAAAATTAATCGAAATGTCAAATACTGAAAAAAAGATTTACTCGCTATAATATGAAATGCATTCATACGAGGTGTGTTCAAAAAGTATAGGTACCCGAAATTTTTAAATTTCGCGGGTCTGGAGGGTCCGAAGGTCAAAATTTGTTTTTATTGTGTAGGTATAGACGCCCCTAAGGTATGATGCAATTTTCAGCTATATTCACTGTTTACTTTGTCTGTGGTAGTTGCCAAGGTTCGACGTGTTTTTATGAGCTCGGAATTTTTTGCTGAAACTGCCCGAATTTTGACCAAAAAAAAATCGCAAACATCGCTCAGGAGCTGTTGAAGGACGTCAACGACGATCCAAGTTTGCTTGAAAGGGTCATAACTGGTGATAAAACATAGGTGTACGGTTATAACGTCGAAACCAAAGCACAATCGTCCATCTTGAAGCATCCAACGTCACCAAAAGCGAAAAAAGCACGTCAAGTTCGATCAAATCTGAAGGTTTTGCTTACTGTTTTCTTCGATTATAATAAAAAGGTGCATCAAGAGTTCTTACCACAACATCGTACGGTTAATAAGGAGTATTACTTTGAAGTTATGCACTGTTTGCGTGATACAATCCAACAAAAAAAGGGTCAGATTCATAGAAAAACAATTAATGGCTCGTCGTTGCTTCTTCGTTATTTTTGGACAAAAACAAATAAATATTTTCTTGAAAAAAAAAAACAAATTTTTAGGTACTTTTTGAACACACCTCTTATATGTCACACTCATTTTTTAACAACCCAAAAATATGAACTACTCTAATGATTTGAATGAAATATGTCGCGGTTCGTAGATTAACCGTTTCGATCGGTTTTTTCTTGCAAGAAATTGAGATATTTTGAGTAATTTTTGTGAGGTTGCGGTTCTTGGAAGTTCAATAATTCTTGTTTTCAGGTTCAAAAGGCTTGACGCGTAAACAAAAGTTAGGAAAGATTAAATTAAAAAGGATTCCAAGTGCCATCTATTACCCAAAATAATAAAGTCGTAAAACACATTTCACAACACAAATAACTAAATTATTTAAATGAATTTAAAATGTTTGTATGACAAACGCTTTACGCAAAAGGCTTAAAATTTTCCAAGGATTTTCCAACGCCAAAATATCAAATGTACACTGAGTTACAAAAAAATTGGCGCAGTCATACTTTTTGATTTGTTGTTAATATTTTAATATTATATCGCTATGTTTTGGAAGAGATTATTTTTTTGTTTGTTTAACTGTATATTTGTGTGTGACGCGAGTTATACAAATGGCTTCCGTGATTCCGTAAATGTTTTAATTAGTTTATTGTAATGAGTTTATTTCAATTTGATTCTTTATCAGTTTGTAGTGATTTTTATGAAAAAAATGCAAATAACGGCAGAAGTCGCCAGGGCGCTGTAAGCAGCTGTTATGATCGGAAAACGGGAGACGACGGTAAGAAGAGCCATTCGAAGGTACAGGGAAACCAACTCCTGAAACCGACGGAAAGGTTTAGGTCGCCCCAAAGCAACATCGATCGATCGATATTTGGTGCTTCAAAGCCTTCGAGATCGTCACCAAACAGCGGTTAAGCTGTCTCACAGACATCGATTCGTTGGGGGAGAGCTGTGAATGCTCATGGTGTGGGCGGGAATTTCCATGCACGGAAAAACCGAGCTGTACATCGTGGAAGGATAGGAAAATCGAAAAATAATAAGGAGGCGACCCACCCTTCCAGAAACACTCAATGAGCTGAGATCTGCCCTGGTGGAGGAATGGGAAAATTTGAACGATACAAACCTTATTCAAGGTATGCCCATTAAAGCTTTATTAAATGTTCGTGGAGGCAATACCCACTATTGAAGAAACAAGGACTTGTTTAAAAAAAATGTAAAAGTCAAGTTATGAAGTTTTTGCATATTTTCCTTAATTTATGGTTTATTTCTATAAGTTCTTCCTATTTTTTCGTTTTTTTTTACATGTATGACTTACTTTTATGTTTAAAAACAAAACTTTACTAGAAAAACGTTTATTTGTTTAAGTTACTTCAAAATTTCAAGGTGCACCACTTTTTTTGTAACTCAGTGTATTTGTATGAACTAATTCAAACGTCATTGTGACTTTTAAAATTTGACGTGTTCAGAAATATAATACATATATACGAGTATGTCAATAATATCTCGGAGATATTAAAAACCCTATAACTTTGAGGTAGTTCGGCACCGTTATAAGCTCAGAAACCGACACCAGCGCTGAAATCAACCGAAGAATAACTCTTGCAAATCACTTCTTCTTTGGACTTAGAAGGCATTAGCCAAGTAAAGTCCTCTCTCGAGCATCTAAAATCACCATCTATAAGACACTCATCATCCCGGTTCTCATTTATTGCGCTGAGGCCTGGACACTGTCAAAGAAAGATGAGAGTGTCTTAGGATGCTTCGAGAGAAAAATTCTTCGGGTGATTTTCAGTCCTGTACGCATAGATGGAGAATGGGGGAGAAGATATAACGACGAACTGTACGGGCTGTACAGGAACACTGACCTAGAAGACCTCAACCAACTGGCCGTGCGAAACTGGAGGCAGCTACCTATGTACCAAGCTGCCTGGAGACGCTAGTTGTTTGAGGCCCAGGTCCGCTCCGTACTGCACTAAGTAATGCGTTCTATACTAAAATTAACAAATAGGTAAAAGTGATTTAAAAAAGCCTTTGAAACTTTGATAGATTTATCTTAGAAAGCAATTATTGTAACTTTTCTAACATTTTCTTTTTTTTTAGGGGCGTTCCACTTCCTATTCGATTTCGAAATAAGATCTCCTTAAAATAACTGAGAAAAATGAATGTCTAATCTGCCACACCTTACTTGTCAATTTTTCAAATATTGATGACTCCATACTTAAACTCTAAACTATAGTCGCGAAAAAGAATATTTAAGCACACTTTTTTGTCAAGTAACTACACAAAAAAGTTGGGCAGCAGATGGTGTGGTAATTGTGAAATAAGGAAATACCAGGTTAAGCTCTCATTATATCTGCTACAAAATATTTAAAGAACAATAAGCATATGTATTTTGATAATACAAGATAAAGGAAATAAAACAAAAAGTTTGGCAAACACTTGTTCAACTTTTATACTAAATTGTTTTCTAATGTTCTCTATTGAATATAATGATGTAGAAGAAAAAGAGCCTTCATTTTTAATGAACAAACTTTATTAGCATGTTTATTTAATACATATGTACATATGTATATGTTCTTCTTTTATTTATTCAGCCTATTTATGTTAACGCATTAAAGTCAGTATACCAACAAACCAAACATAGAAAAAAATTAAACAATTTGACAAAAAATAAAAACAATATTATGTACACCCAAGACCATGACACAGTCTGATATCTCTAAAGCAAAGACAGAAACATTTTGTCAATTTATCTAACTGAACCCTATTTTTGGTAATAAAAAAAAATAAAAGAAAAACATTTAATCCTCATTATAAAATTGCAAGTAGCGTACATATATAAATTTCGTGTACGGTGATGACATTTTGTTATCGTTTGAAGGAAACAAAATTTACGATTTTATCTTTACAAACATTTTATTTTATAGCTTCATACATACAACGACTTTGTTTTGTTTTTTTTTATTATTTTATGGCTTTTTGGTGATATGGTGGTAAGAAAATTAAGAGAATTTAGTTTTCTACCTTCCTGACTGAGAAAATAAATGAATTTGAGGTTTAAATACTTCAAAGTTATATTTTAGGGTGATAGGAAGGTAAGGTACATATTTTGTAACATTATGTAGTTTTAAAGTACCTACATATCTACTTATATTTATGAAAGTGCATATATGTAATTTATGTTTGTACATATGTATTCAAATAGGTGTATGTGAAAAGATTATGTGTGGGTACGTATATAAATAGGTATTTTGCAACAAACACTCACACCATAATCTTTTTTGTAATTAACAAAATCAATGACATAAAAGGAAATAACAAAGTGTAACAACAATAACTATACTGCACGAAACTTGTGCGCGGTACCGAAACTAATCGGCCATTTCCAATGCAGATTCTCTCTCGCTCTCGAAAATCCAAAATTTAAGCCACAAAACCAGGAACCCAGTATACCACCATCTCACCATCTACCAGTTCTAGCAATAGCAGCAGCAGGCAGGCAGGCAGCAGTAGCAACATCAAGCCGCCCTTACGTATAACCCATCCACCGAACGTCGCCTTTGCCGTCGCCGTCGTCTTCTCATCTCATCACAATAATACTCTTGAGTACTAGCATCACATCACATACATAAACGCAGTAGAAACATACAAAACAAACGGCCGCCAATATATTAACAAAGGGGTTGGGTATGGTGATGGGGTTTGAATGTAAGGGGTGAGAATATTCTGGGGGGGGGGGGGTGATGTGGCTGGTTGTTGATGCTGCTGGTGTGTTGTATAGTTGCTCTCGATGATGGTGGCTGAGTTCGGTGAATTGGAGTAGGTTGCAAAAGGAGACACAAAAACCACCACTCTGTGCTGCACCCCCACTTTAAAATTCAAGAAAACAGGGGCGTTTAAAGATCATTAATAATATTGTAGGCCCAAATTCACAATCGCATTCAAGTCATCTTCTTTTCAGCATTCGAAAAGTATTTAGTTCTTTTTTCAATAAATTCATATGAAATAATTGAATTTGGATAAACTGGTATTCTATTAACTATTCCCCCCCCCCCCCCCCCCCCCCAAAAAAAAAAATAATTAACTCAATAAAAAAATATTCAAAACATACATTTTTAACATTTAAATCTCTAGAAATTTGACACAACACGTGTTCGGGAAAACTACAGTGAATCGAACAGCTTACGTTTCTAAGATTTCTGAAAACAACATACACATACATAGGCATATTGCTTCGCTTAGATGTCAAATGAATTATGTACGTATTGTGTTTATCTTCCTGATTGAATTGTGCAAAATCGAATCTTAAAAATACTATTCTCAGAGTTCTAACAACCAAAATGGCAAATATAAACTCACTAAATGTAAAAAGTATTCTCTACTGCTTAACCACAAAATGACAACTATCAATCAAAAACTTCTTTCCAAAGTGACACTTGCCATATTGTAAAACTTTGCATGTTCATCCTCATTACTGTCAAAAATTATACTACTCCTGAATGTTTCTAATTACTTACACGTAATACAGAATCAAGTGAGTTAGCTGCAGAGGGAATCAAGTGTCAAATTCGACATTTCCACTGTGGTAAAACTGTCAACAAAACAAAAAACACTTTAAATTCATCCTTAACTTATTCATCGGAATCAATAAATAGCGTGATTATTTTGTATCATTTTTGCATGTTGAATAATCTTACCCCACCCACATATATTTATACCAAAATATTAACAAGTTTCCCCTTCTTAACAGTCTAAATAACGAATTGTCTCAAATTATATGTTTCATACAGTCTATCGTTACTTTAGTTTGACATTTGGAGGATAAAATGAAAATCTGACTTTTGGAACGACTAAGCTGACACCGCGAAATAGGTACGCAGGACATCTAAAAGCCCGTTCACACGATCCCGAATCGGCGGTTTTTGCCGTATCGTCGATTTTACCGTTTATCTAGTGTCAAAATAATTAAATGAGTATATTCAGACGATACGCCATTTAACTTCGGGTTTGTATCTGCAAATCGTTTTCGGTCGTACGGTAAAAAAAAAAACAGATTCCGCTCATAGTGACATTGTATTTATAGACAGTGCGTTCAGACGATTCGATATTTTGACCGAAAGTGCGTCATTTTTTGTCCGGGCTACTGTCGAAAAATGTATTGCTTGTATATAGTCGTTGTGGGTCGTCGGTGTAGGGTTGAGTACGGTGTACGGTAAAATTACCGTACCGTCTGAACACTCCAACCGAAAGGCACCGAATCTAGAAAATATCCGATACGGTGAAAATACCGAATCGTGTGAACGGACTCTCATAGACATCTAGCGACTCCAAACTTGTTTTCTAATTTCTTTAACTAACGTCAAATGAAAGCATTCAGACAAAAATTGATGCATTTTTCGTTCAGTATAAGTAGTAGAAGTAACTTTTATTGAGATCTCATTTTCATTACATTTGTATTATGCGTAAGTCTAATTCAGAAACCAAAGTTCGAAGTGGTCTGGCTACTCAACTTTTTGATATTTTATTTGTTTAACAACACAAAACTGAAATACTTTAGGCTTTATATCCACTGGAATTAATTATTAAAATGCGTTCAGTCAACAAGCCGATGCGATGACATTTTTCGTTCAGTTAAAACATATAACTGATACCGCGTTTACAAGGAGAATTGAATCCGAATTGAATCAGGATTTAGCGCCGTATAAACCTGGATCGGATCGATATAGGATTACTCGATCCAATGCCACTGAAAGAGGTGAATCGAATCGAAAATTTGGTTGTAAACCTGAATTGGCGAATGGAGATATTGGTGTGTGAGGTTTTTCTTGAATGCGTGCGATAAGTTTTTTACTTCTTGTTTCTTCTAAGCAAAAATACTCCATTCAAATAAAATATATAAATATTTTTGCTTCTAAACTGAATTTAATTTGGGGCTTGTATTTGTGTTGAGAGCATTGTTATAAAATTTGAAATTTATTTGAAAGTTATTCACGTAGCAGTACGCACACAAATAAAACCCAAATGTCATTTCGATTCCATTTGAATTCGATTCCTCGATCCAGTGCCACCATATACCTGGATCGAAATTTCAATTCAATTCGATTCCTGGATCTCCTCTTGTAACCAGGGTATTATATTAGGATGCGTTGAGATTAATTTCCCTTTCTGACTCATAGTATTGTGATAGCAGTTATTTCGCATATGATTCATTTTGAAACTTTTAACCTGCTCCACTTGTAGACATAAAAAAAAATCAATTTCCTACAAAAACGATAGGTTCATGCATATGGTATAGGTAAGGTAGTGTGTTATTGCAAAATGTCCCTCCATGTCATTTTTCAAGTTACCCTGTGTTTGTTCCAGATCAAAAACAACCCTTATGTGTGATGACGTGCTAATGGAAAAGTTCAGTGATTAAAAGGACTTTCGACTTCAAGTCAATCGAAGACCGAGAAACTTTTGCGTAGACTCTTGTTTTTTTGCACCACATTATCAATATTCAGTTCTTGAACCAAAATACTACCCCGCATGGATGTAGCCTTTAAAATTATCAAATATTTTCCTTGTTTGAATTCAAGATTTATCGCATACCTTACCCTAATTTACGTTTGTAACATTTTGAGAATTACATACATAAGCATAAGTAATAAAAACAAACAAAAAAAACTTAAAACAAGGGGCCCAACTACAAGCTGGACGATTAAATTCGTTCCTGAAAATATACACAAGCGAGACTGTCCGTCGACAACGTCATACGGCCGCCAACATAAACGACAACACGACGAAGGACGCGACGTGGCACACTGTGGAACCGATTCAGTTAAAGTACGAGCGAAGTATAAAGTACGTGTGTTGTGTAGCTAGGCTAGTGCTAGGTGTATACATATACACACATATATACATATCTATATAAATATATAATATATATATATAAGTAAGTTCACGTACGCCTTGGTTGGTTATAGCAGCAGAAGAGAATCAGCAGTAGAAGCGTGGGTACACAAAAGAAAAGAAATCATGTGGAAGGGGTGAATTTCCGCCGCTCTCTAGAGAGATAACATGATATGGTAATGCAGGGTGGCAACTGGGGGTGGCAATGACTAGGATATAGCGGTTGGGTACGTATACCTACCTACTCTAAACTTTAAGGAATGAGTTAGGGTGCCTCGTTCTATACCTATATCTCTACCTACTCTATGGGAGCTACAGTGTGGTGGTGGACAAATGAGTTGAACCATGGGGCTGAAAAGGGATGCTTGTCTTTAAAATAAAAAAAAATATATTTTCTTCTTCTTTTTCTATGGAATATTTCACTGTTTGGTTGTTGTTTGGATTTGAATTGGGAGATTGGGGTGTTTTATATTTTTTCTTCTTCTTTTCCTTTTTTTTTCTTTATCATCTTTTCTATTTGGGCTGTAGTTGGTGGGGTTGATTTTTGTTAAAAATCTTTAAGCCACTGAAGCAAGTAATGGATAGCAGAGAAAATTCCAGCAACTCACCAAGCGCATGTATGTATAAAGAATTTGGACTTTCGGCGAGGGCTTGAAACATACTGTACATTCATATACTATAAGTTGAGTATAGCAGCAGCAGTAGGTAGGTACATACATATATGCGAATGTGGAAATTATGTAATCATCAAGTGAATGTCACGACTCGACTCAGTATATACTATATGCATATATTTTGTAGTTGTTATTATCGTTGCGAAATATCTATTCATAATAATTTTATTTTTGCTCGAGAGGTGACATGTTCCTTTTTTTTTGTTGTACTTCTTTTTGTTTTCATTTATTATTAATATAATGTACATGAATACGTATATTATAATAACATGTCAGATAAGATGTTGGGTTTGTAACGAAATTTATTTTAATTGGAACTGCCTGGCCTGGAGCACAAGTAATCAGTTCTACAGTAATATTTATGTACATATAATCATATATGTACCTATTCCAAGTATATGTTTATATATACCTACATTTAAAAGTATTATATATAAATATGTACATACATACATGATTGTCCAATCAATCAAATGTGTCCAAAATGTCGACAAATAAGAAAAAAAAAGAACAAATTACAAATTGAAATACATAAGGCTTGTGGTATAGTCATGAATAATGTACATAGCTTCGTGGGAATCGGGGTTCTTTAAAGATGTTGGTTGGTTTGCTTTTCTTTTAAAAAATTACAAACCAATAATGTTACTTTTGTTTTAAACTCTACCCAAATTTGGAATTTTTATGAATTTTTTATTCTAGATGTAAGCTACCCCTATTATAATTTGTTGTTCTAAATGTAAGCTACTCCTCAATGTTCGAAACGTCAAACATCATCGATTCATGTTCGAATAGTAAAACGTAATCGACGATTGTTTGACGTTTGGGACAGACAGTATTCCCTCCTTTTACACATTCTTATTCTTCTTTTAAACGAGACTAGACACGCCAAAAATTGTTAAAGGGATTAAAATTCAATTAAAAAAATTAAAATAAACCTAAACCAAAAGAAATATCGTTTTAATAGAATAAATGTAGGTTGCTTAATCTTTTGCTAAAGGAGTTGATGACGTCGATGAAGACTTAATGAATGGATGGAATGATAACTTAAATTATTACTATACATATCTTCAAAAAACAATAACTGAAGATTTAAAATAGCCTTGGAAATTATGTAATTCGGCGTTTCAAGAGACAAGAGAAAATTCAAAAAACAAAACTAATTTCAACTTCTGAAAATAGTGGTAGTAACACAAACATTGCGGATTTCTTTATGGAGTCAAATCCGTTGACTAGGAGCATCATTGCCTTTTCGCAAAATAATGCCGTTTTGAGTTATGTGACGCATCGCTTCTTCAATCACCTGTTTGTATACCTACAGCTTAAATACAACATTTTAATTATTTGTTACATTGTTTCGTGAGACGAACACAAATAAGAGAAATCAATAGAGCCGCACTTCTACTGACAAGTCTGATATTTATTATCAAGCGAATGCCCAACAGTACAAAGGTGTGTACAAAATTGTTTTTCTATTACAGTAAGATGCGTTGGCCTCGTTTCACCAACAGAAACCTGACAAATACAGAAATTGACCAACATTTACAACTGATGGACAAACAATAAAACGAACGATGGAACGGACAATACCAAAGTACAAAGAACGGTACCAAATGGACGCTTACAGAAACGCGACTATTGACGCACTACGCAGGCACAAGAGTGGTTTACTAACAAGACTCAAAAACTTGTACAGACGATTTACAGAACCACACGGCTTGGAGGTAAGGACACTGAAGTCGTCAATAAAAAATGCCAATCTGTTGATCAAGGAGAACTACAGGTTATCAATTAACAAGTGCTGGGACCGTAAGATCCAGTCAGTTAATTCCAGTGACCCTAGTATGTTCCCTAAAATCAACAAGATATTCAGGAAAAAGAACGATAATGACCTTCCGTGTCTGAAAATCCAAAGAACTGAAGAGAACTCATGACAGCGCAAATAGATCCAGAAGAAGCCATCTTTGACGATGACTTTTATATAATTGAAGATCCGAAGGAAACAGTGGAGGTGGTGGGAGCTGCTTTTCAACAAAAGTACAAGGTGGAAAACAGAGCCCTACTTAATCACTTTTACCTTCGAAATGATAGACACAATGGCGATCTGAGAACTGCGGTTTCTTGCGGTTCAATGACGATTCCTTGGCAAATGCCATAATCGCCTAGCAAACGGGACCAAGTCCCTTGTTAGTGACGAAAGTTGAGCTTCAGCTCATCTTCAATTCAATAATGAACAAAAAGTCAGCAGGTGTCTATGGTATATCCAACGTTGTACTAAGACATTTACCGATGGAGGCAATTGATTGATTGATGAATATACATACCACACTCTTCAATAATGCACTGAATAAGTGCAAGCAAAGTCTCAAAAAAAGAAAAAACAAAGATTCTCGCATTGTTCTCGAAAGATCCAACTTTGACTTTACGTGAAGCTGCTGTGAAATTGATAGCAAAAGGTGTTGACATATCTTACGGAACGAAGTATCGCAATACTTTGGAAAACCAAATCTGCTAAGCAATGGTTTATCAAGAAAAATGAAAGCTGTATCCTTCAAGAGGACAACGATCCAAAACATCGGAGCCGAGCGAGTAACGAGTGGAAGGCGCAAAACGGAGTTCTCACTTTAGATTGGCCATCTCAGTCACCGGTTGCAAATCCAATATAGAAAATGTGTGGCTGATGAAAATGCAGCTTCGCACACGCAAGCCATTTAATTAACATAGATCAACTTTCTCGACAAATTCGGAATGTTTGGAGGTCTTTTCCGGTAGAATATGCAGAAAAACTAGTGCAAAGTATGCCCCGACGGTAGGAGGCCTTAATTAACAATGCAGGAGATTGGACTTGCTATTAACTTATTTGCACTGAGTATTGACGTACAAATTATCAATAAATTTGCCAATTTTCGGAAAATCAATTGTTGTTAGTATTTAACAGTGACCACGCTCTTATGTAACATACTGTAGTGTGTGCAGCTTAAGGGAGAAAGAAAACATCCAGCACTTCTTGGGCAGATGTCCGGGTTTAAAGGAATTTAGGGTGGCCTTCCTTGGGAAAGTTTGGTTAACAAAAGCGGAAATAATCCAGGTGCTCAATGGAGAAAACAGCACCAGTTTTGAAGGACTTCCGAATTTTATCACTGTAGCCTTACCATTCCGAAATGAACTATAGTGAGAGAATATAAACAGTAAAAAATTTTCTAAAAAGTATAACCAAATTTGAATTGAAACTAATAATTGTTATAATATGTACGTGAATTCAACAACCCGACAGACGACGTTTGTCAATGTCGTAAGTTTTAACGTCAAAAGAAGCTTATAATATAATCTTATTTAAAAATGATAACTTTTAGATATTAAGTTGGAAATAAAAAACATTTTACTACCACTACTTGTGGCCAACAACTAAAGTTTATAAAATGATCATTCATTATCATCGCCTTTTTTGAAGTTTGGTTTCTTTATGGTAAAACACTTATTTACGAAGAATAAATACGAAGCATTAGATAATAGGCGATAAAGTTTCTTTTTATGATTAATGACAAACCAAAGGGTTAATTCGTTTAAAGAACCTGCTTACCTACATGATAATCTCTTAAGATACCAAATTTGTTGCAGGTACCCATCACAATATGGATCCAATGTAACCATTTCAGAATAAAAGTTTTAAAATCTGAATGGCTGAATCACAAACACGCTTCAACCTCGGCTTCGTCAGCGTTACGGTGGGCCTGCTTCGAGGTTGCTTTGAATGACATTTCTATTATTTCATCCCTTCAAAGAGCAAATATTTTGTTTGTTGACATTTTTTTACAGCTGTTGAGCTGTCAGACAAAGCAAATGTTCAGATAATTGAACTAGAGCTTCCGATTGGAGTCACATTACGTTACATTAAGTTCTTTTCCTTACGATTGTCAAACGAAACGTGAGGACGAAGATCCATTGTCATCCAACGTCAGGCGAATCTGAAGCGTGTTTGTGTTTCAGGCATAATGTTCTTTTTGAAGTAAGTTTTACCATAATACCTAATTGTAAACAGATCAATGCAAATTTACAACGTAATGATCTGCCATTAAATACTTAATTTTCGATTCCCAAATGTGGATTGATTGAAAGTTAAACCACACTACTCTAAAGGAAGTTGCTATTGAAAAATGAAACAAATGGCGGGGTTAGACGATATAAGGAACATCTATGCAGTCAATTGCATTTCTTGAACACAAATTTTGACCCATGCAGGTAGTTAGTTCTTCAGGTGTCATTAATTTTTAACTTGAAACTTTACTTTTCTAATCTTTACTTTCAGTTGTTTGCACAGAAAATACAAAAATTAACGGTAATTTTTACTTACAAAAACGCCTCTGAAAAACTCTCATTATGAGATTTATTTTGCAGGTAAGTGAGAGGAAGTACTTAGTGCTTTTCCAATTATAAAAGGAACATATTTAAACAAAAGTTTAAATTTCATTATGCAAACAACTTCAATTCTCAAATGAATATAATAATATTATAAGCTGATATTTTAATAAAATTAGACTTAGCTTGATAGCAAGGGATGTTTAGCTTGATTAACACTCTAGTCAATTTTCTAAAAAAATTTCTTTCGACAGCTCGCTCCAATTATGAAAGTACTAGAAACTTAACTGAATCCATTCAGCACTCAATCAAAGGTCAAAATATCAGCTGGTGTGATGAAGTCATAGCATGTAATTTAAATTCAAACCTGGTTATAGTAAGTAATACGAGGGTTGGTACTGATATTTCTAGTTCTGGCCGTCAGGGCCGTCGCTATGTGTCATTTTTAACGGAAAGTTTGACATTTTTAACCATAACCTTCTACAGAACATGTTTCTTTTAAGTGCGGTTTTTGTTGTTGACACTTGCTTGAAAAATGCATCTCGGAGCAAAAAATGGAATTAACTCGTGAACATTTTCTTGCGATTATTGTTCATAACTTTCGACGTGGATTATCAAGACAAGAGTGCAGCGATGAACTTAATTCTTTCTACAGCGATAAAGCACGATCTTGTAAAAAACTGGTATAAGGTCTTCCAAAATCGGTTGTTGTGCCACAAAATATCGATGCGGTGCATGAACTGATAAAGCAAGATCGACATGTTACATATCGTGAGATAGAGTCATCTTTGGGCTTTAGTATGACAAGCATTAATAAGTTATTACATGAACATTTGACCTTGAAAAAGATTTGTTCGCGTTGGATCCCGCATAATCTGACAAAAGCCCAAAAGAAGGCTCGTGTCGATTGGTGCAAGGAAGTGGTGAAAAAATACGGTCAAGGTCCATCAAAGGCTGTGTATAATATCTACACAGGTGACGAATCATGGATCTATGCGTATGAACCCGAAACAAAACAGCAATCGACTTCATGGGTCTTCGAAGATGAGCCAAATCCAACAAAAGTTTTTCGCGGAAGATGCATATCGAAGCAAATGGTTGCCTGTTTCTTTGGCATTACCTGTCACGTGGCGACAATTGCGTTAGATTAACGAATGTCGGTCAATTCTGAATGGTATACGACAATTTGTTTGCTAGAAGTCATCGGAGAAATTCGAAAAAAGCAGAAGAAGAGGCTAATCACTCTTCATCATGACAATCCAAGATCTCACACATCGGCTCAAACAAAGGAATTTTTGACCAGCCAAAACATCAAATTAAAGGGTCATCTGCCGCACAGTCCTGATTTGTCACCAAATGACTTATTTTTATTCCCGCACATTTAAAAAAATGCGCGGACACCGTTTTTCTACCCATGAAGAAGCCGTTGATGCATTCAAAAACTTTGTTTTGGAGGTACCTCAATCGGAGTGGAAAAATTCGTTCAAACGCATGCAAAAGTGTATTGCTCTTCATGGAGAATATTTTGAAAAACAATAAAACCAATTTTAATCGGAGTTCTTTGTTTTTTCACTATTAGGCCAGAAATATAAGTAGCATATTTGAAAACTGATTTTTAAGAAAAGGTCAGAATTCTCAAATTATGTTTCAACTAATTTTTAAATCAATTTTCGTGTTACGGTGGAAGGGTATTACATATCTACAAAGTATACAACTTTAGTTTCATAAATATATTTGCACAAAATCATACCTACATACTTCAAAATACATATTACATAAGTATTTATATTTCTAAAAACAGGATAGGTTGGTATGTAATTATTCAAACCCACTAAAAGGTTAGGTTAGTTAAATACATATATAATAATGTATCTATAATTTTCAAACCAAAAATTTATGATAAAGATAACCAATGCTCTGGTAACTTTTTGTCAATTCCAAAAGCGTTCCAAAGCCATTAACAAACTCTACAACAACTCCCCGGAGGGATAGTAATAATAGAATGTAGAAAAAAGTCTTCCAGCATAGCACAGCTCAACGGCAAAAAAAACAACAACCACCCTTTTTTTTTACGTTTTCCGTAGGTTTCCTTCGTATTGGTTGAAATACAAAACATTAAAAAGAAAAAAAAAAAGAAAACAAGAAAAACAAAAACGACTAAAAATATAAAATTGGTTGGGATGTATGGTGCGGTGCGTGGGTGGTAAAAATAGAGAGTTGGGATAGTAGTCAAAATCATCCCTTGTTAGCAACGAAACAAGTGAGTAGGTAGGTGTAGATACCCACTTACCTATCAAATTCGAAATATAAACATAAAACAAAAACTTTTGTCTATTAATATTTGTGTGTCTTTCTGTATGTTTCTAAATATAGACCTAAGATTAAAATTGTAATCAAGCTCAAATTAATATAAATATGACCTTTAATTTACATATAAATACCTAAATAGCATCATAAAATTGTATCAATCTTGATGATCAACATCAAAACTACGTATCTAGGATATTACAGTCCTTGGTCATATTTTTAGACGCACTGCAGAATTTTTATAATTATTAGATTCTAAGCGATATTTATAACGTTCCTGAATGGAGAACCATACATTTTTATGCAAGATGGTCCATAAAAACTTATTTGAGGGAAGTAAACATCCCTCTGTTGGACTGGCCGGGAAACAGCCCTGATATATACCCAATTGAAAACGTGTGGGAGCTGATGAACAGGGAAGTAGCTTAAGATGCGGTCACTTATTGAAAGAGTAATTCACGTGTGGAATTTCAACCCACAAATGCAGGAAACAGTCAAATCATATATTGACAGTACGCCGCGCAGAATTGAGGCTCTTATTAAAGCAAAAATTACAAAAAAAAACTGAAAATATTAATTAAAACAAAAATTTAATAAATCTGTTGCTTTATTTCTATAATTTCTATACAAAAGTAGGAAACAGTTTATATTCTGCGTAAAAACTAATTTAAATGCTTTACAATATTCGAAAACCTGATTAAAATAGCTGAAAATTGAGATTTTCCATAAAATCTAAAGTGCGTCTAATAATATGGCCAGGGACTGTATGTACACAATTATAAATAAGAAGAAAATGGAGAGTCTAGGTAACAAGGCATCGATTAAAGAAAAAAAAAAAAATTTCTAAAAATTGTCATTGAAAATACTTCAAATCTAGGTATGGATGCCTAAATACATATTATTTTAAATTATTTTCATTGAAACTCAACCTTGAACTCTAAAGATGTTCGATGTTCCAGCGGAACAAAAGAACCGGAAAATATAAAAATTGTAAACCCTAAAACATTCTGTTGAAGACGATTTGTCAGCAGAAAATCAAAATAACTTTCTATTAATTAATGTTTAGTGGCAAAACAAGATTAACCAGGAAATTATAAAATTTCACAAATGTTCACAAATCCAATCTTAACATACCTTGGGTAGGGTACCAAGTTAGGTAGTCACAGAAACAAACAAAAAATTCATCCCTTCACATTAATTTTTTTTAAAAATCGGTATGAAAATGGAAGTTCATAGTTTTTGTTTGTAAATTCTCTAAACTAAACTAGATACATAATTGGGTATGCGGTATGCCTCGTTTGCACTGGATTAAGATACCTACCTATGTACATTACGAAGTGAAACTTTCTTTTGACCCAAAAAGAAAAAAAAAAATACATATTATGTATGTATATTTATATCTACCTATATAAAAACAAGAAAACACCGCTAGATGCATGAACCACACACGCCATATTCTTTTCTTCATTTATTTTTTTATTGAAGCATTTATTTTAATTTTTTTTTTAGTTGAACAACCACTCCTCGCCATAATAATACGCGGCAGAATATACCTACAATATAATATAAATACGCACACCACACAGGTGCTGCTAGTGCCAAGAGTTCCAAGACCAAGAGCACCAATGGCTAATTGTGTGACAGGTGTAAAGAGTGTGTAGGGTACAATATATACAATCCATGGAAATGTATCTAAACCAGGATCAAGAGTGAAAATAACAGCAACTCTAATTAAACAAAATACACATCGACGGATGGTTGGATGGTTGGTTGGTCAGGAAGAGTGAGGCCAAAGGATGAAATTGGAATGGAATTGAGGAGGAGGTAAACCGGGTTCAGGTTCGGGTACCTCGGGTACCTCACCGTCACTATGGGAGAGAGAAAATTAGAAAATCAAAAGAGGAGCGCTTGTGGGTGGGATGATGGAGTGAAGTGCGCTGAAGGAGGAAAGGGAGAGTAAAACTATAAATCGAGGTGGAGGTGGAGGGGTACGAGCACGGGCATAAGAACTTACATATATTGTGAAGTTAAAGTAAGTAAAGTACCTACCTGCACGATGACGATGGCAGCAGCGACAATAGTGGGGTCAATAATTTCAAAAAGAACAACAACAAAAAAACGATCGTTTAGATTGCCTTTGCTTGTTTCTGGTTCCTCTTTCCTATATCAATGGAGATGGGCGACGAGCGACGTACGATGGTCGATGCGGTGAAGCTTGGCGCTGTCCGATGTGGTGGCACTATATCGACTCGGTGTACATATATGTAGGTATATACCTATTTATATAGAGCTACACGTCAATACAGAAATTCTATATAAGTTGCATGGAAATTAAAACGCATAAATAGGCATAAGATACCAGAACAACAAAAAAGAAAACTAAACGGTTACGCTTCCAGATGAAACGAAATTTTAAAGAGAATTGTACACGAGAAACATTTTTCCTTTTTTTATTTGAATCTTATTTCAATTTCTTTGAATTAATTTTGCATCTTTTTTTGCACTTCTTTCATTTGGAAAGGGGTAGTGGTTGTGGTTGTGGATGGCGGGGGCATAAACTCGCTGGCAGTGGCAGTGGTGTTAATGTTGATGGTGGTGGTGGTGGAAGCGAAGGCGACTAACTCAAACTGCTTTTTGTATTTTTTACTTTTTATGTGTTTTTCCGCTTTTCTCTTGAATTATTTCAATGTGAAGAAAGCACGTGAATTATTGCGATTCCTATCAGCAAGCAAATGGGAAGTAAATTTTGTATGACTTTGCTTTTTAACGAGACACCCTATGCTCTAATAGTCCTTTTTTTGTAAATTCTTTTATCACCACTCACTGGACACAGCCATTATCGGCAGAATCAGAATCAGAATAGTAAAAAATGACATTTTTATTGTTTTCGAAAACAATAACAACCGTGATAATAATAATATAACTGTTAATTTCTTTTGTTTTGCATGAGGAAAACCGAGAAAATAGATAATAATTGGAAGTGACAAGGAGGTGGTAAGAAAAATATTTTTATAGGTAGATTGAAAAACTTTTTTTTTTGTTGGTTTTTCTTGTCGATCCTCTTTTGATTGCCTCTTCCTTAGTTTATATAATGCACAAGTGTTTGTGTGTCACCGCGCGTGAACCGTGAACACAGCCGTAGACGAGGAAGATAGAAGACAGAGAGAGAGACAAAAATGCAAACACACTTACACAAAGAGCGAGAGAGCGAGTGAGAAAATTTATGCCGCGCTGAACACCGACTAACACACACACTTACACTGATTTAACAAAAACGACACACACTAAATCGATTATCGCATCGTTTCATTTAAAAGAATTGAATGGAAGACGGGAGACAGGAGAAAGACACAAAAAAAAGAACTTCAAAATTTCAAACTGTGTATCTTCTTTTTTTTTTCTTCCACACAGTTTGCACTTCTTGAAGATGTGAGAATTTTTTTTTTCTTCTTTTTGTAGGTAATTACTTTTTTATCTCGTGAGAATGTAAATATTTCGTGAAATGTTGATGCACTTTGCACTTGAACACAGAAATAAAAAAGAAAACTTATTTTATTTTGTTTATACACAACGGTGATTAGGAAAAAAAGTTTTTTTTTTATAATTTTTGTTTCTTCTTTTTTTCTTGAATTGTATTTTTCTATGCACAGGTCCGACGAACCGACGAGCTGCACACTTTGCTGGCCAGACACACCGACGTATAATAAAAGATTTTTTGTGAATTTTTCTTTGAGATTTGATTCTTTTTAGTTTTTGTGCGGTGGTATTTGTGGGATATTTGGAAAAGGTGGGAAAACTAATTGCGTTGGATGCTTTCTGTCGGAGATGAATGCATTCAGAGTTTAAGTGATAAGGGCGAGTGTTGTGAGGTAATATCGTGAATGACAAGAAGGTGTCGCTGCTGTTAACGGTAGATTAAAGTGTACACTTAACCCAAGAGTAGCTATTTTGTTTTTACTGCAATGTAGAAATACAAATTCTGAGGCAAGAAGTATTAATTGAAATCTATTCATGTCAGAAATCAAGAGGCTCAACTTTTATTTACCGCATTTGATAGACACGCGAACATAAATAACAATCATGACAGTATTAGGGTGAGGAAACATTTATGTCTATTTTTAATTAATCACATACACCAAACACGAAAATAGTTTATTTTGACATTTCTTCTCTGTTTTTTTTTTTGTTTCAGGGATGCCATACTTGTTTTTTGGAGAATTTGTTGAAAATTTACCATTTATAGTTCTTATTTTCACGTAGATAGATTTTAGGAAAATTGAAGGTACTTTTTAAAAAGAACAAAAACAAAATTAAATATTTTGTATATATGTAGGTATATACCCCTCTGCTTGTATGCCGTACTAATCATTAAAAAAAAGTATTTGATTTGTATACAGTGACTCCAAAAAAAAAAATAAAGTTAAATGGGAAAAAGAAAACTTTTTTGACTTAACGTTGATTACTGTCTTTTATACTTTAAACCTGTTCCCCTATCTTACTCTAAACAAATCAGAAGGATATCCGTATAGCGCTAATGGAAAGTCGCCCCAATAAAGATTCTAAGAGACATATGTCCCGTTATTTCTCCTGCAACTATCTGGAAAAGATTTTTAATGTGAGTAAAACTTCAATATCAATTCAAATTAATTTTTATTTTAGACCATGTATCAATTTTTTTGATAATGGATAATGGAAATATATATATTTTGTATTCCTATTTAATTCGATAATTAATTGTCAGATTGATAATGATAATCCTCTATACAAATTCTAGACAGCTTTCATCGAACTGAATATCACTTTATCGAACTTTTTATTTTGTTCTAAGCAAATAGAAAATACTTCAGAATACTCAGGAAAATTCTCTCAAAAAGTCCAACAATAACCAGTGCTTTAAAGACAGAAGCAGGCACGTGGACTATCACAGATGAAGAATCTCTTATTTTATTATTAGACACCCACTTTCCAGGTAGCTCTAACATACTCAACGACTTAACATCAGAGTCTCAAGCTTCCACAAGCGATTTAGTTGATCTAATAACGCGGGAAAAACTGCAATGGACCATAGATAGCTTTGATCCATATAAATCTCCAGGACCAGATGGAATCATTCCGGCCGAACTACAAAAATGCTCAGACATGATCATTCCACCATTGGAAATCATTCTGACGAGCTGTTTAAGGTTGAGATATATTCCCAAACCTGAAGAATGGCAAAAGTAGTCTTAATTCCTAAAGCAGGAAAACCCTCCCACGTTAACCCTAAAGATCTACGACCAATCATCCTTCTTAAAACCTTGGAAAGATTGATTGAAATTTACATCAGACATAACTTAAAACCATGTCTCATTTCCACAGCTCAACATGCTTACTCTAAGGGAAAATCAGTAGAATCAGCACTTCATTCGCTGGTACGTATATTATTGAATATTCCCTCTAATACAAAGAATATAACCTAGTAACGTTCCTAGATATTGAAGGAGCTTTCAACAACGTCAGTTACTAGGCGATCACAACAGCAATGGATAAGCTGAAATTAGAGAAATCACTCATAGATCTAATAAGTCTCATGCTCAAAAGCAGGACAATAACTTTTAGTATGAGGAGTTTTACTACCACCAGATCGGTGATTCGAGGCACCCCCCAAGGTGGGCTCCTTTCTCCTCTTTTATGGAACATGGTAGTAAACGACTTACTAACATCATTGGAAGCAGAGGGTTTCAGGGTGATTGCCTATGTAGACGAGGTTGCAATATCTGTAACTGGGAAACACCCCCAAGTTCTCTCGGAACTCCTATACAAAATGCCTTAAATAGGCTAACAAAATTTGCTAAGCAATATGGCTTGGACGTCAATCCACATAAAACAGAACTAATACTCTTTTCGAGAAGGTATAAGATTCTTCAGATTAGCCCACCCAAGATTAATGGAATACCATTAAGCTTTTCCTACCAAGCTAAATATTTAGGCCTCATTTTAGACAAAAATCTAAATTGGAAGGCAAATATTGATGAAAGAGTAAAAAAGGCTACTGTAGCGCTTTTTACTTGTAAAAAGGCCATAGGATTAAAATGGGGCTTCTCCCCAAAAATAACCCACCGGCTATACACTTCGGTAATCAGAACGATACTAATTTATGAATTTGTCGTATGGTGGACTGCACGGGACAAGATGGTAAATCTAAATAAGCTCATCAAAGTCCAGCGGTCAGCAGGTATGTGCATCACAGGAGCACTTCGCTCAACACCAACCGCAGCACTGGAAGTGCTTTTAAACCTAACACAGTAACAGTAGCAATACTGGACATACTACTACTCTAGACTATACCACCCCAAAAATGGTATTCGGTAAAAGCTTCCATGTGTCCATCCCGTCAAGATCCTCCTGGGAAGAAGAGAGACCCCTGGAAGACGATGCGGTACACTTCTATACAGACGGTTCAAAGACCGATTACGGAGTTGGAAGTGGTATCTATTCGGAACAACAGAATCTCAGTCTATCATCCAGATTTCCCAATCAATGTAGTGTATTCCAGGCAGAAGTAATGGCGATTAAAGAGGCACTATCCTGGCTCAAAGAAAACGTTATATCTTGCAAGGATGTACGAATCTTCTCGGACGGCCAAGCAGCTCTTAAATCTCTCGTGTCTGTCTCCACAAACTCTCAAATAGTCCACGATTGTCGATCATCTCTGAATGATTTAAAATCATTTGGGTGCTGGGCCACAGAGACATTCCGGGAAATTGCAAAGCTGATGAGCTCGCCAAAAACGGAACACTTCTGCCTAGTGTTAGACAAAAACATAACATAGGAAGACCACTTGCTACATGCAAATATATTCTCAAACAATATGCTCTAGAATCAACAAATGGTAGATGGTCCAGAGTACCACCTGCCTAGCAACCATGCAAATATGGCCAAGTATTGACTTAAAACGGTCAAAAGGCTTGATATCCCTGAGCAGACAAAGGATAAGCTCTACAATTGGAGTAATAACAGAACACTCACAAACTACACAAATGACCTCTGTAGAAGCTGCATGGACGAGGAGGAAGAGGAAACAGTCCAACACCTTCTATGTACATGTCAAGCACTCTCCATTAGAAGGAATAACTTTCTCGGTAATCTTAAGCCATTCCAATTTCCCTTTTATTAACATTGATCTTTGGATTTGTTTTATTTGTTTAAAATTTTTTCGTCGAAAACATCACAGATCCATCTTCTTCTTCTTGCTGCTGCTTAACCTTATACCAGTCCATAGGGCCAAAAATGTCTTTTTAATACTTCTTTTGTCTTTCGATAAGACCAAAGTCTTGATCACAAAGTAAGTAAGAGTGTGGCTGCTCAATAGAAATTTGTGATCAATTTTATTTACAAGATAGTCACTATGCGAAACAATATATTGGCACAAAACGGACATCTTATCATTCCTATTTTGCCCAACTCACTTGTCTGTGTACATAATTAAATTTGAGGTACTCCCAAAATATTTAATATAATGCAATAAGCAGCTGTCAATTTCTTGGGGACCTCTTGATCCAACCGACTCATCCCAAATATACATATAAGCTTTGTTCTTTATCATGTCATGGATACCTAGACAATTTTTCAAAAGCTGCCTCTTATAATAGCACATACCCCTTGAAATGACTGGAGTTGGCAAGGTTTTCATAAGATCAAATGCAATTACGGAAGTGTCATTAGATTTCTTTGCTTTTGCCGCATCATTTCTAATGCCATTTTATGCCGACTCCGCTTTTCTAAGATACAATTCATTTTTGATTTCGCTTACTGTACAATTTTGGTGCAGAAATAGCGTATGTATTTGGAATTGATTAATTTAAAAAAAATGCATAATTCAGAATTGGCGTAAGTGGGTTACGCCATTTCTGTCCTACGAAAAATTGCGTGTAGAAACAATGTTTCAATAATTTTGTGTAGGTTTATGAACAAATCTGCATACAAAGAAAATTTTATTTTGATCATGTTATTGTAATAAACTCAAAATTGAAAAAAATAATGGTTACACCACTACTACTCTTAATGCCTCAATTTTCCTTTCACTTTTTTTTATTTTCTGCAGTGTTCACTTTCACCTCTATTTAACAGTAATCAACTTGATTTCCAAAATCAAGTGAAATAAAAAAAAAGATATAAATTGAAAATTCAGTAAAATTGTTTTCAGATTTCTATCATTTTAAATCGATTTTATAACTTCGAAATCACTAAAGTGTAATTAAAGCAGCTGAAATACAGGTATCTCGTCAGTTAAACAAAGCATAATTTTTATAATACTTACTTACTTACTTAAGGTGGCGCTACAGTCCGGGGCGGACCTGGGCCTCAACCAACAAGCGTCTCCAGAGAGGACTTTACTTCTCAATTGCCTTCTAAGTCCAAAGAAGCAGCGATTTGCAAGAGTTATTCTTCGTTTGATTTCAGCGCTGATGTCGTTGCCTGCATTAATAGCGGTGCCTTGGTAGACAAAGTCCTTAACTACCTCAAAGTTATAGCTGTCCATGGTGACGTTTTGTCCAAGACGTCGTCGTTCAGTGTCCTTTTTTGATGACAGCTTAAACTTGGTCTTGCCCTCATTGACTAAACCCATCTTCTTCGCTTCCGTCGCAATAATTTTTATAATATCTTGTGTTTTTATTTGTTTTGTACTTTTCAATGAAATATCACTTCGGAATAATCTAGTCGAATTTAAATCATTTGAAAATCGCAATGTAGAACACGGAAATTCACTTACTTTTAACTTCGAAAAGAAAAAAAATCGATATCGATAAAAGTGAATTTCAGAATACTAATTTTCTTATAAACAGATTTCAATATTTCATTTCGAGTGAAAGTGAAATACAGAACATATCTGAATATTATCATATTACATGTTGAAATTATTGAAATAAAAACTTGCCCTTTTTAATATTCAGAATAAGACTTTTTAGCTTCTAATCTAATGGGGTGGCGCAACAGTCCGTTGTGAACCAGGGCCTAGTGACTTACAACTCTCAACCATTCCTGTGTGCAAGTACAGTTGTCAGGAATGGAAGGGACCTACAATTTAAGGCCGAATCCGAACGGCTAGTTTGAGAAAGCACTTTTTCATGACAAGAATTACTCTTGAAGGATTTGTCAATTCCTCGCAAGAGGCAGTACCCGCGAAAATTATTTTTTTTTTTAAATTAAGGTGGCACAGGCAGGGATTGAACCCAAGACCTCTTGCATGACAGTCCAACGCACTAACCATCATGCTACGGGTACTACACTTTTTTAGCTTATTTGATATTTTATTTATTTACAAAATAATGATATAAATTTAAAACAAAATTAACGATTTTAGTAATTGGTTAAAATTAATAAGCTCAGGGGTAAATATCTCGCCGTAACAAAACACAATTGCCTCACTTAGGCTTTGCCCAAATTAACAAAACCATTTGCTTGTTGTTGCAAATATGCTTTTCTGCATTCCATTTCATCAGCTGGCCTATTATATGGCAACCAAACAGGCTCTCCAACAAAGTAACGCTTTGCTTTGATGTAATTCTGTAAATGTGAAAATAAATACATTATTCCATATGTTTTCTTATGAATAGATAAAGTTTGTTTTTATACAAGTAGTAAGTATTTAAAAGCCAAGAGTAGTATAACGAACAAATACTAATAATTCTTACAAACAAAACTAAACATTGTCAATTTTTCTAAGAATAATGAAATTTTAATTTTTAAGCTTTATTCCTGTTAACGATTCGATTTGGATTCTTCTAAAATTTTAACAGTAAAATATTGACAAAAATTAGAATTTGAGATAGAGAATACTTAAAACAAAAATAACTTCATATAAATTTCTAAACAATTAATTTTACTTAAATAATTAAATAATATGTCTCTCCAATTTTTACTTACATTTACATCCAAAGTAAAGCGATGATAGATTCCAGCTGGGATTACAATCATGTCACCTTTGGATACAGCAATGCGAATCCATTTTTCATCAGCACTTTATAATAAAACAAATTTATTAATTAAAACATTTTTAAAATGTATACATAATAGTTGTAACAACATACTCTCTGACATCAAAATATCCCGATCCATCAATAACAAAACGAATTTCTTCATCTGTATGCAAGTGTTCAGTGAAGAAGGACTTTAACTTGTTTTCGTAGTCAGATAGACACTCTTTTGAACAATTGATCTAAAATAAAGATTACATTCATTTTAACTCTAACATTCCAATTGACAACAAAACTATCACAAGGCTACCAGATAATAATGAAAAATTTACCTCATCTTCGTAGGAATAATTTCTCTTCTTTCTAATCTCAGCCAGAAGAGAATCGTTCTTGTAGTTGTCTGCATCAATCTATAGGTGATTAAAATATAAATAAATTAGTTTCTTAATGACGATCGTGTATTAAACTTAAATTAACTTAACTAAGTGTAATAGGAATAATAGGAATGACAAAGCTAAAAGTACTGTAGTACTTTAGTAGGGCGTTTTCAAATTGCTGCTGTAAAGAATTGTTGTTTCATAATTTGTTTCAACAAAGAAATTAAATGAAAACTTAGCGTTTTTCATCTTTTTAGAAGAACTTTCATTTCGTGAGGTCTTCACTTTCTACACTAGCAATTGAAAATTCCAAAAAATGTCAATCGAATGTTTAGAAACAATTAATAGAAGGCTAACAATAGGAAGGATAACTATGGCAAATGAGTAAGCGAGCTAAAAAAATTGAAAATTGTACATGAAACCAACATTTTTCGAATTATTTCTGTAAGTTTGCAGCGTAATAGGTGTCCTAGCGTCTTTGTCATAAAACAGTTTAATCATGAAGCTATCTTTATACCTTTGTATAAACAAAAGTTATTTTATAAGAATTCTTTAAAATCTAAATGCTGTCGATTAATTTCGATATTCAATCGAATAATCGATTATAATTCGAAAATAAACACATCACTACGACAAAAATAAAAATAATAGCAAACAAACCATACCTTAAAATACTCAACTCCGGTTTTCTTTAATAATTCATCTAAATCCAGGAATTCTTTTGGATTACGATGATGTTCTAGACGTTGATCAGTTTGTTCCTCATCCATGTACCAGGCCTGAACCATTATAGCAAAATTAAAGTAAAACAAAACTTTGAAAATAATAAATAACAACAACTGGGCTTTTAGCAAGTTTCACGCTTCCCGAAACAAATCGTAATCGGCTACTGAAATGTTGGACTGCTGAAAAGGTACTAACTAAATGACGATGACAGTTCACTTCACTTAATCTGAACTAAAGCAACAATTGGGTACATTACCTAGGTTAGGTAAGTTCCTACGAATTTCCTTGCCCGTCTCGTCTCTAGATCACGACTCTCAATTAGATAAAGAATCAATTAAATATGCGCAACTTAAGAAGCTGATTTTGATGAATAGGAACTTTCTAGTTACATCTTTAGTTTCTGCATTTACAAGTTGTATTTTGATAAGAAAGAATCAATAATTTTAATGAAAAAATACATTCTATTGAGTACCTACACACTTCTTTATTTTGTTTGCTTTTTTGTTTTGTCAACATTTTTATTTAATGAATTTGATAAGTTTGTTTTCAGAAGAGGGTGGAGGCTTGACGGGGTGGTCGGCGGAACTACATGTCCGACAACAGACTAATGGTTTATGTTCTGTTAGCAAATACACAAACCATAATCGGCAATGAAGTTCAACCTCTTTACTGGGTGGTTCAAATTTCCTTTGTGGTTTTTTAGTGTTTTTAATCAGACAGACCAAGCAAACGAAATAAGGACAACGAACTTCTCTGTATCTGTACGTGGAATGTTAGGTCCCTTAACAGACTACGTGCAGCCGAACAATCAGCGGAAGCCCTAAACTGCTGCAAGGCAGATATTACCGTCATCCAAGAAGTGCGATGGGATAGACCGGCAAACGCAAACTAAAAGATTGCGATGTATACTACGGCGAGAACAAAGACAGCGTCTATTTGGGTGTGGATTTGTTGTTTGAACTAGACCCAGGCAAAAAGTCTTGAGTTTCAACAGTGTGAGTGAGCGCATCACGACAATCCGCATCAAGGCTAAATTCGCCAACATAAGCCTAATATGCGCCCATGCCCCAACAGAGGAAAAAGATGAAGACACCAAAGACATATTCTTCGTGCTCTTGGACAAGACTTATGAGCAGTGCCCTGGCTATGGTTTTAACATTATCTTTGGAGATTTTAACGCCAAGCTAGGAAGAGAAGACATATTTGGTGGCACAACCGGGAGATACAGCCTGCACGACACCGCCTCCGACAACGGATTCAGGCTGATCGATTTCGCTACTGGGCGAGACGTTCTGGTAGCTAGTACGTAGTTCACACATCTCAATATCCACAAGGGGACATGGAAATCTCCTGATCCATCAACCGTAAACCAGATTGACCAAATTGCGATTGACGCACGACACATCTCCAGTATACAGGATATCCGGACATTCCGAGGGACCAATATTGACTCGGACCACTACCTCGTTGTGGCCAAGGTACGGCTACGGATATCCCGGTTCAACCCAAAACAAGGAAGTACTGTGAGAAGTTTCGACGTTAGACGGCTACAATCGCAAGAGACTGCCATGCCATTTCCCGATCTTATTAAGAAATCCTATGCTGCATGCATTAAGCATTGCAAACCACTGGCAACATTGCCTTGCAGCCATCAGAGATGCCCCCTCTGAAGAGGTAGGTTTCATATGGCTAAAACAGCGAAACCTCTGGTTTGACGACGAATGCCGGCAAACGCACACAGCGAAACAAAAGGCATACAAAATGGAGCTGCACAGAAGGACCAGAGCTGCTCGCAAGCTCTACGAGCAGAAGAGGAGAGAGGAACACCGGCTTCTTAGATGGAAAAAAAGAGAGCACGAGAAGCGCTCAATGGAGGATATAGAGGGATGTCACAACAGGAATGAGTTTCGTTAATTTTACCAAAAGGTAAACAAAAACTACCAAGGGTACCAGCCACCAACCGAAGCCTGTAAAGACGATCAGGGAACATCGTAGTAGAACCGCAGTCTATGTTGAGAATATGGAAAGACAACTTCTCCAAATTATATAACGGCGATGACGAACTGAATTCCGCTGAAAGGGAGATAGAACCACTAAACCTAGGCGACGCAGATCAAAAATTCTCCTACCCGACCTAGACGAAGTGAAGATAGCTCTATCTAAACTAAAGTCAATTTGTTAATGCAACCCTTGTCTACTTAGTCATGATACTTTCGGTGGGCTTAGAAGAAGAAGCATAATATACTAAATTAAGTCTGTCTTATGTTTATAAATTATCTTTTATCTGAAACGTCTACTTTACAAAATTGATTTGCTAACAACAGTTCGTACATACATGAGACTGAAAAGTTTTCCGTTATAAGTATGTGCATAATAGTAATAGACCATCTCTTGTGGTGTGAGGAAATATTGAAGTCGCTAAAAACGCGGCTAAGTGCTTAATCTTTCTCTTGCGATGCAAGAAGTTTTTAACCCCTCTTATAAAGGATTTATGCCTCCGAACCTCGAGTAGGGTTTTGGTATTTGGGCGTGTGCTCCAACAATCTAATTTGGTTTTATGAACAGAATTTAAAAAAGGCTCTAAAAATTACCAACTTAAACATTTTTATTTTTTTAGCATCACCGCAATATTTTTTTTTATCTTTTTCTTATTTTCACAAAAAATACTTTTGCCAGTTTCCATCCTCACCTAAAACAATTCATCCTTCTGGGATGCTCATTAGCTTACACTTAATCCGAACTACATGAATGTTGAACATTTAATTAGCTCAATATTTTCCACAAATTGCAATGAGCAAACACTTAAACCCAATGTGCATCGGTATCTCCGTTCTCCTTATCCTATCCTATTTTTTCTAATTGCAGGAACTGTATTTATCATTCTAAGAACAGTCATTAACCCTTGAGTGTGAGTAAAATGTAAAATAAAAGTTGAGCTCACCTTTGAATAGGCCAAATTCATATTTATAATAATCAGTTAAAATGTATTCACGATAGCTTCCAATAATTAAACCCTATTCTACAATCTGATGTTTCACTTAATTAGCCTGGGCTCCCAGCATAGAAATACTTACATCTTATTTTTTTTCTACAAATATCTCATGTAATAATTTCTAAGTATTTTGTGTTACAAAATAATAAATAAATAGAAAAGTCCATTAAAAATTGTTTTATTTCGTTTCACGTTTATTTTCTTTTATTAAATTTTCCATAACAATAATTTTTTAGGTGTTCTAAAATTTGTTACACATAATGCTGTTGCTTATGACAATCCCACCAGGCCTTAGTAAGATGGTGCTTCCAGAGCACAAGTGGAACTGATGCTATTTTTAAATACTTTTTTGGTGGATTGTTGATTTGATTTTTTAAATCGCGCATCTATAGATTTCTTTCTTAATTTTTGTTTTATTTTTATTTATAAACTTAAGGCTTAAAATTAAAAATTTATATTTTGTTTTAGTTTTAAATGTTAGATGGTTTCACACATTAGCTGTTGTTTTTTTTGTTTGTTTTTTTTTTTGTTTTAGTTTTCCATCGCTCACAGTACATAAATTAAAAATGTAAAGAATAGGAAAAAAATGCTAAGGATATCCTCTTTACAAGCTCTTCTCCAATTTGATGAGCTCAGTGATACCATCGTACATTTCCTTAACAGCTTGGTATTCGGTGAGTCCCATACGACGCTTGTTTGAGATGTCATAGATACCGCCTTCGGCTTCGGTGTGTTCACCACGGGTTCCGCGCACTTGCAAGTTGTACTTGCTGGCGACTTCCTCCAACTTAGCCTTGTTGGCAGCCAATTTGGGTACCTTAATGTGCACGGAAGCACGGATGGTGGTTCCCAAGTTGGTTGGGCAGAAGGTCAAGAAACCCAAACGTTCATCGTGGCTGAATGGAATACGCTTCTCAATCTCGTTAACAGCTGTCACCAAACGACGGTAGACCTCACCCAAATCACCACCCATTTGCATGGAGATGATACGGAGATGATCTTCCTCATTGCACCAAACCAAGAAAGTTTTGTTGTCATTGTGGTAGATACCACGACCAGATGGCCAGTAACGGCAGGCGTTGGCGGCTTGCAAGAAACGATCACCCTCCTTGAACAAGAAATGATCATCGATGAGTTGCTGTTGAACGGTCTTCTCCATGCCGGTCAATGGGTAGAATTTACCCTTCAACTCGCCTTCCAAGCCGGACAAGGTGCTCGAGACCTTCTCTTCCATTTCCTTGTATTGGGCCTCGGATAGACATGGGTTGAATGGATAACCTTGCAGGGAGCGACCGCAACGGACACGTGTTGACACAACAAATTCATTGTTGGGATCGACATTGGTGAAGGTCGTTACATCACCAAAGTCACGAGCTGGATGCTTGTCTGTCTTCTTGAATCCACCATGGTAGTCTTCAATGATGGGGTCAAAGAGGTCAGAGAATACTGAGTAGGCTTCAGCATCGGGAGCATAGATACCGACACCGGAATCGTGGTTCTCCAAACCAGATTGGATAACATCCAACAAAGTTGAACCGAATGATGGGGTCTTCTTGTTCTTAAGATTGTCGAAGACTTCCTTGGTCAAGTACTTCTTCAGCAGAGACTTTGAGTCAGATGCAGCCAATTTGGCGAATCCATCTTCCAATTTTTGTAGAACAGCGGCGTCAACCATGGTGTCTGATTTGTTTCTATAAATAAAAAAAAAGAAGAATTAACATTAGTTGAGGAAATAATTTAGTCTCTTTAAACAGGATTACTTCATCCGGCTTAAGTTGCGTTTGATCATTTGGAATGCATTTTTCTGACAAAAGCTTAAAACAATTTTCATGATGGATTTTAGTTTTTTTTTTTATGGAAATTCAATGTGTTTGGAAAATGATATCCTGAAATGGAAATAATTGTCTTGGGTAAAGTCTTCGTTGACAATTTGAAAATAACTGGGATCTTTTTAAATATATAACAATAATTTCTAAGAAAACTCGAAAAATAAGTTTTAATAATGTTTTGAATATTTTGTTTGATGAATTGAAATTGTAAGAATTTTTCTTTAAAAAAAGGAAATTAGATTACAATTCGTGTAAAGTTACAAATTCGTGGGAAGCTCGATATTTAATATGACAAGGATATTGATTTCAGCTCATTCATTTTTGAAAATATCATCTTAAGCATAAAAATGAAGAAAGATGCTCAAAACATCCCGTTTAATAAAAATTACATTCTCATTTTTTCAGAATTCTTAAATTTGTCATAAGTTTTGGCCGACTTTAAAGAAAAATACGAGTATTCAACAAATAAAGTTCAGTGATTAGGAAAGAAAAACAACTCCTTTAAAGAACAAAGGAAACACGAGAAAGGCGCGTGTTTAAAAAGTAACCCACACCCATTTTTATCTCTCTTTACGAGACTTTAATGCGCGCATCAACCCCTAATTTAATTTTTTCCTTATTTGTGCTTAAGACAACTACTTAACAAAACGAAAAGAAAAAAAACACAATAAAACGCCATGGTCGGGCGGTACTCGGTAGGTCGGCGAGAAATGTGTAATTCAGCTCAAAGTACACAAAATATTGAGTACGATGGTTTACCGTAGCAGCGTGCCGTTTATACGAGTAAAAATCACGCACGTTGTCAACAATTTTATATCTAAACATCACGAAAGAGAAATTTTCCTGCTGAATTGAAGAGAACGGCAGAGAGAGAACCTTGCCTAGGAAAAAACGATTGTTGCTTTAAAATTCATGCTTTCCCCTCGAAAAATGGGCTAGTTGAAATGCACCCTAACCCTAATACAAAATCCAGCCACCCTCTGCGCAAGGGGGAGAAAAATCTAATATGAAAGGACGCGTAAGGGTGCGACTATCCCTTGAGTCATAACGATGACAGTAATTATCTTCAAGCAGGATCTATTCAAAAAATGTTAACTTTTAAAGTTAAATAACCCTGCCTAGATGTTAGAATAGTAAATTTAAACATTTTGTGTTTAAATAATTTTTGCACAGTAGTAGACATTTATGTAGGTATAGAGAGAACAAATTAAAACAAAAAAAAAGAGAGTAATATAGAGAAAACAGAGAGCAGGATACACACCCATCGGTTGTAGCGTCTCCTGTATCAGCCGCGGTGGCGGCATCTGTGACAACTTCGTCCTTTTTATCTTTTGATGCGCACCCGCCCATTTTAATTTATTTTATAGTAAAACTAGTATTTAATTAAAAATTACAAATTCTAAGAAAATTACTCAAATTTTTTGGTCACACACAACACACACGATTTTGTTTGTTTTATAGTTTTGTATATGTAAAAAATATTTGTTTTATCTTTTTTTTTGGTTTTTGGTTTTACTATAAGCAAAAATTGTTTTTTTTTTTTTTTGTTTAAAGTTTAATTTTTAATTTTAGATAAAAGATTAGATAAATATGTAAAAGTTATCGTTTATACAGGTAAAATTAACAATCACAAGGACTTTACTCTTACTATATACTAATTTTTCTTTAAATGGTTTTTATTTTTTATTTTGTGGAATAATCTATTGGTATAAAATATTCGTTATTATGGTTAGTTCTAGGTTCACGATAAATTAAATCAAAATTGTTTTTACTATTTTTGTATAATAAATATAAATATTCATGAGCTGAGTAAAATCACACACAAAGCAGTAGAATTATATTTTTCATGGCAATTTTTCAATTTTTAAATTGTAATTTTCTTTTTTTTTATAAGATATTTAAAACTGTATGAATTTGTTTGTTATATTTTAAATTTTATAAAAAATGTGGATTTGGGTGGGTGGAGTATTTTGTTAGTCTGTGTGTTGAATAAAAAAAATTTCACTCGCGATGTATCCTTTTGTTCGATGGATATGGACAAGTTTTTATTATTTTTATTTTTATTTTGTTTGTTGTTTGTTTGTAATAAATATTTTCACATTAAGTTGTAATTTTTTGTTTAAAATTTTAAATGTATGTAGAGAGAGACAGAGTATGTATATTAGATCAGTTTGTTTTTTGATTTGTGCGTTGTGTTTTGATTTGTATCCTTAAATTCTATAAGAAGGTAGAATATTAATATCTTTGGCGTTTAAATTTTATTTTTTTGAAAATCCTTAAGAAAAAACTTTGAAAAGTTTTTCTTTTTTTTTTAAATATTTTTTTTTATGTTGCTATTGCTATATAATTTGTATTTTTTAATTTTTATGTATACTATGGTATAAAATTTTCCTTCGTTTTGTTTTGGCAAATACAGGACAATTTAATTGTATTAATTATTTTGTATCAATTTCACGACATATGCGGGTTAAAGTGTAGAAAATTTTGTTTAAAAAAATTGTTGTATTTTCTAGAGTATTCGTTTTTCTTTTTTATTTGTTTAATTAAATTTTTTAAATATATTTTGTATTTTCTTCCTGAAGGTCGCCGCGCCCAATTTTTTTTTTCTTCTTTCTCTTTGAATTTTTGCGACGAGCGCACTGCCAACAACAAACGAACACAATCGGGAAAATGAAAGGAACTAAACTACCATCATGTCGAGAAGTTAAATAAAGTCCTGTCTCGCGCGGCGCTGCCGTTAGTGAATTCTTCTTCCTATGCTCCTGTATGGTATGGTATAGTCCGGTGTACAGTTTTATGTGTGCTGTATACTCTCATTCCTGAATTCTGATATTGTTGGTTGTAGCTTGGAGGTAGTAGAAGGTATATTTAGGTATAGCGAGAGGTATACCTACCTTCAAAAACTCTATGATCATGTATCGAGAGTTGATGCAGAAATATACAACAACTGTACATATATCTACATCTATAAAATAGGTATAAGGCACGGAAGCAAGGAGTGCTGGACATTAAATTGTCGACAAGAGAGCGAAAAACGATGAGAGTGCTTCGTACTCACGTTTTAATGAATACGTCCTGAATTATAGTAGAGGTACTTTAGGGGTGGAATGAATTTGTATACAACAAAAATTATGGGACATATAGGAAAACTGGGATAAATTCTATGTTAACCTTAAGTTAATGTACCCTATAAAGACTTCATAGTTGAAGAAAGGCTATTTTTAGCAGGGGGAGTTAAGTTTAAAAAAAAATACCTATTGCATTTCATGAATGTGAACATTTCATGAATGTGAACAAACAAAATCAACTGTAATATTTCAATTGTCAAAACGACAGCTGTCAATAGCTATTTCGAACGTTAATTCTGAAATCAGTCTACAAATATAAGCAAGTTTTAAAAGCAATTCGAATCAAAATGTCATAAATACGTAAAGATGTCGGTTGAAGCATAACTAAATGTCACTTATTTTTTTGACAGCTGTCCGATCATGACGTCTAAAATCTTCACAGAGGAATTTATGGTAAATTTATTCACGATAGACAAAACAAATTTGAATGTTTGTTTTTGAAGTCCTTATCAACAGAAACGTCAAAATGTATTAAGTCAATGATCATTAGTCTCTTCAAAATGGAAGAACACATTTTTTTGTTGGAGTTAAAGTAATACAAATTTTAAAATGAATTACGTTTATGACCGTTAATTCATTCACAATTGATAAAAGAATTATTTAAAAGTATTTTGTTTGTAATAAAATCGATGCAAATATCAACTACAATGACTTTATTTACGATGAACATATTATTTAAAGTTTCAAAACAATCGTTGTTTAAGTTATAAGCAACAGAAGTGTCAAAATATCGTTAGTCAACGATCATGCGTCCGTTCCTACACAATGTACAAACACATTCATTTTCAGTACACTTTTTTTTTGAACGTACATTTTGACCAAGGCTAGTTAGTTTTTCAAGTGTCATGAATTTCAAATTCAGAACTTTACTTCACAAACCTCTACCTTCAGTTCATAATACAAAAACTACCAAAAACATTATTGTTTACAAAAAATTCCTCAGGCGTACTTTAAGTCCATCACGATTTGTATTTTGTATTGTAAAGAAATATTACTTACTTGTTTTCCGAATTGACAAGGAAACCATTTACAGAAAATGGAGTTGCGCAGAAAATAAATAAATCATAGAGTAAAAACGTTCAGCTTTCAGGCAAATGAAAAAACATGACCAACTGTCCTTTTAACAGATGTAGACTTGACTTGATAGTTAGGGAGATTTTTCTTTACTAACTTTCCAATCAACTTTTCATTAAAGCTGCCTCAATTGGAAGGTAAGTTTTAGGCAGCTGGCCAATCAGATATAAGAAACTTGCCTTACTTTCAAGTCCCTTATGTGGTCTGAACCTGGGCAATGGGCAGGTTCAGACAACACAAGGCCTTCATTTTCAGTTAAACACATTTTTTGAACGTACATTTTGACCAAGGGAAATAGTTAATATTTCAAGTGTCATGAATTTCAAGTTCAGAACCTTACTTCACAAACCTATACTGCAAGTTCATAGTACAAAAACTACTAAAAAATTAAATTTTTTGGCACCTGGCCAATCAGGTACCAGAAACCTGCCTAATTTTCAAGTCCCTTATATCGCCTGAACCTGTCCAATATGTTGTGTTCAAATGTCAGTGAGTATAAATGTCAAAATGTGTTATTCTGCTAAAAGTTCACAAGACAAGTAGTATTAGCCAGAGGTCTTAATTTAACTCAGGAAGGACATTTTCGAAATTGGGTTCTCCTTAAAACTTGCAAAGTAGAATATTGGTAATGATTTGAGTTAAAGAATTAGAAGATTGATCTCATATGAAAAATTCAAGTGAATCAAAAGATTTGACCAAAGCGGACACAAAAATGAAAATGACATCTGTGTTTATACACAGATTCACGATTATTCGTGAATAGTTGTTAATAACGCAAATGTCAAAATGCCATTTTTCAATGATCCTTAATTTATTCACAATGGAAAAATGTTTTTTTTTTTTTGTGATATTTACTAAAGATATCTTGGGTTTGAATGAAACTCAAATATTGTTTGTTTTAAATTAAGGATAAGAAGCAAACCTTCCCTATAACGAGACATGAGAGTATAAATGAAATAATAACAAGAGTAATGGTACAGTTGAATCAGTTGAGTGTGCCGTATGCGGCACTTTTGAAAATAGCACATATACATACAATTGAAACGTGCGCACACCCATATTTTCACCCCTAAGATAGGTATAATGTAGAGAAAAAAAAACTTTACTCCCTCCACCTCAGCTTCCCATCCCCCTTTCCTAGAAAAGATAGGAATTCTTTTTGTTGTTGTTGGTATTTTCACTATACACCACCACCGACCGTTTCTTAAACATTGTGGCATTGTGCACACCGCAAGGATATATTATTATATTCTCCAAGCAAATTTGTTATTCTCTTTTTGTCTGCGAATCATCATCATATTATCAACATGGTCGTGGCAGGACTCTAGCTCTAGATTCTAGATTTTTTTTTGTATTTTTTTTAAATTTAGGAATAGGAAAGATTTTTAGCACAAGATAATCTTAGAAATTTAGTCAACAGGGTGAAATTTTGCAGTGCGGTGACGACGACCACAAACGGTAGAAGGTAAAGGGGAATTTTATACAAATTTGAGCAGACACGCGCATAGAAACAAATTTTCGCTAGGTATAGGTCCTTTGGGAATAGTCTCGAAATATAGTTAAGTCTAAAAGTACACAATAACAAAAAATTTGTACTGATAGATAATGTTGCAGACTTTATTTTCAAAAAGGAAACCAACAGAACAAACAAACAACAAAATAGGTATACAAATATAAATATGGGGTGTGTTCTTATAAAAGAGAAAGAAATTTATGAGAGCTGAATTTGTTGCCAGGATTTGAAATACCAACTCGACCAGGTGTTGTTTATCCTTTACGTCGAGACTTATTTCTAAACTGTGATTTTATGTCCCTTCTAATCCACTACACAAAATAAAAGAACTAGGTATTATAATGACCTGAACGATCTTATAATATGTATAATTGACATTTAAGTCAAATGCATATAAGAGTTTGTTGGAATTATCCAACGTGACATTTATTAAGTTGATGTATTTACTCTTTACAAGGATAATAATATGACTAATAAGGAAGCATTTCGTGGAATTAATGGGTTTTGTAATACTTTGTCAGTTCTTTTTTTTAAGTAGTGAAGGTACCTACCTATGACACAAAAATAAACATTGTTAAACTTTGTTGGAAAGAGTTTAAAAAGGAGAACTAAAAGTAAATATATTTCTGACATGCAACACGAAAGTTTGTCTAAAATAAAGAGAACAAATAAAGTTAATTTAAACATTGGCTGAGGTCATTTTTTAAATGAAAGTACAAATATTGTTAGCTACATAAATATATGAACGAGTTACACGAAAAAAAGACAAAAAATCACAAGAAGTTTCAGGGTTAAGGTATACTTAGGATTTTGAATGTCGAAAGGGTATATAACTACAATAAAATAGAGGCCCTTGGAAACAAAAAGAAATGAAAGAAACAAATTGAACTTGATTGTGAATAGTTGTTTTTCGTTGAGTTAAATCGTTCACTTTTCGTTTTGATGAAGAAGAGTGGTTGGTAGTTCACCGCACTTAAGTGACATTGACAGTAATTTGAAAGAATAAAGTAGGTACCAGTAATGACATCAGTTCTGATTTTTTCATTTTACTTGTGTAAATATGCAAAAATGTGTGTCCTAAATACAATTTTAGCTTCTAGGAAGACAAAATAACTAACACATACTTTTTCAATGTTGACAGATCCAAGATTAAAGTAATTTGCTCAAAAGGACCATATAGCATTCCAATACGAGTTTTATTTTGAATAGGTCACTATTTAGGCAGCTGTTACCTTTGACGTTTGACAAGTAAACAATACTTCATCGACTCACGTCAAAGATAAGGTTCATGCCAATAGTTCACAATCGATTTAAGACCTTAAAGATGGAGGTCATACAACCAAAAATTCGCGAATTCGTCATGGAAAATTTGATAAAAAGGCTGTCGTTTCACTGATATCATTTCAAATTCTCACAATGTTTGATTGTAAAACTTTACCTACATAAGTACATACTTGAAACATTTACCCCTAACAGAATCTTATGATCTCTGCAGGAAACTATATTTATAACAAGTGGCACCTCATATATTGTTTATTTATCCTTATGTTACACTACAATAAATATTTTCTCTTACACAACAGAAGTGGAAAAAGTTCCCACTTAAAAGTTAAAACACTCTCAAGAAGAAGTAGCAATTCAATATAAATATTTGCTTTGGACACATGATACCTAGTCAAAAACAGAGCTGTATTAATTTACATTGTTATGTGATTTATTATTTATATTTTTTTAAAGAAAAAAATATTATTGAATTTTTTTTCTTTCGTTAAGTGGTTCATTTTATTCGCATATACCAAATTTTGATAGATTTTACTATACCTTCGTGTAGACTTTCGATATTATAATTTGACAATAAAATGATGTCTCTGATGTCTGTTGAAGTTTGAATGGTATCATAGAATTAATCTGAATCACCTCTTAACACGTTTTTGAAGTGTCTTCATATGTTATCTATTTTTGATATATTTTATTATGTATATAGCTTCTAATAAAGATATACAAAAATAGGATAAAATTGTCTTTTGTCTGCGAATATAAAACTCGTCTAACGACATTTTATGCGCATTCCAGTTTATATGGGAAAATACGCTAAGGTCTAATGAAGATTGAAAAATGTCAAAAAAAATCATTCTGACAGATAAAATCATCAGTCAAGAAAATGTTTCTATCCTACTGTCATTTAAATTGTTGTGGATATAAGAGCAATAATGTAGGAATGGAACACAATTATTTTTTGAGGTGTACCAAGTATTTTAAAAAATCTTTATATTTTACATTTTGATGCTAATTAAACAAAAATTTAAAATTCAACACCATTGTTTTTAAATCATTCATTGGCATGCACAATTTTTCACTCATTATTCTTAATTTTGTAAACATACTTATATGTACATACTTGAGAGAGTAAAATATAAATTAAAATTCAAAATCAGATAAGCATGACTAAAGTTTGAAAAAAGCTACTGCTCATCACGTATATAATCCATATTATGGAGAATGGAGACAAAAGTAGTAATCATGGTTAATTTATTTTTAAACATTTTAAAATTTAAATGATTGTATATTTTCAATAAGTTTCGAATTTCATATTCACACATCATCTATTGTGAATTGTCCATAAAATTAACTGATATCCTTGTGTCAACAATACTGTCACTGTATACTGTATGGAAGTGTCAAATTACTAACTGAACTGTCATATCAATTCAAAACAAAACTCTATTGCCACTTTATCCACACCATTAGGCTTTCGAACTTCCAGGATATCCGGTGACATTTTACCTACACTACATGTGATTTTTTTAAAGGGGGACATTACATAGGACTGTACAAACAAAATAAGTAAAGAGAAATTGCCATGAAAAAAAAAAAAACATAAAACTACTGCAATCCGTGTCCATTCCCAAGTGAAAAGGACAGCTAGAGGGATCCTTTTTGATTTGCGTGTAATAATAAATTATGTACTTTCAAATTAAAACAAAAACAGTAAAGAAAATCACAATTATTATTAGTATGTGCACTTGGCGTATGTTATTATTTCCGGTATTGACTTAGCGTAATTATGGTAGAACGCGTCACGAAAGAATACACAGTTAGAAATCAAAAAAATAACAGTCAATTATCTGTAGAACAAAAAAAAAAAAATAAAAACAATTCGAATCATCAAACCATGTTAATAAGTTGTTAATTGAAATGAAATCGCGCGAGGAATATAGGACCGCGACCAACTGCTCAATCTCAGCGGAACAAACTAAACTCACTACTAACGGAAGAAAGTATTGTTACCAACATTATTTTTGTTGACGGTGATCGGGCTCGGTCCCTGATGAATGGTGACAATAATTATTATTTTTTCTACTGTTGCCATTGCCTTGTTTTTTTTTTCTCTCTCTCTCGTGGTTATGGTATTCTGACGTTTAAAGTTTTAGCACGTTTTTCTACCGTTTTCTATTATACCTACCAACTGCCATTGGCAGTTAATATAATGACAGTAAAGTATAGCGGTATATCGTTACTCAGAAGTGATTTTTTGTTGGCTTTTGTTGTTGGTGTATAAATTTTAATCTTAATAATGAAAATCACATGCAACTTTTATTCACTTTATTTTAAGCTTCAGATATGGAAAAATAAAAATTATGAAGATAGATAGTATAGTTTACGTAGGAGTGTGAAGTGAGAATTAAGACCGAGATAAATGTATAAGTCTTTAAAACAAGACATTGATGTTTATGGTATTTAGTTTATGAACCTCTTGAAAGAATATTATTGAGTTTTATAAGTCTTTTATTTTTATATTCCCTAGATAACTATAGCTTTAACTTTTGTGTTTCTTTTTGTTATAATATTTTAGATAAAAGTATGAAGAAGTTGTCAGAGGTACTCGTATGTACATAGATACTCGTATTTGGAGTTATTGCGGTCTTCTTGACAACAAAAAATAATTATTAACTTTTTTTCATATCCATTCTCTATTTCAGTTCCTAAAATCTGTGCAAATAATATTTGCGTGTTTAATTAGAAGATCTGTTTTTTTATTAATGCACTTTCTCACGTCATAGTTAACTGATTTTTGTGTGAAGCTTTACGTTTATATATTTCTTCTTACCTATTTTAGTTATACAGCTGATTAACATTAACTTAAAATAGGTTAATTATGCAAACAATAAAAAACTCTTTAATTAAACATGTTTTATTTTAAGTTAAAAATTTAGTGTGCTATTGACATTCAAAAGAAAAAAGAAGAAAAAGATAAAGTTGTTAATGAATCGGGATCATCAAAGTACTTCTTGTTTCTGATTTAAATTTAAGGAGAAAAAGTTAAAACACACAGAAACCTTTTGCTAATTTTTTAAACGAAGGAAGATACCTTTCACTGTCACGATTTACATACATACATAGGTATGCAAATTCAGTTCCACCTGAATTAAATGGTCACTTCGGGGAAATTTATATAGGTACATGATTTTTTTTGTTGTAGATAATTCAATCGCTAACATTAAAGAAGGAAGTGGGTGCTCGATTGAATGAGTGAGTGTCGTCATTAATAATTTACATGTGAAGTGAAACGCATGTTCCACATAAAAATTAAAATTGCATTTGCAAATTTACACGCAATTCCTATTTTGGTTTCGATGGTTTACGTTTACATTTTATGAACGTCAAATGAATTTTAAGTAATAACAAAAAAATGGCCAACTTAATAGTTACCTCAAAGTGCATTGATACAAATTGCATTGATAAAACTGATTTGAATATGTGATACGAAGTTTAAAGTATGGAGATAGTTGCATCACGGAGTAAAAGTGATTGATAGAAAGTATAAAGGCTTTAAATTAGTTTAAAACTTTTGACTTTTATATAACGCTGTTCCGAATCAGATGTTAAATAGTCAGTCAGTGGGATATGCTTAAAATATGGATTCGGTTAAACTAACGTTGAGTTAAGAATAATGATATAAATTTATTTATTTCAGTATAATTTGAATAAAAATGGGGCTAACAACTCTTAACTATTCCTATGTGTCAGTTATATCAGCCCAAACCTCTGATTTAAGAACAACATTTCATGAAAAGAATTACTCTTGACAGTATCAGTGAAAAAAACTTAGGTGGCACTAGATAGAAGACCTTTAACATGACAGTCCTGCGCACTTACCATCATGTCATTGATATAGATACATATATAAGTTCAATCCTGAGGATAACTTAGGAAACGCGAGTACTGCATAGTTTTGAATTAGCATCAAAATATCCATTGTAGAATAAAGCTTTATGTACAGGTGCTTTTCCAAAAACGTAGGCGTCACTTAAGTGGATTTCAGGGGCTGAAATTCTGTTTTATGGATGATGATAATGTGACTTCCATAGACATTTTCAAAATAAGAAAAACGATACCAAATTCCTCTTATCCTTAGTTGAGAGAATCATAAATTAAATAATGTAAATAATCTTCCATTTTATTGCATCACAATTCATTACTGAATCATCCGAAAAAGAAAGAAAGTATGTGTGCTGGTCTATTTAAAGTTAAAATAGTTTTGAAGTTAATTTGCAATAATTTAAGTTTATTTGTTTGTAAATTTGAATAACTTAAGATTTTTGGCAATAACTCAGCTTTCAAAAAGCCATTAACAAAATCCCATAAATCTATACACTTTAATGATAAACACAAATACAGAAAGGGGTAAAATAATACAAAAATTCTATTGTGGGGCTTTTGAAAATGGTAAAGATTTTATAGCTAATTAAAATGGATTTGAAATTGTATCAAAATGCAAAACCTAGCTACATAATGTAGATAGATCCCAGACATAGCCATTCACGTAATAGTCGGTCGGTACAATTAAATTATTCCTGTCTGTACATCTGATTGTGCTTGTTGCATTTTAAATTAAACAGTTTTTTTTATTGCACTTAAAAAAAGCATTACGCAAACTTTCTAATTATCGTTATTGGTGTGATAACTTTTATTCAATTCTGTAAACCCTATCCAGATAAAAGATGATATAACAACCTTTAAATGAAAGCTTTTATTCTAAGTGAGGTGAGTGTTGTTAAAAGAGGCAAAGAAGTTTGTCATTGAGGGTGATATTATGGATGAGCTTTGAATTGAGATATAATAATATTATGGGAAAAATAGCTTGAGTGTTTTGATTTTACTTTAATTTCCTATGATAAGCTTTCACTCAAATAAGCTTACACTCAAATACAGTAGCGACTCTGTTTTTGTGAGTTGTGTTGTTTGCATTTATTTTTCTGTATTTTTACTTGCACAAGCGAATATAAAATATAAGGCTTAGAAATACACAAAACTGTTATTACTTATTTTATGAAAAAAATAAGAATTTTAAATTATCTGTTAAAATTAAATTAAAATCGTTCCAGATATTTGAAAGCTTTTTATTTTTTTTTAATTTAGTAATAAGAAAATCGATTTGAGAGAAATTTCTGTCAAAATTAAACATTATTTTTCGTGGCAATTTACATTTAAACATATTATAAAATATAGTAGAGAGTGGGTAAGGTTGGTTTACAATGAAAAATATGTAGTTTCCCTTTGAAAGCATTAAATGCAACTTGTTTTATATACTCTAAGGAAGGAATTGATTATACAACAAATCTATTTCCCAGAGTTATAACCAAGAAACGTCACAATAAGAAGAATTCAGTGAGCCTATCTCATATGAATTTTAGTTTTCAAAACGAAAATATTAATAGCTTCTTATGTCAAACAATTATAAAGGAATCATACTTCAGGAACATCGACTAAAAAATTACAGTATAAATAGACACTTTTCTGCAGCAAGTGTTTTTTTTAATTAATTTGAATTATCACTTTTGGAAAAAATAAAAGCTTCTCGTTTACTTTTTAAGTGAACAGCATTCTAAGAAATTCAAAGTCTAGTTAAAGGCGCTAGTTATAGCTTTGGAATTTGTTTGACATGTCGTTTATAGTGATCATTAAAATTTTCTGTCATCGAACAAATGTCCTGATTGAAATCCACCGAAAAACTTTTACTGGCAGAAATCTGTCATTGGAATTGTGTTAAATTGGAACACAAATCAGTGGAACGATTTGTTTAACTTTTGAACACAAAAGTATCAGCTGTTCAGGGAAATGAATTTCCGTCTGGAAAATAGAAAAATACATTTTTAAAGAAAGCGGCCGGTTATAGCTATCAGTAAAATCCACCAGTAAAATTTGAAACAGGAGGAATCTGAAATGTTTTACTGATGAGCTTTTATAGCAGTCGGTAAATTTACGTCATTAAATTAAATGTCACATTGAGGCTGTTGCTTTCATCAGTAAAATTTTTAATGATGTAATCGGAACAGTACAAAATTGGAACACCAACAGTAAGGCGTCAGTTATAGCTTTTCAACATTGAAAACAAACATTGGAATTTGTTTGACAGGTCGTAGCTATCATTAAAAGTTTCTGTCATTAAAAAAATGTCCTGATTGAAATCCACCGAAAAAGTTTTACTGACAGAAATCTGTCATTGGAATTGTGTGAAATTGGAACACAAATCAGTGGAACGATTCATTTCACTTTTGAACATAAAAGTATCAGCTGTTCAGGAAAATAGAAAAATAAATTTTTAGAGAAAATTAAATGCGCCTTAGACAATTTGTGAACTGTTTTCATCAGTAAAATTTTTAATGATGTGATCGGAACAGTTAAAAATTTGAGCATTAACAGTAAGGCGCCAGTTAAAGCTTTCATTGGTTTTCATCATTGAAAACAAACATTGGAATTTGTTTGACAGGTCATTGAAAAAATGTCCTGATTGAAATCCTCCGAAAAACTTTTACTGACAGAAATTTATCATTGGAATTGTGTGAAATTAGAACACAAATCAGTTCGTTTCACTTTTGAACATAAAAGTATCAGCTGGTCAGGAAAATAGAAAAATAAATTTTTAGAGAAAAAAAAATGCGCAATTACACTTTTTTTCCTCAAAAAATTCTTTGTGTGATTTTCTATCGATTAGCACATAATTTTCGTCCCTAATGAAAGGGAAACACCGTCAAATATAGATTCAATTTTTTTTCCGGATCAATTTCAATGATAGCTATAACTGGGTCCTAAAACGAAATGGATTTTTTTGGGCTTTTTGCAGTCAGCTGTTCAGTAAAATGAAATTTCATCATTAAAAAAATTAAAAAGGATTTATAAATTTAAAAAAATCTTTAAATGTATTGTTTCTTTTTGAAAAAAATATTTGAATATAGGATGAATATTATTGCATCAATTTTTGCAAGAAATAAATCTGTAACATGATCAAAAACTAAAAACAAAAATTTTACTTATAGCTGCAACCGGCTGCAAAAATAAATGCGCAGTTACACTTTTTTTCTCAAAGAAAAATCTTTGTGCGATTTAAGATCAATCAGTATTCATTTCTAATTAAAGGAAAAGAAAACGGATCGATTTCAATGATAACTGACCCCAAAGAGTGCATCATTATGTTTGCAGTAATGGCAAATGTTAAAAAATGGCAGCTTCAAAGTGATAGCTGTCCTAGCAAAAAGATATTCCAAATAAAATCTCTTAGTTTAAAACTATATAGGATGCTAAATATTCACTCATTCAGAGGTCTTTTAACAAATTCTAATTAATTGCATTAATACGAAAAAATATAATCTCAGAAACCTCACTTTTGTTTTTAAAAGAGACACTGAAATTGCAGTATTTAAGCCAAGTCAACCCTCAACCAGCAATCAAACAAGAAAAGTTTTAAGTAGCCACTTAATTCATATAAACAAATGTACAATTGTACATGTATTTAAATTCGATATGAATCACCAACAAGCCAAGTTCATGGTACTAGGCTACTTGTATTTAATAGGTTTGTAATAATGTTTTTTTTTTAACATTTAAAACTTCAACAACTTTCGAAAGTTAAATATTCTCACACGCCGGAGATTAGGCATGACTGTACGCCGCCTAAGTCTCTGTGCGAGGTTCTTCATGTGAGTGAATGAATGAATACTTGTACGTTTATCATTGAATCTATGAATAGAGAGGTATACCTATACAAGATTTCTACAAAAAATTGAAATGAACTTTTTGACCTCTAGGGCATTGTTCCATGATCGTTGGATTTAATTTATTTTAACTCTCTTCTTTGAAGCAATCAAAAGCTTTAATTCTAACTTCGTTAGGAATATTATAGATACAAAGCCAACATAGAATAGACTATGAGAACTGCTAATTGTACCTACGTTCAGCAGAATAGAATCAAAACAAAAACCATTACGAATGGATGAACATGTACATAGTGTACGTATTTTTTTTTATATTAACTAAATATATAGAATGATAAAGTCCCCTTCACAGCAAAAACAAATAGAATGAGAACTTTTTTAAATAAAACTATTCACCCGCATCATTTGCTTGACAAAAAAAAACAAGAAACAAACATTCTATTCAACAAAAACAATTTAAATTCGTTTTAAACCAATACAAATTACAAAACAAAAAATAAAACTCATATAATGTAGTACAAAAAATAAGCCGGGAAGTTACCCATTACAAAACTGCATTCTAAATTTGAAACGAAACAATTTCGAAGCCAACTAAAACACTTTTTGTTTTCTATTTGTTAAAGAGGAAGCTCATATTAGTGTCTTTCACTTTTTTTTTAATGTTAAATTAAAAAATAAAAACTGAAAACAAAACAGATCTTCATCCATGTGACTAGGCTATAAACTATCCCATCAAGCTAAGCTAGGCTAGGCTAGGCTAGCTGACTAGATTGTATGTATATTTGCAGCGCATTTATTTCAGTATAAATTAATTGGCGGGTCGCGGGCCATTAATAGAAACCTACTCCTCGTTTGCAAATATCTTGATTGTCTGTTGTCTCTACTGGGTACTTGAATGTCTGTCTGTCGAAGTTCGTCGTCGTCGTCGTTTTCGATTTACTCATTGTCTTTGCAAATGCAGCGATATGTAAAAAAAATTAAATCTCATTTGAGGGGTCTTCTCTTAACGACGACGATGATGATGACTACGACGACGACACATCAGAGATCAGACCTCCTCCGCTGTCCGGTGTCTTAACTGGTTTCAATTGAATAATGGCAAGTAAAATGAATAACAATTAATTATGAGTCGACAAGAGGTCAGCTTTTAGGGCAGTTTTATTATTTTCATTTTTTTTTTTCAAAAGAGAGGAACCGACAGAAATTCTCAGACATCTCATCAATTTCAAGTGCATGAACCAAACGGGAATTCCATCATAATAATAAATTTTGATATACTGTGTCACTCTTGGAAATTGGATAAGTTATGAATTTTTTACAATATAAAAAAAATAAATAAAATCTCAGATTTAATTCGAAATTCGAAGAAGACAAACTGTATCAAGGAGCAAAGGTGTAGGTACCTTTACTTTTCATTTTTATTTCCACTTTAAAAAATCTATTTTTAACACAAATTCCCGTTGTATGGATCAAAAAAGAAATCAGTTAACACTGTTACTTGAGAAGCTATTCATATTATGTATAGGTACATATATTAAATGCAATTTGGATTGCACCAATAGTTTGAATTCAACCGAAAACGGTCTCAAATTTCGCTGAGCTTGCTGAAGAAACTAAAAAAGCAAGAAGGTTCAATTTCCACAAAAGAAATATCTACATATAGGAACACTTGGTTGATCAATCAATGCAGGGGATCACTTTATATGCCGTGCTTCTGCTGCTGCTTGGTATAACAACAAAATACGAACAATTCAAATCAGCCCAGGTGACCGCCCGCCGCCGCCGCCACCGGCCGCCAACGACGACGACGACGGCTAACTTTTTTTAGTACAGTCTGTACAACCAACAACACAATCAATGAGGGTAAGGAACCTCTGAAAATGAAGTTTTGGCAAACCGTTAACAAAAAAATAAAAAAAAAGCATTAACCGGCTTGAAAAATGAAAACCTGCAGCACAATTGCAATTTTTGGGTTTCGAATTTTCTTATTTTAAAAACTGAAACAACTCACTCACTAAATAACAATTTGGTATTACGATCAAACACTTTTGTATCACAGTAAAAATTTAAAATATTTTAAAAATTCACAATAAAATAAAATAAAACTTTTGTCAGAAAATATAAGAAGTTTGGTATTTTTTGAAAAAAAAAAAAAAATATTATTTGTTTTTGAGAACGCTCACCTTTCGCAACCTTTGAATACAACGTTCAACGAAATAATGATCTCAAAATGTTCTTCTTGATTCCTCGTTCGTACGTTAAGTTAGTGTATTCACGTTGGATTTCAGTCAATTCCCACACAATCCTACTTCTGACACTCATACATGTTTGGAATTCTTATATACTGCCGGTATTTTTATCATAGCAATACGATACACTCAAGATATAATAACAAAAATAAAACAACTTTGAGTGTGTTTTAAGTTGGGTAAAAAGTTTCACTCAAACTATCTACATATAGATTTTTCACTCTGTACTGTATTTTGAACTTAGACAGAACCAGAAGCAGAAGCAGCAGATGATATCGTTGAAGGGTATGGTTGGGGGCAGAAGTAAAAGCAGCAGGAGGTGAACATGGACAGACACCCACACTTATTTTTATATTTTTTTGTATGATATGAAAGCTTTTTAGGATTTTTCAATTTTTAACAACAACAACGTCAAAAAAGAGGAAAAATGAAACTGGGACGAAAGTTAAAGGAAGGAAATTAAAATATAATCCCTCCTTTCAAATGTATCTTGTTTTTGGTGTGCTGCCTTTGCCTATGTAAAGATATTTTTGAAATGTTGTTTTCGGTTTTTTCCGTTATTCCATTGAGAAAAGTTTCGTTTCTAACATACGAGTATACCTATTTGTTTTCTTTCTTTTAGGCAGAGGAAGACAGAATGTCATTGATTGCAACCAACATTGACAACAAAACGACTACGAAAAACATAGGTACAATATCTATCATAAAAAAGGTAAGTTATCTAATCTGAGAATTTTTTGATATGTTTTGTTTAATTGAAACTGGTTTTAGAGGATAAATTTATAGGGGATCTAAGTACCTATTGAAATGCTTTTTCAAGTTCAACATGTTCTTACAATTCAATACTAAAATTCAACAAAAGTACGTATCTACCTACCTCATATGTACCTACGGATGGGTCAAGTAGGTAGGTATACTTACTACTTAGGCACCATAAGTAAACTACTTTTTTTTTAATGAAAATGAGGTTCCCATTCACCAAATAATTAGGAATAACGTATGAAGGACTTTTTTGGACTGCGCCTGGAGGCAGGAATAGAAACAGGATCAATCATTCTTCGACTTGGAAAGTAAAGCTGAATAATACACACATAGCAATCCATTTTTGATAAAAATTTGTTTTTTTTTTTTTTATTAAATTTGGACTTTACCATAACGTTCGAAAAACAATATCATTCAAGTTGCCGCCTCGGGAGTATTCGAAGGATTGTTTTGAGGTAATTTTTAACAACTTTTTTGCACATTTCAGGTGGTATCTTAAATCTAAACAATAATAGTGTTGGTTTCCGATGCGTTTAGAGTTCGAGGATAATTGACGACAATATACAGTTGTGGGTAACTAATAAAGAATGGTTACAGAAATTTTGTGTAGGTACTCGTAATTTTGTATCAAAATTTTTCGCAATAAAAAGTTTAATTTTTTTTCTAACAAACATATTTTAGTTAAATTCAAAAGGTTTTGAATTTTGCTGGCGAAATTAATTAATTTTTAGTCCAAATTTGAAGTCTTAGGGAAACCCTTATTTTGTATAACTACCTTACACTGGGTTATGTTTTCCCAAGTTGCTTTAGCGATCTCAAACAATTCATTTTTTAACTTGCCATAGGAAGCTTTTGTAATGGGTCCGATTTGTCAAATTGAAAATTTTGACGTTTCAAGGTCCCTAGAGTCGAAATAAAAGATTTTTAGAAAGATGTATGTGCGTGCGTGTGACGTACATTCGTACATCCGTACGAACTGTTTTCGTCGTCCATAGCTCAAGAAACAGAAGAGATATCGACTTCAAATAAATGTTGCTATACAGATAATAAGGCAGAAAGATGCAGGAAGGGCTCTCAAGAAAATTGCGTGGGCAGTTTTTTTACCATTGCAGTTTAAAAAAAGGTGAAAATGTTGGTTAACCCTAAATATCTCATGAACAAAAAATGCTAGAGACTTGAATTAAATTTTATATAATATATTGTAACGTGACTGTCATGCAAGGGGTCTTGGGTTCTATCCCTGCCTGTGCCACCTTAATTTAAAAAAAAATAATTAATTTTCGCGGGTACTGCCTCCTGCGAGGAATTGACAAATACTTCAAGAGTAATTCTTGTCATGAAAAAGTGCTTTCTCAAACTAGCCCTTCGGATTCGGCCTTAAATTGTAGGTCCCTTCCATTCCTGACAACAGTACTCGCACACACAGAAATGGTTGAGAGTTGTAAGTCACTAGGCCCTGGTTCACAACGGACTGTTGTGCCACCCAATTTAATTTTTTAAGTCTAGCATTTCGCATTTCGTATTATTTGAAAAAAAAAATTGTTTCTTTCTATGACTTTACTCAGAAAATAAATTATTGTTATTTAGTTTTAAATAAGAAATTGTTTTTTTTTTTTTTATAAAAAGATTAAGAGTATAAGGTTAAAATAAGATATCTGGACAAAACTTCTGTAATTTGCTTGGAGTGGATAATCTTTGAGACATGTATGATTTCCCCCTCTTAAGAAGCTTAAAATCTTAAACCCTTCGATGTGGTTTAAGTTGTTTTTGTAGCTCACCAACCCATTCTGTTGCTATATGCCAAAAAATGCTCGTTAATAGTATTTTTTTTGCACACAAAAACTGTCTTCAGTAAAGCAGCAAAGTCAAGGAATTCCTCTTGCTGCTCTTTCACGAACTTGGAACTTCTTTTTTAAGCCAGCTGTTCTTACTAGTTGGAACCAATCGTGGAGGTGATAAACAGGTGTTATAATTTTTTTAATCAACTTAAGTTAATACCAAACCGAATATGCGTTTTTCAGACTTATTGCATTAATATTAAATTATTACGATGGGAAGCAGTTGCACTAGACTTAAGTCGTAAGTACCAAACGAAAGAGAAACAAATAAGTTATTAAACCCTATCAAATGGACAAAATGCAATTTTTTGACTTAAGACGTTTTTACCTAACGCTAAAGAATCGTGTGTACTCGTAATTTTTATTAAAATTCCTTGCTATTTTTTTCTAACATACATATTTTAGTTAAATTCGAAAGGTTTTGAATTTGGCTGGCGAACTAATCAAGAACAATTAATTTTCAGTCCAAATTTGAAGTCTTAGCTCAGTATTTTGTCCGGAAACCCTTATTTTGTATTGCTGCCTTACACCACCTGGGCATTGAATCTATAAGATCCTGACATTTGTTTAGGTTTATGTTTTTTTCAAGCTGCTTAAACGACCTCATACAATTCATTTATATTTTTATTTTAGGTTTATTAACTTCTCTTTTCAATGCTTTCCAGAGGTTTTCGATATGGTTTATATCCGGGCTACATAAAGGTCAATCGATGACATCAACAGAATTATTGGAAAACCATGCTTTAGTTGCTCACGCAGTATGCTTAGGGTCATTGTCTTGCATAAATTTCCACGTCACAGGCAACTCTCCATCCATAACGTCTTCAAGGATGTTTATGTAGCTTTGGCTATTCATTATACCTTCTATGCGATGTAACGGACCGTTTCCATTATATGACATACAACCTAATATCATGATACTTCCAGCTCCAAGTTTAAGGGTGACAGTTGTGTACTTAGGGTTGAATGCGTCGTTTCTTGGTCGCCGAACATGTTGTTTTCCATCGGAATCGACTCTATTGATCTTTGTTTCACTACTCCACAATATTTGTTTCCACTGTCAGATGGACCAGTTCTCATGTTCTCTGGCAGAAGCTAACCTAGCCTTTCAGATTTTTAATGAGAACAGTGTTTTTTTTCTAGTCGATCTTCAAAATACCTGGCTTTCACACAATCGCTCTCTAATAGATCGTGCTGAAAGAGCATTTGTGTCTTCACCGAAAACTTTCTTTCATATTTCTCTAAAACTCAAGAATGGATTTTTTTTGCAGCACGGACAATAAAACTATTCTGGACTTCAGTGGTTGTATGGTATTCAACATATTTTATTGCATTGAAAACCACCGTTTTAGAGCAATTAAGCTTATTTAAAATTTCCATATATGATATTTTTTGTATTTCTTAGATTTATTATTGCTTCTCTCAGATTTTTTGTAGAGTTTTTTTCTTTCCCTTTCACTTTCAAAGATCTTGTATTTCAGTAAATTTGCAAACAAATTATTAAACTTACTAACAAATGGTTAAGTTTAAAACGGAATAATAAAACAAGAAAAAATCGTTCCTAATTATATCGCCAATTGAAATAGTATGAATTTTATCAAATAACCAAATTACATGCACAATAATTTTGTTAACTGATGAGCGTTACTTTGCATGTTGGTTGTCATCTCTCATGATTAACCAAACGGTTCTACCAGGAGTTGCTAAAATCGTTCTTAATTAGTTCACTAATTCCTTCACAATAAAACCTTAATTGTTGTGTTTTATCCACATATCGACCAAGTCATATTCTTAAATAAGCAACCAACAAAAATCTGTACGACACATTCGATAAATTCGGATTATCAACAACAATTACAGCAACAATATTTTCGATTGAGCATGCAAATTAAAATTTAATCGACTACTTACTTTCAATCATTATTGTAAAAAGTAAACATTCAACTACAGTAGTAATTGAAATCAGGGCCTGCACAAGCCAAACTTGCGCCCTGTGCAGGATTTGTGGAAAGCACCCTTTTTTTATATTTTCACACATACACGAGCAGAAGCCTTTCCCACATTACCAGAAAGGAAGACTGTTAATGCGTTTTATTTTTATGTTATATTTTTTATTATACCATAAACTAAAACGCAGCGAAGAAATGAGCAGAGAAGCAACGTTTAAACTTAGAAACTTACTTTTCTGGCCTTACGTTTTGCAAATTCATAAATGAGATCATTAAAGTCTAAAGAATTTAATAATTCCTTTTCAATGGACATTAAAGATAAGCCTACCAATCTCTCTTGAGTCATGGTTGTCCTAAGATAATTTTTTAATAATTTTAAGTTTAGAAAAACTACGTTCTCCTGAAGCTACCGTGACCGGGATTGTATTAAGGATTTGGAGAGCAATTACCAAATGCGGAACAATAATCTTCAAGGTTTGAACTAAAAATAAAATTTAACACAACTTAACTTGAGTTTTGTGGTGTAAAACTCTTGAAACAATTCTTCTCAATCTAAATCTTTAAAACTACCTAATGTTAAAACATTCTGCAAATTAAGGCATGAAGCACGTACATTTTTATTTTTTAAACATTCGCTTATGTTACTAAAAATGAAAAATTGATCCTATACGTATCAAGCTGTTCAAACCTTTCTGTAATTGATTCAATGGCTTGATCAAGTATTTTGAACAAAATAAGTCTACTTTAAATCTTTGTTTCGGATCTAATATAGTTTCAGGATTTTCATCAGCATAAAGTCAGGAAACATTTTTTTTTCTAGAGAACCAGCAATACGCTCTGCTAATTGAACATACCTACCCATTCAATTTTTTATCGAAACGCATTTAAATGAAACTGTTTTTTGCATTTGCTAAAACTCTTATGCCCCCAGAATTTTGCGCCCTGTGTATTTGCATATCTTGCACATATGCTTTGTCAGGCCCTGCTTGAAATCACGAAATCAATGACCTTATATAACCACTAAATGTATTCTTACTACTACGACTTGGTAAGTAGGTTGGATGCACTTTAATTTTTGAGAGTTTGTTGGTCTTTTTGTTTACATAGACTTTTTTCATTGTGAGGTTTCTATCAAAAGCATAAAATACAGGACATTTTTGTGTTTTCATTATACTGACAAAAAAAGGACTAAAGTTCTCTGAGATGAGAAACTAGGAGTAGGTACATACATATATATGCAACTGCAACTTGTTGTTGACCATTTACATCAAACTAGGGCATTTTATAGTTACCTATAGAATTATACATACTACCTAGTTCTTTGTTTCATTCATTCTTTTGTGTGGAAAAAATCGATTTTGTAAATGTTACATAACTTTAAAGTTCAAATGTAAGAAATAAAGAATTGTACCCTCATGTTTTTGCTATATGTATTTTTTATTTAACTACAAATATACATACATATAAGTATCAAAAGAACTGACAATAAATAAAGAATCTAAGGAGCAATTCATGTACTAAATTCCTATTTTCACTTCAGCTAACCTTTTTAAAATAAAAATGTTCAATATAATTGGTATAATAATTGATACCAGCATATGTTTGCTCTCTGGGTTTCTATCTAGAGTATACTTGTAAGTAATACATTCCTATAAATTGTTAATGTACCTTTAGAATTTTTGTAGGTCATTTATGTGCTACAAAACGTACATACGTATCTACGTTAACCTACGTTAAAATATTCTCTCAAAAATGGTGGCAATATAAGAATCGAAATAAAGTTGACGTTAGAGATGAGACTGAGAAGGTAGGTGCCTAAACCTTATGGAATATACGACCTTCATAATACACCCACTGAAAAAAAAATTGTAACATACAGCGAAGGCAAAGCTTCATTTATGTAACAACGAAAAGGATGTTGTATACATTTAGATACTTTTTGTTGGCATAGTGATATAGATTTTACTATTGGATTACATCAGGACGATTTAGTTTCTATTGCTTGACAACCCCTCTATCTATTACCTACTTACTAACTCTAAGAATATTGAATCACCAGAAATAAGTACACCAAATATTACACCCACTCATATAATATTTAGGTTTAAGAAATCAATTTTTGGGAATTAAAACAAAATGATGATGTTGTTTAACAACATTTTGATTTTAGTGTTCGAGAAGTTTTCTGTTGTTCAAATGAAATGAAACATTTTATTATTTAATCTCTTTTTTTATTTCTTTGAAAGTACATTAACATCTGGTATAAAACAAGTTAGATATGTAGATACTTTAAAAAAAGCAATATTTATTGGAGGATACTCGTATTTCTCAATTTCAAAAGAAATTACATTATTTCATTCTTATTAATATAAGAAACAGCAAAGTAATAATGACTCAGAATTGTATTGCGTGATAACGCCCCCTTTTGACCAAGTTTAATACCTTATCTTTATATATATGTAGATTGTAGATCTATACACAAATATCTTATCAATATTTTAAAATTATAAAGAATATAATCAATAATGCAATGTTCATAATGTATTGTTTCTGCCAAAAGTTTTTCAAGTTCACCTTGAGAAACCCTCAAAACAAACATTTCCAGAAAAAATCTTTGAAACTAACTCTTTTCATTAGAAAAAAGATAACTTAACTAGGTAAGTATAGGCATATATAGATATTTTATACATTATGTATTGTGAGGTAAATTGATAAAGTGCATGTTATCAAATTGAATTTATTAATAAAAGTGAGAATCAAAAAGACACGACAGCAGAGCAAATATGGTATCCATATGCATTCATATATACCTTAATAATTAGCACCTCTGTAGAGCTCGTATGTATATCGAGGCGTGTATATTATCATCATAAAGATTTAATGAATTCTGCATCTATGGACTGAACACATGTGATTAAAAGTGATATATAGAGAACTTTGGAAAACGAATCGATAAAGCTAATCAATACTATAACTGCAATGTGGGTTGTTAATTAATTGCATATATATGAACATATGTACATATGTATATCAATCTAAAGGATTGTAAAAAATCAATCAATTAATAAAACAACTGGCACTTCGTCCACGGACATCAAAATTGTTTTAAATCCATAGGACTTCTTAAGGATTTGGAACAATTATGCGCTTAACGACTTGTAGGTTGTAATTTTTATTTCTTAACGGTTTTCTATCTTTTGGTAAGAAATTTACCTTTAACATTTTTTTAAAATGTTTGTATCCGAATTGAAATTACTTTAGCTGCTTCCATGTTTTTTTGTATCTTCCGAAGTTATTGCAATCGGTCCGATTTAACAATTATATTTTGTTAACATAATTCCTGGTTTACATAAAAATAAACAAGATATGCAGACATTTAATTTACTCGACAAAATTTTTAACAATCATTGATTCCTAATAATAATAATAATCTTTTGCAACAAAGAATGAAGTTTCTGATATTTGTGAGAGTTTTTTTTTTTTTATTAAGAACCTTTAAAAAAAGTACTAAAAAGAGGGTGGGATACAACCCACACTGATAACTTCCCAACCCGTCTGTCGATTTGTCTTGCTTTAAAGTTTGTCTATATGGACTCGTATCAATTTTTACCAAATTCGCGTACTATTTTTTGTAGATTTTATTTTTTATGAAAAAACGGACTGTTGGATTTTTAAATAAAAATTACTGAATATTGAAAACAATATTTTCTGTGAAATAAAATAAGTTTGAAGCCAATATTTTTAATTTTTGAAAAGCTATTTGAGTCGAAAGTAAATTTTTACCAAGTTTTATTATTGTTTTTTTTTAGAGTTTTATTTTTTGAAAAAAAAAAAAACTTTCAATTCGACTTTTTCAAAATTTTATCGAATGTTGAAAACACTGTTTCTTATAAGATAAAATTAGTTTGAAGCCAATATTTCAAATTTTTGAAAAGATATTTGAGTCGAAAATCAATTTTTACCATCTTTTATTAATTTTTTTTAGGATTTTATTTTTTGTAAAAAAACTGTCAATTCGATTTTTCTCAAAACTTTACTGAATGTTAAAAACAATATTTCTTATAAGATAAAGTAAGATTGAAGCCCAAATTTCAAGTTTTTCAAAAGATATTTGAATCGATATTCAATTTTTACCAATTTTGAGTAATGTTTTTTTTGATTTATATTTTTTTATAAAAAAACTGTCAATTCGATTTTTCTCAAAATTTTATCAGATGTCAAAAACGTTATTTTTCGTTGCACAAAATTTTTTTGGAGATGAAATCATATTTTAGTCTTAAAATTTGGGAGGTGACATATTTTTTTCAGTTTTTTCGATTTATAAAAAAAAACGGTAAAAGGAATTTTTCCAAAAAATATACTTGTTTGGTATCACAGTACAGTTTATTATATAAAATTTAAGTCAAGTCTCTAGCGTTTTTGGTAAGATATTTAGGGTTAACCAAAATTTTCACCTTTTTTTCAACCTGCTATGGTAAAAAAACCACCCACGCAATTGTCTTGAAAGCCCTTTCTGCCTCATTATCCCAATAACAAAATTTATTTGAAGTCGATATCTCTTCTGGTTCTTGAGCTATGGAGGACGAAAAAAAATATCTTTTATTTTGACTCTAGGGACCTTGAAACGTCGAGAAATGTCAAAATTTTCAATTTGACAAATCGGACCCATTACAATAACTTCCTATGGGAAGTTAAAAATTCTAAAAAAGACTTTTAACTCAAATATCTATTAAATACAACAATATTTTGGTTAGACGTCCTAAATATTGATGTTCAAATGGTAGACATGTGCATTCAAGAGGACACAAGCGTCCAAAGGTTTTTCTCATAACCCACCTCTGTCTATCAACTCCTACTCTCACCTCCCCGCGGTGAACATCGGGTGCCTAGTACCTCAACTGGAGATTGGGTTCCAACCCCAGTGGAAAGTTGTTGGGGGCAGCAAACGAGAGAGGGGGGGAGAGGTGTTTCCACTAAGGCACCTCTCCTTATCCAGACGGCAGCGGAGGAATTTCCGAGATGGAATCAACGGTGGCGTCTACAGTTCCAGTAAGGTCGAACTACTTAGTGAACACCTTATAGGGCTTCTTCGACATATTCGGAGCCCAGGCCTATAAGGAGCGGTTCATCCGGCTCCCCTTCCTTGGAGTTATACTAAGGATCTGGCCCTCCAGGTTGGGGGTTGTGCCGTCGGGGTGACTTCCTGGCCACGTAAAAACATCATAGTTTCGAAGCAACAACAAGCCTCGGATACGGACGGATTCACTGTTGACAACCCACGCAAACGAAATAAGGACAACGAACTTCGGATATGTACGTGGAATGTTAGGTCCCTTAACAGACCACGTGCAGCCGAACAATTAGCGGAAGCCGTAAACTGCTGCAAGGCAGATATTACAGCCATCCAAGAAGTGCGATGGGATGGACCGGGTAAACGCAAACTAAAAGACTGCGATATCTACTACGGCGACTGCTACCGAGAACAAAGACAGCGTCTATTTTTTTTATTTATTTATTTATTTATTTATTTATTTATTTGGTCTATAAGTACATGCTACTTTCTTAGACATAGCTTAAATTTAATAAAGAAAGAAAAACATTGCGTGCTAATAATAAATCAATAGAATTAGGTATATTATAAATAACGTTAATCAGGTACATAAACAATGGTATTCATTATTCTTTTTTTGAACAATTCTTTAGAACAGTCAAGTTCGATTACATCGGCATATTTGTTAAAAAATTGGCACGCTTTAGTAACCGGTTCATTTAATCCGTAATTCGTCGAATGATGTGTGATGAAGAAAAATTGATTAGCTCTTGGCCTAAGACAACGAGCTGGTGTATGTTTTATAAACATTTCAACTAAAGGAGCACAATCAATGTGTCCTGTTATTACATCTCTAGCAAGTGCAATCAAGAAATAAATTCTCCTAGTTTCTAGAGGTTTTATATCGATTAACGCGCACCGATCTTTATAAGTTGGTAAGGGCAAAGTCCATTCAAGTTTACGAAGAGAATATTTTGTGAATCTTTTTTGAATTCTTTCAATTCTATTAGAAGCATTTTTGTAGTAAGGAGACCAAACTACACAGCAATATTCCAAAATTGGACGAACAAAGCTGACAAAAAGTGATTTAACAGTATAAGGACACTTAAACTCATAAGAATTTCTAAACAAAAATCCAAGCATAGAATTGCCTCTAGATACAATATAGTCAACATGCATTCTGAAATCAAGCCTGGAATCAAAAATAACTCCTAAATCCTTGTGATTGGAAACTCTTCGAAGTACGTTCTCAGATATAGAGTAGTTAAAGACTACTGGATTATAACATCTTGTAAATGTCATTATACAACATTTTTTGATATTTAAATCAAGGTCATTAAACATACACCATTTTGATATACAAGTTAAGTCTTTTTGAAGCTGCATACAATCAGAGAGCGAATTTACTGATCGATATATCTTAAAATCATCAGCAAAAGACAGGCAACTTGATTTTAAAACAACATTAGGTAAATCGTTAACAAAGAGTAAAAACAAGAGAGGGCCCAGATGACTACCTTGGGGTACTCCTGAATAATTAAAAATTAATTCCGATTTAATTCGACCAACTCTAACTGCTTGCACTCTGTTTTCTAGATAGCTTTTAACCCAATTTAACATCTGAGAGTGAAAACCCAAACATCTAAGCTTTAACAAAAGAATTTTATGGTTAACTCTATCGAATGCCTTTGAGAAGTCAGTGTATATAACATCTACTTGGCTTCGTTTCTCAAGTGCATTGATACAATAGTTCGTAAATAATGTGAGATTTGTTGCTGTGGATTTTCCACTGACAAAACCATGTTGATAGGGTGAGATATGTGCTTTAACAGCATCATACATTTTGGTTTTAACCAAGGATTCGAAAACTTTGGGAATCAGTTGGAGCTTTGCAATCGGTCTATAGTTTTCAATTGATTGCTTAGAGCCAGATTTAAAGATTGGTGTGATGAAAGAAAGTTTCCAAGAATCGAGGAAAACACCGTTTGAAAGAGACTGATTGAAAATTATTTGGAGTGGTTTCGATAAGTTGTACTTACAATTTTTAATGAAGATTTCAGGAATATTATCGGGTGGTAGACTAAGACTATTATCCAATTTACCAAGCGCCGACAGAATTTCTTCTTCTGATAGAGATATGATACCGACATCCGTTATAGCAGGGATTTCATAGTTTACTTCTGAGTAAGCTGAGTTTAATATGAAATTCGACTGAAAAAATGAAGCAAAAAAATTACATATATTATTCATGTCACTACTACCAATGCCTTTATAAGTCATATAACTAGGTATACCAAGGGATTTCCTCTTAGAATTTAAATACTGCCAAAAGCATTTAGAGTTTGTTTTAATGTTTGATTCTAAAGACCAAACATACTGTTTATACAAGAATTTTTTTAGAAAATCATATTCCCGACGTAAGCGACAAAATTCACTTCGGAAACCTGAATTGACCTTACTCATACCTTGCATTTTACACATTGCATTTTTTAGCCTTGTTAAACCTTTAGTGAACCAAACAGGCTTATTATTTTTCTTCATTCGCTTAACAGGGATGAAGGAAGAAAAAGCTTTGTAAATTAAGTTTAGCAAAGTCTTATAATTTCTTTCAACATCCTGAAAACACAAGATCGAACTCCAATCTACATTATTTAAAAAATTATTTATGCTGATGTAATCGGCCTTACTAAAATCGTATTTATAATCCACTTCAAGATTAGAACAATGTGTATTTTTAAAATTGATACACTTTAACTCTAAACGCAAAGCTTTATGATGTATACTATTATTCAGTAGAGGAAAGTCCTCTTCAAATAAGCACATTTCAAGGTCTTCTTGCACAAAAATAAGATCTAAGATTCTACCAATAGAGTTAGCAATATTATTCGTTTGAATACAATTTAAGGCTGACATAGTATCTAATACAAAGGTTTCGATTTCGTTTACAATATTATATGGGATAAGAGCTTTATCATCCTCAGAGAAAATCCAATTAACAGTACTCAAATTAAAGTCGCCTAAGACTACTATGTAAGAGTTACTATCTAATGTACCTTCAATGTCTTTAATATTGTTTACATGAGCATAATAAATGTCAATGTTTGATTTTGGAGGAATATAAGAAACAAAATAATAAATACTTAATTCGCTAAAGTTGTGAGTGAAGCTCACATGAACACATAATTGTTCTATCAAACCAGAAGAGTTTGTGAGAGATATTTGCCTACTCTTAAAATTACTCTTAACTGCAAGCAGCACACCACCTCCTCTAGTAAGTTCTGTACAGATTTTGTCTCTATCCCTTCTGTAGATTTCGTAACCAGTATTGCAGATTTCAGCATTAGAAATGTCATCACCCAGCCAAGTTTCTGTGAGAGCGATGATAGCATAATTACAATCACTTACGGCGTTATAAAAAGTAGACAATTTAGATCGCATTCCTCCAACGTTCTGGTAATACACTTGTATGGCATCGGATGAAGGATTTAATTTAGCAACAGAGGTAGTAATGGAGTTAGAATATTCAACAGCATTCAGGTTTTGACTATTGATGTTAATTGTAGATGGGAATGTCACATTTGTGTTCCCACTGACCTGTCGTTCACGTTTTTTGGAAATTGTTGGAAGGGTCTGACGCGTATTCCTTTGGGCCAAAAGTTTGCATTGAAGACAGCATCGAATGACTCAGCCGGAATACAAACTTTAAAATTAACTTTTTTTATTTGGTCGAGATTTACATCCTTTCCTACTAATTTAAAGCAAGAAAGCCTAGAAGGCTCAATACCACTGGATGAAGCAATATATTGAATGATTGATTCAGGACTTGTTGCAGGACGAAAGCTGGATACGTGGAGCCATTTACGGCGCTGGATAATTGAATCACCGAAAATGATGTCATCGATAATTTTATTGCCTTTGATCTCTCGAACGTTTTTATTTTTTATTGATTTGGCTTCAATCAAACGAACCTGAGTGTAGTCATCAACAATTTCGTTAGCAACATTTACACTAATACAACCAGAAATAAGATTTTCGTATGCTTTAGTTTCACCAGATACATCATTATAAGCATCAACAGCAACATCAGAAGAACCAGCAACAACAACATCAGAAGGAGCAGCAACAGCAGCAGTATCATCAGTACGAACAGCAACAACGCCGTCATCTGCATCATCATCAACAATAAAAACAATAGCACTATCAGAAATTTTATTGTTGGGAGCATCAGCTTCAGCATCGTTTTTTATGTTGACATTAGAAGAGAGATCTTGCAAAGCTTTCTCACTACCTTGGTTATCAATAACGGGAAAGTCTTTCACATTACTTTCTTCAGCACTTCGTTGATTTGCACCGGTGTGTAAATTCTCATCAGTGTTGTCTAAACCAGTAGACAAAGCAGATGATGCAACATCGGCAAACGAGGCACCTTCAACGACCATGGTATTACCTTCATCTACAGCAATACAACATGCAGTTTTATCAATTATTGCTGGACTACGCAGAGAGTAATTAAGATTGTTTTCAGATTTTGGTTTTGTACTGAGCTTAGAAGGAATAATCGGTTTTTTAGTAGGAGGGAGAATTTTAGCACTATCGCTCTTAGCGACAAGAGATGACGGGGAAGGCTTTTTTGATTTATTTGAGATGGGTGACGGAGACGCTTTGCAGTTATTAGTTCCGACAACCAACTTTTTGGTATTTGAGCGGGTAACGCGGGGGGGTTTCGATGCACTTGCACTTGGATGGTCAGTGATGAGCTTTTCAAATTCAAGCTTATGGTCAGCAAAGAAACAATAAAAATCATTGATTTTCGATATGTAATTATATAAAGGAATGTTTTTGCACGTATTGCACCTCCAAAACAAGTTTTCATTTGATTTTAGCGCGGAATGATGGAATTCACTCAGTTTAGCACAATTTAAATGAAAAACCGAGTGGCAACAGCCACAGTTAATTGAATTAATTTCGGAAGTTAAGATTTTACACTTAGAACATAGGATGTCCATTGTGAAATTTGGATAGGATATGAATGAAGGCAGTACTTCTTGCTTGGATGACTTCTGACTTGAATGTATTCACTTGAACTGGGTGTGGATTTGTTGGAACTAGGCTCAGGCAAAAAGTCTTCAGTTTCAACAGTGTGAGCGAGCGCATCACGACAATCCGCATCAAGGCTAAATTCGCCAACATAAGCCTAATATGCGCGCATGCCCCAACAGAGGAGAAAGATGAAGACACCAAAGATATGTTCTTCGAGCTCTTGGACAAGACATATGAGCAGTGCCCTGGCTATGACATTAAAATTGTCTTAGGAGATTTTAATGCCAAGCTAGGAAGAGAAGACATCTTTGGTGGCATAATCGGGAGATACAGCCTGCACGACACCACCTCCGACAACGGATTCAGGCTGGTCGATTTCGCTGCGGGGCGAGACGTTCTGGTAGCTAGTACGCAGTTCACGCATCTTAATATCCACAAGGGGACATGTAAATCTCCTGATCAATCAACCGTCAACCAGATTGACCACATTGCGATCGACGCACGACACTTCTCCAGTATCCAGGATATCCGAACATTCCGAGAGGCCAACATCGACTCGGACCACTACCTCGTTGTAGCCAAGGTACGGCTACGGATATCCCGATCCAAGCCAAAACAAGGAGGTACTGTGAGAAGATTCGACGTTAGACGGCTACAATCGCAAGAGACTGCCATGTCCTTTTCCGATCGAGTCTCTAGTAACCTCCTAAGGAGTCCTATGCTTCCTGCATTAAGCATTGAAAACCAGTGGCAACATTGCCTTGCAGCCATCAGAGATGCCGCCTCTGAAGTGCTAGGTTTCACACGGCCACCACAGCGAAACCCCTGGTTTGACGACGAATGCCGGCAAGCGCACGCAGCGAAACAAGAGGCATACAAAACGGCGCTGCACAAAAGGACTAGAGCTGCTCGCGAGCTCTACGAGCAGAAGAGGAGAGAGGAACATCGGCTTCTTAGACGGAAAAAAAGAGAGCATGAGAAGCGCGCGATCGAGGAGATAGAGGGATGTCACAACAGGAATGAGGTTCGTAAATTTTACCAAAAGGTAAAAAAAACCTCCCAAGGGTACCAGCCACGAACCGAAGCCTGTAAAGACGATCAAGGGAACATCGTAGTAGAACCACAGTCGATGCTGAGAATATGGAAAGATCACTTCTCCAAATTATATAACGGCGATGACGAACCGGACTCCGCTGTAAGGGAGATAGAACCACTCAACCTCGGCGACGCAGATCAACAATTCCGCCTACCCGACCTTGACGAAGTGAAGATAGCTATATCTAAACTTAAGTCAAACAAAGCTGCTGGAGCTGACGGCATCACCGCCGAACTATTCAAAGCAGCAGGCGATGACTTGGTAGGGAGCATGCACCAACTCATCTGCAAAATTTGGTCGGAAGAAAGCATGCCTGATGAGTGGAATCTCAGCATAGTGTGCCCGATACATAAGAAAGGAGACCCTCTAAACTGCGCCAACAACAGAGGCATCAGTCTCCTTAACATTGCGTATAAGATCCTCTCTGCCGTATTATGTGAACGTCTGAAGCCATTCGTCAACAACCTGATTGGTCCTTATCAGTGTGGCTTCAGACCAGGAAAGTCCACTATCGACCAAATATTCACACTACGGCAGATCTTGGAAAAAACCCAGGAGCTTCAAATCGATACCCACCATCTCTTTATCGATTTTAAAGGCGCGTATGACAGCATCTATAGGGAAGAGCTCTACCGAGCAATGTCTAGTTTTGGCATCCCTGTCAAACTTATCCGTTTGTGCAGAATGACGTTGGAGAATGCACGCTGCTCTATCAAGGTCGGAAAAGATCTAACCGATGCATTTGATGTCAAAAAAGGTTTTAGACAAGGCGATGCACTGTCATGCGACTTCTTCAACATCGTTCTGGAAAGAATTGTGCAAAACTCAACCGTCAACACTAGAGGCACAATCTTCCAAAGATCCATCCAATTACTCGGATACGCAGATGATATTGACATAATTGGAAGATCAAAGCGTGATGTCAGTGGAGCGTTTTTAAGCATTGCGACGGAAGCGAAGAAGATGGGTTTAGTGGTCAATGAGGGCAAGACCAAGTATATGCTGTCATCAAAAAAGGACACTGAACGACGACGTCTTGGACAAAACGTCACCATTGACAGCTATAACTTTGAGGTAGTTAGGGACTTTGTCTACCTAGGCACCGCTATTAATGCAGACAACGACACCAGCGCTGAAATCAAACGAAGAATAACTCTTGCAAATCGCTGCTTCTTTGGACTTAGAAGGCAATTGAAAAGTAAAGTCCTCTCTCGAGCATGTAAAATCACCATCTATAAGACACTCATCATCCCGGTTCTCATTTATGGCGCTGAGGCCTGGACCCTGTCAAAGAAAGATGAGAGCGTCTTAGGATGCTTCGAGAGAAAAATTCTTCGGGCGATTTTTGGTCCCGTACGCATAGATGGAGAATGGAGAAGAAGATATAACGACGAGCTGTACGGGCTGTACAGCGACACTGACCTAGTTAGCAGAATCAAAGTCCAACGGCTTAGATGGCTAGGTCATGTAGAGCGAATGGACATCAACGCTTCAGCCCGGAAGGTCTTCGAATCCAATCCCGAGGGACGGCGCAGTAGAGGAAGACCGCGACTCAGGTGGCGCACCCAGGTGGGAGAGGACCTCAACCAACTTGGCGTGCGAAACTGGAGACAGCTAGCTAGGTCCGCCCCGGACTGTAGCGCCACCTTAAGTATGTAAGTAAGTCCTAAATATTTGGAGAAAACAGTTTAAACTTCAATTATTATTGATTACACGTAGTTGTCGAATTTCCTTAAATGAAAATTTTGTTTTCGAAACTATTGGAAAGTTATCAGTGGAGTCACAGTTCAGAAAGTAGTAAGCTTTTAGCAAGCGTCAAAATACGATCAGAGGCTCATCTTAAGGTGCGTGTCCATTTGAGAGTACTTCTGCTAGTTAAATCTCGAGAGCAGCTCTCGGTAGACTGTCCATTTGAGAGCCAAATTTTAGAAGTTTTGCCATCGCGAACTCTCTGCTAGAATATTGAGAGTTTTCTTGCTGAGAGTACTCTCATAATCGTGTCCACTTGATAGATTTCTTCTGCTAGCATATTATCAGTTGGCCACGTATTCTATCCACACTGATAACTTCCAATCCCGTCTGTCGATTTGCCTTGCTTAAATGGTCTATAGGCTTTCGTGTTTTGTTAAAAAAGTTGTAAGTTGAATTATTCTAGAAGATTTAAAAATTACCAACAACATTTTGCATTTGATAAAATATAGTTTGATTTCAAAATCTATTTTTGTATTTTTGTATTTCTTAAATAAATAAATATAAATTGGATTCTAATTTGAAGTTAATATCTGTTTACGAGATATCGAGAACCGAATATCAATTTTTACCAAATTTGCGTACTATTTTATGTAGATTTTAGTTTTGTATGAAAATATGGATATAAAAAAAAACTACAGAATAACGAAAACAATATTTTCTGTGAAATACAAAAAGTTTGAAGACAATATTTTTAATTTATGAAAAGCTTTTTGAGTCGAAAGCATTTTTTTTTTTTGTAAAAAAAAACTGTCTACTGAATGTTGAAAACAATATTTCTTGTAAGATAAAATAAGTTGGAAGCCATAATCTCAAATTTTTGAAAAGTTATCTGAGTCAAAATTCAATTTGTAACAACTTTGAGTAATGTTTTTTTAGGTTTTTATTTGAAAAAAATACTGTCAATTCGATTTTTCTCAAAATTTATTAAAAAAATGTTTTAAAAACGTTATTCTTCCGTTGCACAAAATTGTTTTGGAGATAAAATCATTTTTTATTCTAGCGTTTTTGGTTCGTAAGATATTAACGAACGTTTTCAACCTTTTTTTAAAACTGCTATGGTAAACAAACCACCCATTCAATTTTCTTGGGAGCCCTTTTGGATCTTTCTGGCTTATTATCTGTATAATAAAATTTATTTGAAGTCGATATCTTTACTAGTTCTTGAGCTATAGACGACGAAAAAAACGTCGGACGTACGAACGTACACACGCTCTCACAGGCATCGTTCTTAAAATATTTTATTTCGGTTCTAGGGATCTTGAATCGTCGAGAAATGTCAAAATGTTCAATTTGACAAGTCAACCCATTACAATAACTTCCTATGGGAAGTTAAAAATGTATTTTCAAATCAAATTTATATGAAAAAAGACATAGTATCCACTGCTTTGCCATGTTTACTCTCGACAGCTACTCGCAAAATTCGAACTGTGTTCGTGTATTCCGCGAGCTTATCTTGGATAGTGGTAAACACATGTGTCCACTTGCGAGTGACTTTCAAAAAGATCGAATGTCGAGAGTAGTTTGTCAACTCTCCGCGAGCTACTCTCCAGACTATGTCCACTTGCAAGATCGCTCTCGAGAGCAGCTTGAGAGCGACTCTCAGCATGTTTACTCTCAAATGGACACCCACCTTTAAGTGCATGTGTTAGTTGTTAGAAAAAAATAATACAATTATAGCCTTACACACTTAGCCTCTTATTTAAAGCCAAGGTAAACGTTTTTATAGTCAATGGAAAAGATTAAGACTAAAAGTCAACATTAAGAGTGGTGGGCAAAATTAAGGTATTCTCCTGTCCCATTCCCACAAACCAAACAATGCTTTAATAAGGGACTTAGTTGTCCTGAAGTCGAAGCTCGCATTAAAGTGTTTCTATCATGTTTTGAAGTATTTCTTTTTTTATAATAAGCGCACACTCATAGGGATAACTACCCTTATTATGTAGACACAGTGTGAGTACTAGGAAGGGGAGAGAGGGGTTGAAAGGAGATGTCGGTGAACATTGGTTTTGAATTCCTGAATATTGCAATAGCTGGGAAAGACAGAGTGTGGCAAGGCATTCCACATTCGCATAGTACGGCCAAAGAACGAATCTCTGTACTTGACAGTACGACCGAAGTTGGGCTCGAGGGTATATTGATGAGCATTCCTAGAAGCGCGAGTATTACGGTTGAACTGTTTAAGGGGAGAAATGCAGCTGGCTATTTCTCTAGAGCATAAACCATTAAAATAACGGTAAAAGAGGGTGAGACAAGAAACATTTCGACGATGTTCAAGTGACGTAAATGATATTATGATGGTAATATCACCAATCAGTCTAAATGCTCTACGTTCAATACTAGCCAATAGGCTTAAGTAAGTTGCAGGAGCACCAGCCCAGATATGGGAGTTATACTCAAGCTTTGGACGTATATAAGTCTTGTAAATAAAAGCCAGATCAGAGGGGGAGAAAAACTTCTTGCATCGATTTAGAAAACCCAAACATCTTGCGGCATTTTTGGCGACATCGCGTATGTGATCGTTCCACAGGTGGTTGGTGATACACATACCGAGAATGTCGAGTGTTCAGTTTCCTCGATGCAAGTGCCATTTATGGATAATGGCAAGGGGGGTATACTTCGCTTTAACGATACAAGACAGCATTGCGTTTTCGAAGCATTAAATTCCACGCGGTTTCTTATTCCCCATTGTACAATGCTGTTTAGGTCGGAATTTTATGAGCTTATCATATTTTGTCGTTGCAGTTCCACATCCGAAGAAGAGGGGTGTGAATCTGAAAAGCTGTATGTATGTCTTTTTTCAAAAAAGTTATTTTTGGGACTTGAGTTGTTTATACAAATAAATAGTGTTATCATATTGCAAGGAACAAGCATTAATCTTCTACCAACAGTTCAAATTATTGTATTATCTTACTAACTATCAGGAAATTTGTATAAGTTTATTGAATGAAAGTTTTGATAAACCTGAATCTCATCTTTTTAATATTGTTTAAATGTAATTTGTGTTTGCTAAATTAGAATCCAAAACAACAACCTTTTCTTCATTATTACTTCAAAACTTATTGTAATAGAAAAGATTGGGTTTTAAAATAAAAAAAAATACTTTTAGAAACGGCTTAAGAATAATTTGTTCAGTTTTTGTTTGTTGAGTCTTTTGAAGGACATTTCAGTAGCAATAAAGAACTGAATATTGTTTTGAATTTTATTTAAAGACAAACTACTTCATTATTAGGTCCGTTCGCTTGCTTTCTGCACTAAAATTCGCGAACGGGAAAACAACAAATTTTCTCTCAATTTTACGGTCAAAAAATATTAATTTTGAAACATCATAGTTTCATTTCGTGTTTAGAATTTTTTTTTGTAAATGGTTAAATGAAGACAACATGAACTTCAAGCAACATCTTGCTGTTGTATTGTTTTTTTTTTTTTATGATAAAACTTAAATTAAAACTTGAAAGAATTTTTAATTTTATAAGTGACAGCAAAAGCGAACAATTTATTAATTTTTTTGAAGTTCTATCAAATTTGACACTTTTCAAAATTAGCCCAAAGAAATTTCTTGGGCAAAAATTCGTTGGTTGGGGAAATATTTTACTCTCTCGTGAGTACTCTCTTTACGAAAAACTAAGAAAATTTTGAGTACGCGAATAGGATTTGGTTTAATTTCGTAAAATTAGACTGTTTTAGGAAGGTACGCGAACGGACCTATTATTTCTCGAAATTTAAAAGGTCATATTTAAAAAACTGGACGTAATAGAGTCATTTTAAAGTTGGATTCGAATTGCAAATTTAAAATAGGATTCAGAAAACCTTCGGTTTGAATTGTTTTTGTCGACTAGTTTAAAATATTTGTCGAACAAACTAACGAAAAAATAAAATTTAATTCCTTATTTGCTTTTGTTTAATTTGAGGTAGTTTTAGTATCATTAAAAATTGAAATACTAGGAAATTCATTTTTTTCAGAAAAATCTAATCAAATCTGTACTGTATCAAAGTTTCGTGGTTGAAAAACACACGAAACACTTTTTTTGTACACTGCTCTGTCAGTGGAATCAATTAGAAATTAAATATTCTGTACCGTAATTGCACATTAAAGAGGATAACATCAACAGCTGTCCATAAGAAAAGTTGCCTTGATACGTTTTTCAAATTGTTATATTAAAGTGCCTGTCTTTATTCTAAAGCGATCACTAGACGCTTAATATTATGGCACAATATTAATGAGCGTCTAGGGATAATATTGCAAGCTTGTGCAACATTATTGAAGAAAATCAAAACCCTTTTCATATTTACTGCACAAAGAAAAATTTGATATTTTTTAAAAACCAAAAACAAAAACAAGGACATTCGATTCGATTTTTTTTCATTTTTGCCCAAATAATTAGTTAGAAAAAAGTTTCCAACGCAAATCGGCTCAAAACCTTAATTTCCAAATTTGAAGTCAATCGACCGAATGGTTTGGACTGTGGGGTGAGGACAGAAAGACAGATGGACGGGAATTTTAAACAATACTTGCCCAATAGTTCCAACGGGTCTCAAGTAAAAAGTGGACAATATGAAAATTTCAAATTACATTGAAAGAGATCCCGAAGCTGATAAATTGCAAGTAATACAGAAATGTAATTCTTTGCGCTCCAATTATAGAAAAGAATTTAAACAAAAAACGGATTATGAAAAAAGTGGTTCAGTTGAGATAGTGTCATTTTTACGCGATGCAGTTTCTTAAAAATTGAAGGAACCATTCACGTTGCAAAGCAGCATCCATAAAGAAAGCATAACTCAGCATGTCGTCTACGCGACACAAGTATCAGCTTTCAACTAAATTATTGCATAAAATATTGAATGGTCTGGAGCGTCTAGGGACCGCTTAAGACTTCAAATTCAAAAACGATCTGTTTGTTTAAAACACATTTTTAAACATATGTACGTAAAGTACAGGCAAGCATTTCATAAGGATCATAATACCAGTTGGTTCTCATCAATCTTTGTTTTCGATTATGTGTACATAAAAACATTCTTAGCGGCCTCAGCATGACATTTGCTTATTTAGAATTCTCAATATTTCTTATATTCATTCATATGTATTTCGTGGAATGTTCTCCGAAAAAAAACATCTTCCACATTTTTTCTAGAACATTTGGTTCCTTAAAAAAATCTTTTATTTATTTATATTGCAGCTATGTAGTTCTTCCAGCAGCCACAATGGGGGGACTTTTTTATTCGCAAAAATAAATAGAAACCATCTCAAATTGCATAACAATAATAAGCCAAGACGAAAAAATTCAAAACTCAATGACAAGCGAAAACTATTTCCTGTCTAACAGAACTACAGAACTCAAATGTCAAAAAAAAGAATCTAAACAGCAACCACTTTCTTAAATTGTTTGTGTAGAAAGCATCAAAGATAAAATAAGCACCTAGATATATTTTGTATTATTATTTAGATATTCTGATGTCCGGGTATAGTATAACGTCTTGAGTTAAAGTCGTCGCATCTTTTTTTTTCTTTCGCAAATAAAACAACGACAACAATACTCAAGTATTTGCGCTTCCTTTGAAATGAAAAACAAAAAATTAAAAGAAAACAACAAAATCTGCCGTTTTAACTCATTTCACAGATCTCTCTGTCTCAGGTCTTCTAAAGTGCCAGAAATAATAAGAATTCCTATTCCTACACCGTTAATTTCTGGGCCTTGTGCCAACGGAAAATAAAAACATATTTTCGCCATTAAATAATCTCATACTGATGTGATGTTGATGGTGGCTGGTGGCAAATTCAGTTGTGGGAAGTTTAGTGTTTGTGTCGTATTTTTGTTTTTGTTTTTTCCTTATCTCACCCCAGCTGAGTTCTGAACTGTGACTTCTCAAAAGTTCTGTTCGATTACATAACTTTTTATATGCACAGTTGCCGGCCGCCGGCCGCCCGCCGAACGCCGCCGCCACTGCCATACTGTGTATCTTTTCACTCAGCTTAGCTCGTCAGTAGTTTGAATTGCGTAACAAAAACACAAAACCTATACCGCCATACGAGATTAATATTGTGGGTGGGTTGTTTTTTGTTTGTTTCACTTGCAATTGACCTTGAAAGCTTTTGCAAGGATTTTGTAGGCTGCCAGGCATTCTATAGCTAAAAGCAAAAAGTAGATGGAGGTAAGGTAGGTAGGTAGGTTTACATAGCATGTATATAATAGTTGCTGATTGCTTCTATGATAAATTACTCAAACCCCTATCACACCTTCTATTCTGCCCCTCCTCTACAGTCCTTGTATACAAAAGTATTTTTGTTTATTGTTGACTTGGCAAAATAAATAAATCGACTTGATTCTATGGTATGTTGTCGTGGGACATATCCACAAATTAAAAGAAAATCCCAATAGTTAAACAAAATACGCCCCATTGGGTCGCAAGTAATATTGTAATTACAATAATGTTCGATGTGAGGAAATTACTTCTTTGAATTCTCCTAATTAATATTGAAAAAAGCGAGTTATCCAACTAATTGACAAGGGCTAACATTTTAATCCATGAGGGTTCATATTCAATATAAAGAAATAGTTGTGGCTTGTAGAAAGTCTTAAAATTTCAATTAGATTAGAGCAAAACAATTTCCGAACTTCAATCTTTGGGAATAGGGGCGATATTTGGAATTTAGTGTTTATTTTTGAATTTAGAATAAGTCCTTTAAATTTGTTTATCCCACTTTTTTTAAGGAAATTGTTAAGTATAGGGTCCGCTATTTAACGTTTTTATTCAACTAGTGCTTATTTCGTGAATGGTAACATCGTAGCTCATGTCTGATTTGACAGATAATTAGTTTTATCTTTTCTCTTAAGGAATATGCTTGTAAACGCTGAAACAACGCTTGGAGAAGATTCCGATTCATTTTGATCTTGGCGGGTATGTAAACAAGTAAAATTGTCCCCTTTGGGGCACAGAAAAACCACACGCATACATTGAAAAGCTGATACACCCAGCTGAAGCTAAACTCGATGTTTTTATAGCATTAAAAATGAAAAACAGTTGATTTATATTTTTACAATATAGGATCTCAAATACTAGAGGAACTCGGAAATTTCAGAGCATGCTGGACATGCTCAGAACAAATTCTCCTCTGTTCTGAATACTCATATTTCGTTTTTAAATACATTTAAGCATTTAAAATTCAGGAAATGGCATTTGTGATTTTGAATTCTTAAAACCTGAATTGAGTTGGAGATCCACTTTGATGGACTAACTTATTTTAATAAAACAATTTGTTTTTTCAGGTCCGTAAAGCTGGAAACACCACAATCGAATTTCGAAATCTTTATTATGGGGTGATTTAGGGCTCTTTTTGTGCTAATTTAGTGCTCTAATCCCGACTTGGTTCAAAAATCCCTTCTCCCTCAAACTTGTGGTGTTCCCAGCTTGACGTTAAGCTGGAAACACCACACCTTTGGGTTAATAATTTCAAAAAACTGATGATGAGGGAATTAAGGATCTTTTTGGGCTCCTAAGTTTGAGAAACTCCAAATTAGTATTTCCACCCCTTAACCCCTAAATTGAGTCGTACAGTTGAAATTTTTGGAGACTTTCTAAATCAACAAAAATTTAAAAAAAACTAATGATGGGATCATTTAATGCTATTTTTGGGCTCCTTAGCTCGCGGAACTCCAATTTTTTTTGGTTTTTTTAAGCCCATATCCCCAATTTTAAGTCGTAAAACCTAGTACGCTGCTGATGCGAAACGAAATTTGCCATACAAAAATGACGTGACGAAATCATAAACGAAAGATTGCGGTATGCTTTTCGATTTCAGTACGCTGCTGAACCACGAAATGTGTCATTTTAGTGGATAGCTGTACAAGATTTTTTAGTACAATTCTCCACTCTTTTCGTTCTCAATTTAATTGCCCGGCATATTAATTGCTTGCGAAATTTTGACGTTTAATTTTTTTATTGAAAAAAAAAATTGTTTACTCGTGATTGTGACTTTCGGTGTTTTGATTTTAATATAGTTTTGATTAAAAATTTAATGAAAATGGATTTTTCTGATGTGTTGCAACAATAAATTTCTGAGTCGGAAACTCAGGATGTTGAAGAATGTATTGTTGATGTGCAAGAAGTGAAGACGAGCAGTGAACTTTAACTTCCAAAAAAATAAACCAAAAAAAAAAAAATTGATTTCTCTTCGGAGGAAAAAAAGATGCTATTTGCTATTTGGAAGTAGGAGCATAGGCTTCAGAAAAATAATTCTTCTTTTAAAGTTATTTGCAAAAATTATAAACACATCTGTAGCAAAACGACCTTTTTGTCTGCCTGTTCTACAGATATGGGCTAACATAGGTAGATGGAAGTTTTTTATTTCTTTTCGTTATCATCGATAAAAACACAGATGCAGAGGTGATTATTGTTGTTAACATTAAATCGTCTTGGTCTTCATTATTATTTTGAAAATTAATTTTAATAATTTAATAGATTCGATTTGAACTAGAACAAAATGTTTCACTTTTGTTTACTGCAGCAATTGTTCTTGACAGCTGACAGAACTCTCCACAAATATTTTTCCGCTGTGATTTTCGTTTTCATTTTGCTCTGCACTTGGAGATCGCCGAAAAAATTCGTTTCATTTCAACTGCGTATTAGGCTTCCCTTCCCCCTCAAACTTGTGGCGTTCCCAGCATATTGAGATATGCGTAAATTGTGCACACAATTCCTATCACAATATGCGTACATTCAAATTTGATTAGTAAAATTTAGAAAGTCTCCAAAAATTTTCAACTTTGCGACGTGATTAGGGGGTTAAGACTTGATATATAATATTGCCTTTCACTAACTTAGGAGCCCAAAAAGAGCCCTAAATTCTCTCATCATCAGTTTTTTGAAATTATGAATTTAAAGGTTTGGTGTTTCCAGCTTGACGTCAAGCTGGGCACGCCACAAGTTTGAGGGAGAAGGAATTTTTGATTAGAGCACTAAATTAGAGCCCTAAATCACCCTATAATTAAGATTTGGAAATTCGACTGTGGTGTTTCCAGCTAGTCTAATTTTATGGATATAAGCCACAAGCAATTGCTATGAAATTGTTGCCTTTTTGAAAACTTATTGAAATACTGGTCATTTTCACATATTTTCAACACCTTACAACATATTGACTGAAAATACAAATATTTCAAAATACCTCATTTTTAAAAGATAAAGATTTTAAAAGTACAAAATTGTTAGGGTAAAAATCTTCTTTCCTTTCAGAATGTGACTCCTATCCCGATTGAAAATGTATACAATGTCATTCTCTACGCCCTAAATTCCTAAATAGTACTCATATCTTCAGAAATTTTTTATAGATTTCCTATTTTCTTAGACCTAATCAAAAAATAAACACATCCCTAAAATATAAGCTATTAATTTATAATTATATGTTCGTATTTTCCAGGCTTTTTTGCATCTCTTGAACTTCCCAAAGGATGTTGTTGTAATCGGTTAGATCTGCCGACCTGAAGATTTTTCGACGTTTCAAGGTCCCTAGAATCGAAATGAAAGATTTTTAGAGAGATGCCTGTGCGTGAGTGTGTACATACTTTTGTACGTCCGTACGTTCCCGAAGTTTTTTTTATCGTCCAAGGCTCAAGAACCAGTGGACACATTGACTTCCAAAATATCTTACTTTATTTAAAGTTGTGGATTGTAACGTAATACCAAACTAGTATATTTTTCGAAAAAATTCCTAATAATATTTTTTATATAAATAAAACAAATATTTGTCACCTCGAATATTTTACGATAAAAAAATAATTTGGTGCAACAAAGAAAACGTTTTTGACAACTGAGAAAAATCAAATTGACAGTGTATTTTATAAAAAATAAAAACCTAGGTATAAAAAACAATACTTAAACTAGGTAAACATTTATTTTCGACTCAAATATCTTTTCAAAAATTAAAAATATTAGCAAACTAATTTTATCTGATTAAAAATATTGTTTTCAACATTCACTAATTGTTTTTATAAAAATCCAACAGTCGGTTTTTTCATAAAAAAATAAAATCTACAAAAAATAGTTCGAGAACTTGGTAAAAATTGATCTGGTGAAAAATAAAGTTATTGACTTCAAATTAGATAAATCCATCCAATATGTATTTGTTTATATACATATGTAAGAAATAAAAACTTTTAAGAAATTCTATACTAAAATTGGTTTTCGACTAAAAATCTCGTTAACAAACTAAGATTTTGAAATCAAACTATTTTATCATATTCTAAATATTGTTTGTAATTTTTAAGAATAATTCAAATGACAAATAAATAAATAAATAAATAAATTGGGTGGCGCAACAGTCCGTTGTGAACCAGGGCCTAGTGACTTACAACTCGCAACCATTCCTGTGTGCGAGTACTGTTGTCAGGAATGGAAGGGACCTACAATTTTAGGCCGAATCCGAACGGCTGACAACTATTTTAAAAATCGAAGACCACAAACTTTTAAGCAAGACAAATCGACAGTCGGGATGGGAAGTTATCATTGTGGGTTGCATTCCAGCCTCTTTTTTAAATTTGTTTTTCATCTCAGCCTAATTTACTACTTTAAATCTTTAAGTAATATTGACAAAAACTTTAATTCGTTATTTTTGATCCAATTCTTCACTTCTGCTTCTTTACCTGTTGACTCCAAAAAAGAGTTGGTTTTAAATTAATAAAAAATAATTTTGTAGTCATAGCTAGCTTTCTATAAGAACTTTTATATTGAAATAGAGATAGTTTTAAGTAGTAGACAGCTTGAAGTTTGAACTTCGATGATCTTGTTCTACAAGGAAAGTCAAAGGGTATTGAATGATGATAGTTTTTTAATGCCGAAAGGTATTCGCGTAGAGTATTATAGTTGAACTTGGAGTCTACGTATGGGACTATTAAGTTAGTTGTAAATTATGGTTAATTAGACTTGTTTTATGAATTTTTGTCTATTTTAAAGAATAAATTTAAAAAAAAATGAATTTAATGCAAAATTGTTCAAGTTTCTTAATTAAATTCTAAGTTTCTTTGTACATTTCTAAGTTTTCATTATAATCATTATTTATCCGTTTTCAAATCAAAACCCGCAAAAAAAGTCTGAGTGGAAAAATATATGTATCTATATGTAAAATATATTACCTGTGGTATTTGAGAAATGTTAAATATTAATTTTATTTATTTAAAATGAAACAGAAATTTTTAGAAGAATTTAGTATTTAATGAAAATATTATCTTTTGATGATAATAATTTTCTAGCTTATTTGATAATTACTTTGAAATAGAAGCCAAAACTTTATTGTCGTGTTGCCAAAACATCATAAAATTTGGCAACAAAATAAGCATTTTAATTTCAAAATCTGTCCGCTTTTGATTTTTGTTTTTCTGTTTAAGATCATATGTTTTTGTTTTTGAAAACGAAAATGAAAATGAAGTAGAAAAAAAAAACGAATAGATTGGCCCCCCAGAAAGCTTATCTATTTTTATAATTTATCGTAGTTGTGAACCTTACTAGCGTTCAATGTCAAAAATATTTCTTCTTCAAAATTTGGCATTGAACCTGAACATTAGAAAACTAACTTATAGTTTTTTTTTCTTGAAGATTTATTATGTATTGATGATTTTGATTAATGTTTATTTCAAGCGACATTATGTCTAAAGAAAACATAAGAAAATAATCATAATATTGAACGATATAAAAATAACGTACGCATGATCGTGATACACTCGAAGGTACTATTTACGTCAGCAAAATGTGTACATTTCGACAGATTTCGAGTGATTTTTCTTCAAAATTTATGAAATTTTGAAAATATGAAAACTTTCCTCGAACGTGTCGTCGGACGGCGGAATAGCGCGGTGCTGCCTTGCGTCGTTCGTCGTGTGGTTATGTAAATATATAATTTTTTTTTTTCAAAAACACCTATACATATTTTTAAATAATATTTACCACCCCAGTACACTGATCAAATTCAGATCCCCGTTGAGTTTATATTTGGATCTAGTAATTTTCTACGCTGCGCTGTGCTGCTCTCCCGCACAGTCACAAGCTAATAGCGCATTAAATTTCGGCGGTGATAATTATTTTTATTTCCTTGGTGCTAACTTTCGAAAGCAGTCCTTGTCAACTGCAAATTTACTGCATTTTGGTCTGAACATTAAATTCACAACGGAAAAAAAAAACTTATTAAAAACGAATTCATATAAAATTGATCAGAAGCCAAAAGAAATATACAAACAAGTGGCTTGACGCTAGTGCTGCGCTAGTTGGCTGGGCGGATCTCCCGTTGATGTTTGCCCAGCACCCGCAGCAGTAGGTACCGCTCTGTCTAAATTAAGTTCGAATCTTTAAAATTATTTTGGCTAAATTCCAAAATATCTTTCAAATACTTAAAAGACCACCGGCTCTTCTTGTAAGATATATGGCTACAAAAACATATTATAATAGATTTTTTTACTTTGGGGTTTTAAAAGCGCAATGTTTCCCGATGGGCGATGATAGTTGAAATTATTGAATGTCCAATTTAAATTGGGTAATTTAACTTTTATAATCACCTTTAATTGGTTTATTAACGATAAATTTCTGGTACTTGTTTTTTAATGAAACAACATTTTATTGGCAATATTAAGCTGTAAACAAATTTCGTTTGTACACGAAAATTGTTGTACATTTTCTCAGGCTTGTATTATGTTTGTACATACCTATGCCTTGTATTAATAAATAATATATTATTGCAATTCAATATAATTGTAGGAATAAGTTTTGTTTAATACATATATCATAATTTTTAATTTTAACAGGCCAAATTTCTGAGGGCAAGAAATATGAGTTCGACTGTAAAAGCTGAATTTAAGTTTATGTTAATATTGCATTGATACAAGAAGGAAGTGTGATGAAGTTAAAATTAATAAAATATAACCGAAAAAAGCCAACAAACCAAAATATCAGGAGACCACAACTTAGTAACGAAAACTGAAGTTATCTTAAAAGATGAACCACCCAAACGTTCAAACATGAGAACTAGACTTTAGATAGCAGCCTGGTTTTATGGAAAAACTTTATGGCTGAAACACAAATACGCTTTAGCTTCCGGTTTGTCTGCGTTACGATGGGATTCCTTCAACGTTGCTTTGAATGACATTTCTAATATGACATTTCTTAAATGGCACTTCTGTCATTAGCAGCAGTGATTTGTTCTCAAAAGTTTGGTTTGATTTTTCGTGCAGTAAAACATATGAATTTCGAAATCGAAAAAATTATATTTATAGGGGAAGTAGCGTACACAGCGTATAATGACCAATGAGAAACCCTCCAAAAGCAAATGTATTTTGTTTGTTGACTTTTTTTTACAGCTGTTGGGCTGTCAGACAAAGCTAATGTTCAACAAATTTGAACTAGAGCTTCCGGTTAGAGTCACAATACGTAACATTACGTTTTTTTTCTTACGATTGACAAACGAAACGTGAGGTCAAAGCTTCATTGTGATAGCATGCATTGAATTCCTACGGCTAAACTCGTAAACTTCAGGTGAAGCTGAAGCGTGTTTATGTTTCAGTTATAAGTCATATGGCATAAGTGGAGCTTGGTCTATGATTTTTATTCATGCTAATATAAGCCTGAAGTTAAAAAGAAATATTTAGGGAAAATATGCAAATTTGTAGAGCTCATATATCTACTCATATAAGAAAAGAGGTTAAAAATGACAATTTTGGGTTAGAAGTTAGGTCTTTTTGAACAAAGCCATATAAAAGTGTTAAAGCCTAAAATAGGACACAAAACCTACGCTTTCTTGACGTTCAGAGTTTTTGGGCGATCTAAAATTTGTTTCGTTCAATGTTTGCGTTTAGGCGAACAAATTAATTCAAAATATCGCAGTGCCCAAAATAAATAAACATTTTCCCCGAATGCTTAAATGTTGAAACAAGGATTTAAAAGGAGATACGGGTGCACATTGGTCTTAAAGTTCTGAACATCCAAATGGGAGGGAAAAACAGAATTGGCTTTAGCATTTCACATTCTCGATGTGCGATTTAAGAAAGAATCTCTTTACTTGACAGTACGCCCGAAATTAAGCTCAAGGGTAAACTGATTAGCATTCCTGGAAGTGCGATTATTACGGCTGAATCGTTTAAGGGGTGGAATTCAACTGGGTATTTCGACAGAACATTGTTTGTGAAAATATCGATAAAACAACAAAAGGCATGAAACATTGCGGCGGTGTTCTAGCGATGTAAATTTTTCGATTTTAAAGCCCTTTTTTGTATTCTATCCAAGAGATTTTAACTTGTTTTAAGGGCACCTGCACCTGAATGTGAATTATATTCAAGCTTTGTAAATTACAGCCAGATCAGAAGGGGTGACAAATTTCTTGAACCGTCGGAGAAATCCTAAGCACCTGGCAGCATTTTTGGCAATATCAAATATATGATCATTTCATAAAAGGTGATCTGTGATACACATACCAAGTACTGACATTGGATTAGTTTCTTGGATGCAAGTGGCATTGGGGTGTGTTATGTTTCAACGACAGGAGACAGCAATGGGTTTTCGAAGCATTAAATTCTACAAGGTTTTTGATTCCCCATTGTACAATGCTGTCAAGATCAGAATTTTATGAGCTTATCGTACGCTATCGTTTAAGTTCCACACCCGAAGGACAAGGATGTGAATCTAAAAACGAGTCACCGGCGAAACAGTTTAATGAATTAGAAGTGGCAGACATAAGATCATTTATAAATATAAGGAATAGAGTCGGACACAAAACGGAGCCCTGGGGAACACCAGCATTTATTTTAGAATTTCAGACTTGGAACCATCCAATACAACTTGTATTGAACGTTTAGAAAGGTAATTTCTTATCTAAAGAAGAAGAGATGCATCAATACCAAAAGCATCTATTTTCGATTAGTGAGCTATCAAATGCTTTTGAAATATTAAGTGCAATAATCTTACTTTCTCCAAAACGATGTAAAGATTTGTTTCAGTGTTCGGTGAGATAAACAATGAGATCGCCATACTGCCCGTCATTAAGCAGTTTCTCTTCTTCAAGATATTTCTTAAGCTGAAAATTTATCAGCGTTTTCGTGACCTTGGAAATAAGGGACGTAAGTTCAATTGGACGATAGTTAGATAGCGAGGGGGATTCGCCTTTTTTAGGGACAAGCTGGACAAATGTTATTTTCCATCCGCTCGAAAAGAGACCTGTAGAGTATGACAGATGGAAAAGCTTACGCAGTGGTTTTTCCAGCGATTAAGAACACCTCTTTAGAACAATAGGGGGAATGCTATCCGGGCCAGCGGATTTGTGTATGTCAAGGTCTTGCAACTGCACGAGTGCGAAAGAAGATTCGTCCCAAAGAATTATTTACGCTCTCAAGAACAGGAGGACTCATGACACTTTCCTGTAGTGTCGACGTGGTAATCCGTACGTTTTTTACAAATGACCAGAAATGTGTACTACCTTTGTGACATTGTAGTATTTGTTGCCTTAATTTCTGATCATGCAATTTGTAACCAGAGATCAAATGATCTTTACTCTCAATCAGGCTATTCAAAATAATAGGAGTCTGAGTTATATTGTACGTACAAAAAAAAAATCAAAAACTTAAAAAAAATAAACAGTAAGTAACTAAATTAAAATAGGAATATTAAATAGTTGGAATATCGAATATCTAAACAAATTTGGTTGTTTAGTGGTCTGAGGAAAGCACTGCACCGACGAAAAACGGGAAATCATAAAAAAGTTGCAAATTGAAGGAAAAACGTATGAATAAGGATATAAAATTGATGTTGGGGTGCTCTGACCAAATGATCGCCAATGCTGTAAAATATGAAAAAAAGTCGATACCCGGGGACGGAAACAAGAGAAAATGATGATCGTCGTATTGTTCGCTACAGCCGAAAGGATCCTTTTGCGTCCTCTAAGATGATCCAGGAAGATCTAGGACTGGCAGTAAGTAGAATAACAATAAGAAGGCGATTGTACCGATGCTTACAAAAAAATATGTAGCCGCTCGTTTGAAATTTGCAAGAAGCCATGCTAATTGGCCTGCAGAGAAATGTCGAAACATTTTGTGGACTGACGAAACCAAAATTGTTTTATTCGGTGGAACTGGCTCTAGGCAATACGTCCGACGTCCAGAAAATTTCGAGTTTAAGCCTCGGTACACCATTAAAACGGTAAAGCTAGAGGTGCTAAAGTGATGGCATGGGGCAGTTTCTCATATGCTGGTGTTGGCCCCATACATCAAATCATTGGAATGATGGACCAGCGCGTTTATGTGGATCCAATGGACATTAGATGCTGCCTTATGTGAGTTGGAATATGCCGATTAAATGGGTGTTTCAACAAGACAACGACCCGAAACACACCAGTAACTCCGCCAAGGAATGGTTTCGTGTCAATGGGGTTGAGGTCATGGACTGGCCAGCTCAGTCGCCTGACCTCAATCCCATAGAAAATTTATGGGCAGATGTGAAAAAGGGTGTTTCTCGACGAAGACCCTTGAATTCAAGGCAGTTGTGGGACGCAGTCGAGGAAACATGGAACCAAATTCCAGTTGAACGTTGTCAGGCCCTTGTGAACTCTATGCCACGCAGATGTGCAGCAATTATTAAAAACAAACGATTTTCAACAAAATACTGACAAAAAAATCTTAATATTGTACACACATGTGTAGAGTTTAAATTGTACACTTTTTTACCCAAAACTTTCCCTTAACTGTTATAAGAAATTTCTGTTATAAGGCGATGCTGATAGTATTGACAACATTGAAAAACAGAGCAAATTTGTTTTTATTTACATAATCCTCAACATTAAATTTTATTTTAACTTAAGATCTTATCATTCCTAGAATTATTTAAAAACATATTGAAGTTAAGTTATATGTTTTCTAAAGTAATTGTTATTAAAAATATGACAATGACGTCCTTTTACTGCTAAAAGTCCTTTACCTTTATCAAACTGTCAATGTTAAAACATGATGAAAAAGAAAAAGTAAACATTTATTACATAAACTACTAATTTACCATTAATGCGATTTTAAAATTAAAAGCGTTAATATTTATTTCTGATTTAACATTTAAGCTGTCTATGATATATATTCAGACTTTTTTAAAAGGCCATTCAAATTCCTTTAAGAAATCATGATTAAACTTAAGCTAATTCTAAAGTTATTAAATTAATAAAAAGCAAAATCTTTGAAATAGTTTGTTGACAATTGCGATGAGCTACCTCTAAATATGAAACTACAAAACTCAAATTTAGACAGGTGTATTATTTGAACTAAAATTTTACCAAAAACCATTTCAGTCTGATATCTCCATATATGTACATCATACATAAGCATCAATATTATTATTTAAATATAAAGTTTATTTTTGTAATTATGCGATATTGTCCTCGTGTTTCAGAAAACACAATTCCTTATAAAAATAATTGAACTTGATGGGAAGACTTAAATGATGCGTACTGCGTTCATATGTAGAATCCGTTCTTAAAGGGGAAAAATGACAGCTGACAGCTAACAAATCTGTATTTTTTTTTCATAGGTCCGATTTCAAAAAGTCAAAACAACATTTTACTTTGTTGTTTAAAAACTGTCTCTTTTATTTAAAATACTCCTAAATTAATTATTAAAACGTATATGCACAAAAGTGATATATTTTTAGATTAAGTCACAATAGAAAAGATTAATTACCTCTTCCTATGAATTCAAAAAACTACAACTCGCGAAGGGCGAAAAAGTATAGAACATGTAGACATGCCTTAAGAGTAGAAGATTTCTTGTAAAAATAAACTGACATTTGACGAGGCCAAAAATGAAAATGGAAATTATTTTTGTCCCTCAAAATTCAAAGAACCAGAATTTAATTAAAATAAAATGTCTTGAAGCGTGATGTGGCAAAGATTTTGAATTTTAGTGTTATATGATGCACCTCTGGGTTGTTGACTACATTGCATCTTCTTCGTCTTGATGGTGATGCATATATCACCAAGGAAGGAGGCAGATCAAACTTTGTCGTCTGTGTGATGTTTTAAATTTAGAAGTGGTTTTGAGCGTTTTCGTTGCCGTGGTGCCGGTGCCGTGGTTTATTGAACCCCAACCGTATGTTGCCCATAAAACTCGTGTATAGATAGTTTTAATGTGAAACATGCTTGTACAACCGAGCCTACGCATAAGTATAGACACAATACCGTATAACCTCGTTGCATTTTGTAAAAATAAAACTAAGATCGCAGCGAAAGTTGGAAGGCTAATAAAAAAGTAGCTACACATTCTTTGGCAAGCTTTTCAGATGAAGGCAATGAAGCACGCTAATCTATTGCTTGTGCTTCCTTGCCAAGAAAATAAAACAAATAAAGATTGAAAACTAAGAACTTAAAACACACATTAGAAAAAAGCAACAAAAGCGTTTTCGACGTTTGGATTTTGAAATATTTGAGTTATTCCTTTCACTACCAATTTCTTTAAAAATTTCAAAAGTACGTTGAAAAATAAACTGACCAAATTCTAAAGAAATTGTGAGCCATTCTTTTAAAATTTACTTCGACACCTTTGGTCTTGGTATCTTGCGAATTTTGTCTGCAGTGTCCCGCCACAATTTTTCACTTTATATTTAAAATTTATCCAAACTTAAGCAACTATAGCGGGTTTCTAGCTCTATATGGGCATCATTTATTTAAACTCAAGCAAGCCTTATTATTCTTAGCTGTAAGCTCTTTTTTTACCTTAAAGTCATAGTTTTAGTCTGTGTGAATGTTGGAGGAGCCTGGCCTTCTCCGGCAAGGAACGAACTTGTGGCGTCTTTGATATTTGCTTTGGGTGTGCTGTCTCCATTTTCAAGATGCTTGGGTGCTCCGAAAATTTTCCTATCCATACTTTCGGCAGGTGAGATCTTTGGTGGTGCATTTTGTGTAGGTTCGGGTGTGGTACGCGTTGGTGGAGGAGTTGGTGTTACAGCTTTTGGTTTTGGTGTTTCTGGCTTAGCTGCAGGCTTTGGTGGTGGCGTTGGTTTTGCTTCTGGTTGCACAACTGGTGCTGGTGCCGGTTTTGCTGGCTCTGGTTTCTTTGGTGCAGGCACTTTAACTGGTTCAGGCTTTTGTTCAATAGCTCTATCAGTGGCTACTTTGTTGCCCTTGAAAATATCGAAAATTGACGTCCAACCAAGACGTTTTCTAAATAATATCAAAATAAAAAGAAAAAAAAAGAAACAAAAAATAAAATCAGAACAAAAAATTTAAAATAAAATGAATGAAAATATAAAACAATAGTTTTTAAATTGTAATCAATAATCATCATCTATATATGTATGTATGTTTGTATGTTTGTATGAAAATGTTATAAATACCAAGACAACCTTATTGTTTTGTGTATTATTCTATATCCTATACCACGAAGCAAAACTTTGAGATTGTATTTGAAGATGAGAAACAAATTTTCAAAACTAGTGATGCATATCTTGCCGTACCCAGAAATGCATACCCATCCATCAAACTAATTGCCTTTTTTCTTTTTATTGTTTATTTATAGAATTGTTGGATTTGCGAAATTTAAATGCAATTATTTTGTACTTTGTTGCTTGGTAAGAAAAAGAGATGCAATAATGAAGCAATTTTCGTTGTCACAAATAAATTGGTACCAAATTTTGTTGGCAACATTATTCATTGCCACAATGTCTGCCTTGTATTCGGAGGGATATAAAATAATTTAATTTTCTCATGTAACTAATTTGAATAATGCACACAAAATATGTAATTGAATACAATTACAAATAAATTCAAACATTTTTTAATAAATGGTAACTTTCATTAGGTTTATGATTTAGTTTCAACTGTTTGTAATATATTTCTTCTCTTAATTTTTGAATTAATTCAAGTTGAAAACTCTCTAGTTTCTATTTTAAACTTCAAAAGAATTGCTTTCACTATATTATTAAAAAAGTGTTTAACCCATTTGTTGCTAATTTAAAAACTAGTAAAGGTAACTAAGCTTGAGTCAGATTGTCAATTGAAGAAATTAAGTATTGCAACAAGATGATAGTACTCAGCTACATCCCAATGATGATAAGTAGACTTTCTTTAAATTTAATAGAGTAACTTAAGGGTATAAGTTTAAGTAAAAAAAATAACGGCAAAACTTATTTTTATTAATCAATTATTAATTTTCATAAAAAAAAATTTTGTAAAGAAACTAATCATTGAAATACAGTAGGCCCCGTTTAAATGCATCCTGTTTAATTGATTGGCTGACAAATTTGAATTGATTGACTGACAAATTATAAGATGTCTTATTGACCATTAATAAAATATACAGGTAACAAAATTAAAACATGTTCATTTTTAACTACACACCAACATTTTTAATAGTCTTATTAAACATTTTTTAATTTGGAAGCATTGAACAGCACTTGTCACAAAGTATCAAAAAATGACATCTTCCTATAATTTCTTCATTTAATTTATAACCAAAATGAATCGGTCGGAAGAAAAAGTTGTGTTTCTTTAGTTGAATCATTTGGTCAGTGATATTTTGGAGGAAATGTTGTTCCTAAAATTGGTTTATTTAAAAAGAGGTTTTCCAATGAGAGATTTATTTTTGAATAGTATACTTTTGAAGTTCAAATGGTAGACATGTGCATTTAAGAGGACACAAGCGTCCACAGGTTTTTCTTAAAACCAACCTCTGTCTATCAACTCCTACTCTCACCTCCCTGTGGTGAACATCGGGTGCCTAGTACCTCAACTGGAGATTTGGTTCCAACCCCAGTGGAAAGTTGTTGGGGGCAGTAAACTAGAGAGGGGGGAGAGGTGTTTCCACTAAGGCACCTCTCCTTATCCAGACGGCAGCGGAGGTATTCCCGAGATGGAATCAACGGTGTCGTCTACAGTTCCGGTAAGGTTGAACTACTTAGTGAACACCTTATAGGGCTTCTTCGACATATTCGGAGCCCAGGTCTATAAGGAGCGGTTTTATCCGACTCCCCATCCTTGGAGTTATACTTAGGATCTGGCCTTCCAGTTTGGGGGTTGTGCCGTCGGGGTAAAAAATATATTTAGTTGCGAATCACCAACAAGCCTCGGATACGGACGGATTTACTGTTGACAACCCACGCAAACGAAATAAGGACAACGAACTTCGAATATGTACGTGGAATGTTAGGTCCCTTAACAGACCACGTGCAGCCGAACAATTAGCGGAAGCCCTAAACTGCTGCAAGGCAGATATTACAGCAATCCAAGAAGTGCGATGGGATGGACCGGGCAAACGCAAACTAAAAGACTGTGATATCTACTACGGCGACTGCTACCGAGAACAAAGACAGCGTCTATTTGGGTGTGGATTTGTTGTTGGAACTAGGCTCAGGCAAAAAGTCTTGAGTTTCAACAGTGTGAGCGAGCGCATCACGACAATCCGCATCAAGGCTAAATTCGCAAACATAAGCCTAATATGCGCACATGCCCCAACAGAGGAGAAAGATGAAGGCACCAAAGACATATTCTTCGAGCTCTTGGACAAGACATATGAGCAGTGCCCTGGCTATGACATTAGAACTGTCTTAGGAGATTTTAATGCCAAGCTAGGAAGAGAAGACATCTTTGATAGCATAATCGGGAGATACAGCCTGCATGACACCACCTCCGACAACGGATTCAGGCTGGTCGATTTCGCTGCGGGGCGAGACGTTCTGGTAGCTAGTACGCAGTTCACGCATCTTAATATCCACAAGGGGACATGGAAATCTCCTGATCAATCAACCGTCAACCAGATTGACCACATTGTAATTGACGCACGACACTTCTCCAGTATCCAGGATATCCGAACATTCCGAGAGGCCAACATTGACGAGCCTAAGAGGAGAGGGGAACGCCGGCTTCTCAGAAGGAAAAAAAGAGAGCATGAGAAGCGCGCGTTCGAGGAGATAGAGGGATGTCACAACAGGAATGAGCTTCGTAAATTTTACCAAAAGGTAAAAAAAACCTCCCAAGGGTACCAGCCACGAACCGAAGCCTGTAAAGACGATCAGGGGAACACCGTAGTAGAACCGCAGTCAACGCTTAGAATATGGAAAGATCACTTCTCCAAATTATATAACGGCGATAACGAACCGAATTCCGCTGTAAGGGAGATAGAACCACTCAACCTCGGCGAAGCAGATCAACAATTCCGCCTGCCCGACCTTGACGAAGTGAAGACAGCTATATCTAAACTTAAGTCAAACAAAGCTGCTGGAGCTGACGTCATTGCTGCCGAATTATTCAAAGCAGCAGGCGATGACTTGGTACGGAGCATGCACCAACTCATCTGCAAAATTTGGTCGGAAGAAAGCATGCCTGATGAGTGGAATCTCAGCATAGTGTGCCCGATACATAAGAAAGGAGACCCTCTAAACTGCGCCAACTACAGAGGCATCAGTCTCCTTAAAATTGCGTATAAGATCCTCTCTGCCGTATTATGTGAACGTCTGAAGCCATTCGTCAACAACCTGATTGGTCCTTATCAGTGTGGCTTCAGACCAGGGAAGTCCACTATCGACCAAATATTCACACTACGGCAGATCTTGGAAAAAACCCAGGAGCTTCAAATCGATACCCACCATCTCTTTATCGATTTTAAAGCCGCGTATGACAGCATCTATAGGGAAGAGCTCTACCGAGCAATGTCTAGTTTTGGCATCCCTGTCAAACTTATCCGTTTGTGCAGAATGACGATGGAGAATGCACGCTGCTCTATCAAGGTCGGAAAAGATCTTACCGATGCATTTGATGTCAAACATTGAACATTGCGACGGAAGCGAAGAAGTTGGGTTTAGTGGTCAATGAGGACAAGACCAAGTATATGCTGTCATCAGAAAAGGACACTGAACGACGACGTCTTGGACAAAACGTCACCATGGACAGCTATAACTTTGAGGTAGTTAAGGACTTTGTCTACCTAAGCACCACTATTAATGCAGACAACGACACCAGCGCTGAAATCAAACGAAGAATAACTCTTGCAAATCGCTGATTCTTTGGACTTACAAGGCAATTGAGAAGTAAAGTCCTCTCTCGAGCATGTAAAATCACCATCTATAAGACACTCATCATCCCGGTTCTCATCTATGGCGCTGAGGCCTGGACCCTGTCAAAGAAAGATGAGAGCGTCTTAGGATGCTTCGAGAGAAAAGTTTTTCGGGTGATTTTTGGTCCCGTACGCATAGATGGAGAATGAAGGAGAAGATATAACGACGAACTGTACGGGCTGTATAGTGACACTGACCTAGTTAGCAGAATTAAAGTCCAACGGCTTAGATGGCTAGGTCATGTAGAGCGGATGGACATCAACGCTCCTGCCCGGAAGGTCTTCGAATCCAATCCCGAGGGACGGCGCAGTAGAGGAAGACCGCTACGCAGGTGGCGCACCCAGGTGGGAGAGGACCTCAACCAACTTGGCGTGCGAAACTGGAGACAGCTAGCTAGGGACCGAGCTGGCTGGAGACGCTTGTTGGTTGAGTACCAGGTCCACCCTGGACTGTAGCGCCACCTTAAGTAAGTAAACATTTTTCAGTTCTTCTATACCAACTTGTACCAATATTTTACCATAAAATCGGTCGAAAATTTTAAACGGTATACTGGGCGTATACGTATTATTCTTATTTTATATTCAATGAAAAAAAAATAAAATTTTCCATAAATTTAATTAAATAAATTCCTACCCAAATAATTGTTAGGATATTGATATTCAATACACTTTAATAAATTATTTTATAACTTTATTCGTCTTTATTTATGTCATTGTTTCTCTTAATTTTTTTTGTTAAAACTCTCTAAAAGATTATAGCTTTTTTTTTAACTCAAAACAAAATATTATAAATATCTAAAAATTGTGCTCAAGTTCTTCACCTATTGCTAAGCGCATATTTCATTTACCTAATCGCATTAGGTTATACAATTGGTTTGAAGACAAGAATAATAAAGTATCTAAATATTTCCATAAACTTCTTCCATGAGTGATTTTAAATATGAATCACTGCAAATATCTACATTATGATTACATATGTGAAATCATCTGATCTTTCTTTTCACAACTCTCTAAGTCTCTAGGCTATAAAAGGTAAGCAGATATCTACGTTTATAATAATATAATAATTCGTGTATATTATTTTTTGTTTGTTGCTGTGGAGATACAAAACCACTTACTTAGTTTAGTCGCAGTCATCATAATACATCATCGGTGATAATCATATTCTCAGCTGTTTTTTAAAGGTTTCAAGATTGCAAATCACACCTCCTCGTTTTTTTGAATGAGTTATTATCGTAAATCATATGACTTACTTTTATTTCATTATTCTTTTATTGAAATATATTTGCGTGTTATCGAATCGAGTATGAGTAATGATTTCAGTGAAACCGCACGTTTTGGCAAAAGTGTCACTTAGTGTATAGTCTACATAGTAATAGTTGCAATAGGTATTAGCCAAAACACGAATTTAAACACCCTTTCATCGACCTCTTTAGACCTCTCAGAATGATTTCATTGTAATGTCTGGTGTTTTGTGCATAAGACCGGCAACAAGCCGGTATGACGTATCTTTAAATACCTTCAGAATGTTAGGCAGGTGGAATAACACATCATGCATACAGGTACTACATACATTTTGGCTAAGCTAACGATGTTTTTAGCCAAAGCATTTTTAACACAAGCACCCTACCATACAGGTGGTGACTAGGGCTGGTGTTGAAAACAATCGATATTCGTATATAAATCACTCTTGGCTAGAAAACTACTTAAGTTGTTTCAATGTAGCATTTTGTAGTTCTTTTTTGTCTAGGCAATGTCTGTATAGATAATAAAAATAAGATACACTACACATATACTTCATACTATGTACTTCGAGTTCAAGAGCTTACATGCTCAATACTATAATTGAGTAGTTTTTGAAGAATTACTACTTGTAAACAACTATGAAAAGAGTGTTAGTTTATTTTAAGCCAATAAACGTAGATGGTGGGGAACATACAAAATCTGAATGAAATTAAATTCAATATAAGCATTTGTTCCTATCAACATTTAGTGATGACTTTTTAGGAGCAAAAACATTAATGAAATATAAAACAATAAAATAACTTCGGGAATATTACCTTAAATAGAACCAGAAGTTTCAAATAATTTATTCATGAAGTTTTTGTGATTTGGATGCACAAAGGAAATTCAAAGCTCATTTTGGCTTAAAAACACACCCTTTAACCTTCGATATCAGTATCACTTCTTTCAGTACTTGATTTTCAATAGCAAACAAACATTTTAACCAACTTTCAAAATGACTCCGTTTTTAGAAAGAGGATCTTGAAAGAAGTTTAAAAGCTTTAAATGCCGTTAAAAAGAAACACTATTTCAAATCAGACTTTTGCATATAAAGGGTGTTCCAAAATTAACGCAAGATTTGAATTAAATAGAAAACGCCGTTTTTAGTCTTTTGATAGTTATATTTTTATTGACTCGTAAAGTACATAGGATAGGGTTATGTATGGAATAGCACATCGGAAAAATGGCCTTCACGGCTTTGCATGCACATGCGCACTCTTTTGTTGAAATTTTCCATGACCATTCTGCATAAATGTGGCTGAATTTCGTTGATGCAGCGTTGAATCATAGACTTGTGATTTCAAATAACCCCATAAAAAGAAGTCTAATGGTGTTAAATCACACGATCTAGGAGGCCAATTTCGATCACCGAAACGAGAGAGTACACGAACTGGAAATGTCTCATGCAGTAATTGAATTGTTTCACGGGCTGTATGACATGTGGCACCGTCTTGTTGAAACCACATATTGGACACATCAATATCATCCAATTTTGGCAGAAAGAACTGTGTAATCATGTCGCGATGTCGAGCACCAGTAACAGTCACTGCTTGACCAGCATCATTTTCAAAAAAATATGGCCCAATTATGCCTCCAGCCCAAAATCCACACCATACAGTCAGGCGTTGTGGATGCATTTGTTTTTCGACAATCACATGTGGGTTCTCCGAACCCCAAATGCGGCAATTTGGGCGATTGACAAAGCCATCAAGATGAAAATGTGCTTCATCGCTTAGGATGATTTTGCTCGAAAAATCAGGGTCCATTTGTTGATGTTCAATAATCCATTCAACGAACTTTCTTCTCTGTCCGTGGTCATTAGACTTCAATTGTTGTGTTAATTGAATTTTGTAAGCATGAAGACACAGACCTTTGTTGAGAGGTTCTTGAAATTTGCAATTCTTGTCCACGACGTCGAATTGAGGTTCCTTTATTGTCAGCAACACTCTCACGCACTGCTTCGACATTCACATTTGAACGGCTTGTTTTTGGACGACCAGTTAATTAATTTTTCAATTAATCTCTTCACAGCTGACGAATTTAAAACACTATTCCGACCATATTTTGTATGAAATTTTCGAACTGCAGCCGCCAAGCTTTCACTATTTTTGAAATATTCTTTTATAATGAAAACACGTTGTTCTATCGTGTAACGCTCCATTTTTAATAACCCTATACTGTTAGCTGTCAAATTGCTTTTTTTCAAATTCAAATCTTGCGTTAATTTTGAGACACCCTTTATATACACTTTTTATATACTTTCAATATACGAGTATTTTTTACAAGTTGCTTGGAGTTAACCTCTTCGTAGATCTCAATCTGAAAATTTAATTGAATTAATTATTTAGACCCCAAATCGAGTATTTCTGAATCTCTAATTTATTCTTAAAATGTTTTGAAAACAAAATCCGAAAATAGATTGAGATTTTATGATTTTTTAAAAATAATAATAATCAGTATAAACAAAACATTTGCTTAAGATCGAAATTTTTGAATGGCTTTACAACATTCTTTTCTAGTTTTATTAATTTATTTATTCGTATTTTTAGACGCTATGTTTAAAAAAAAAAATATTTGAAGTGTTTTTTTACCTAAATACATTTCGTATCTTTTACCTGTAAAAAAAAAAGAAATTCTTATCTTTTAAAATCTTCCTTTTAAATTTAAAAAAATACTTCATTTATATATTTTCAAAGTTCATTGATATCGGCTTAAAGGATTGTGTTTCCTAAGTCATTTTTGTAACTTCTTCTTCTATAAAAACGGTATATTCGCTAGTATATTCAAATTCATAATTTTTTTGAAAAAAAAAATGAAATTCGGTTTTCAAAATCTAACTCATCATCCCAGAAGTATACATATTTCAATCGAAAGTCTTTATATTCAACATAAAGCTTTTCTAGGTACCAAATGTTTATTTTTGTCAGCTCACAACTATGCAACAGATTTTTAAAATTTAAATATTCTTTAAGAAAGCTTTTTTTCTGGTATGATTATTAAAGGGTGTTTCATTTTAGTTGATATAAAACTTTAAAATAGTTCTATAAATAAATAACCGACTAAATGTATGATACTAGTGAAATCTTTTGGTTTTTAATTCACTAAGTGGTTGGAATATTTGTGATATTTAATAATTTGAAAATATTTTTAAATTTTACTTACCGAATTTCATCGAGCGCTAATGACAGATACCATAAGGCAAACATGATTCAAACTGAAAATAAAAAATATACATATATTACTTTTTTTTTAGGAAAACATTAAATTAAAAGTACTTTATGGTTGAATGTTAATATTTCTATTTTAATATGTTAAGGATTCATTAATTTAGTTTTATTATAAAAATAAGGTATTTCCAATGTGTTTCAAAAATGATTTAGATCAAGTGGCTGCTTCCACTGACTCGAACAACTTCCTAAGTTTCAACTACTTTTTGCAGCAATAACGTTTTGAAAATTCTCTTACAAGGCGTCAAATCACTTGTTGTTTAATCACTTGGTGTTGGAGGCCACACGACAGGCACATGACGCGAGGTAGTGCACTCACTAAAAGTTTCCTTCAATTAAATTATTGTTTGACAATACGTTTTGACAGTTTGCAAACATTATTCGAGATTTAGGCTATTTATAATAAAATGACACACCATTAGCATGAATCAAGTGAAAGCTGTCAAAAAAATAAACTCCAAATAAAGTATTGCCAGATTGAAATAAAAAAAAAACACTTTATTTATTTGTCCTTGATTAGTTCGGGTTAATAGTTTCTTACTTTTGAAGTTCAATTAGTAAGCAGGAGTTCTTGTTGTTATTTAAATCTTTAAACACCAGATTAAAATTTAACATACGTTTTCGATAATTTTATAGTTCATCAAAGAAAACTTTGCCTAAAAAGTTTTTTATTTTTATTCGCATAGATATTTAAGTGCAATTTTCATATGAACCTCAATTTGAACCACATAAATGTTTAGTTCAACAAAAGACATTAACAGATAGTTTGGAATTATAAATCTTAATACAGAAATTAATTAATGATCCTGTATACCTCTCCTCAGGGTACAAATTTAAGACTTTCAGTGCTAAAACACTTTGTGAGTTTTAACGAAGAGCAGAAATGCAAAAAGTCTAAGTTAATTTATTTTGTTTGCTCCTTTTTTGTATTAAATTCTCCTTATTGAATAAATTGTAATTAATAGAAATTGTCCCCTAAAAATCTTGAATAAAAGTACGTTTCAGTACGTTCAGTTCTTATTTAGAACTCACAATTAGTGGTTTTTTAAGTGACTAAATAAAAATACACTAAATACAAAAGTGCCCTTTTTGGTGCGTAAAATTGGAAATCGATGGAAATAGAAATAGTTTTTGAAATTGTTTATGTCTATTTTAATCTTAAAAATATTCAACCTTAAATTGTTTCACTTATTAAGTAATATTATCTCTTAAGCTATTCAGAGGTTTTGTTTAAAAAAGAATGTATTATTTCGAAATAGGTCCAATAAATTTTCGAGAAAACTTCGTTTTTGAAAATGATATCTTTTTCTGAAATATAAATTCCAATTTCAGTCATGAAACTATTTGGCTCAGATTTTTTTTGTAACAAAATTAATAGACGTAAAGATACAAAATTCAAGAGATCCGTAAAGGATTTATCACTACTTACCCAACAGAATTGGGGACAAATGATTACAAGCAAATTCAATTACAATTACTTGCTACTGATGTATCCATTAACTTTTTCAATTACTTCGAAATACAATTGAAGAATTTTAAATACTAATTACATATAATTGAATAGCGTCAATTGCTTGTAATTTAATTACATAAATGTAATTGAATTATTTTTCCAGTAATCGAGGTCTAAATTTATGAAAAAAAAATATAATTTATTTCAAATTCAAAATAAGATTTTGCTTTAAATATTGGGATGGGTAATTTTAATATAGTCCTTTTAAAAAAAACCTTTATTGTAGCCAAAAAACAATATATGTTTTTAATAATATTTTGGACATTGGACATTGGACATATCCTCTATATTTGGATATTTTATTCTCGAATAAAATTCTCCAATTTATCTAAATTTAAGTTTTTCCTTTCTTTCCATGCACTAAGCATTAAAACTATTTGGACAAAATAAAAGAAAAAATAGAAGTTACACAGTGCTGTGCATATGAATAATGCATTTAAGTGACATCCATTTAATTTTGTATGATGAATTACTTTGAATAAACTGACTTTAAAATCATATTAAATATTATTAGAACATGCAACAAATGTTTTCATTGGCAAATTCATCTAACCAAAAATGTTTTAAATTTTATTAAAATTAAATACAACGTATTTCAAATGTGAGAAATTAAAAATGGCAGCTCAAGTGATTCCTAGTTTCAATACTTTGCGACTTTGCAAGTATCAGAATCGAAAAAAAATTGTCACTAAACAAAATAATAGTAAATAATAAACTGGATCTTAATTTTTTTTTAAGGGATACAATTTCCAATCGCATCCAAATTATGTCCTAATTTTCAAATCATAAGTGCATTTGGTTTCATGCGATATTAACACAAAATTTGTACCACTTTTGAACGCGTATATTTGATTTTATTCTTTAAGAATTTAAATAAAAAGACAATTATTTTACTATTTTTACAGGTGACAGAAACTTTTTAAAACAAACATGCTTTGTAACACTTCTCAAAGTAAATTTAAACGTCAAAAAATAGTTAAGGTCTTTCGAAGGACGATGAATACAAAATTAAAACTCTGTTGTAAAATGAAATAAAATTTAGCTTGGAAATCCTTAGATTTACAGACACACTCTCAAGGCAATTTTTAGAGTAGCCTTAAAAAGAAAATGGTAATTCATACTTAAAATTACGAAAGCGGGGAAATTTTGTAATATTTTTTACGTGTTGTGTTCAAATTTGGAAATTGAAAATTTGAAAGTAATTTTGCTTTTCTAACCATAAAGTTTTCGTGAGCTAAAAAGATAAGATTGCTGTGATTTTGTTTTAGCAGCAATAATTCGAGAGATGGCACAGGTGTCAAAATATTTATAGTTTTGTATGTGTAATATGAAGGACATTTTTACAAACTTTCTCTATATTCATGTTAATTTTGAAGTCAAAAAGTGAACAACTATTTAAAAACTAGTACAGTACACTAAAGCATCTTGCACATGAGCTACGAACTACGTAGATCATGTGCGAACTGTCGATATTCTCATATTTTGACTTTTCTTTCACATGAGCTTTATTTCTATTCGCAGACAGTGGCGAACTGTCAATTTATCATTACCCTTTTCTCCATATTTTCCTCAGCCATAATCTTTCACACAAAAATAAAACAAGAGTGGTATAATTTTGAGGTTAAGTTGAGCGCGAAAAATTTATTCGTTGAAATGTGGATGGTATGTGGAACGCGAATAGAGTTTGATAGTTCGTAGCACCAAACTGCATTGTGTTGTTTTAGAGAACAAAATGCAATTATTATTATTCTAACATTATTGTCAATTGGTTTCTTATTAACATCCCATAGGAAGTTATTGTAATGGGTCCGATTTGTCAAATTGAAAATTTTGACATTTCTCGACGTTTCAAGGTCTTTAGAGTCGAAATAAAAGATTTTTAGAAAGATGTCTGTGCGTGCGTGTGTACGTACGTTCGTACATCCGTACGTTCGCGACGTTTTTTTCGTCCTCCATAGCTCAAGAACCAGAAGAGATATCAACTTCAAATAAATTTTGTTATACAGATAATAAGGCAGAAAGATGCAGAAAGGGCTCTCAAGAAAATTGTGTGGGTGGTTTTTTTACCATAGCAGTTTGAAAAAAGGTGAAAATTTTGGTTAACCCTAAATATCTTACGAACCAAAAACGCTAGAGACTTGAATTAAATTTTATATAATCTATTGTAACATGATACCAAACAGGTATATTTTTTGAAAAAAATCAATGTAACGTTTTTTTTTTATAAATCAATAAAACTGAAAAAAAATTTGTCACCTCCAAAATTTTACGACTGAAATATGATTTCATCTCTAAAACAATTTTGTGCAACGAAGAATAATATTTTTGACATCTGATAAAATTTTAAGAAAAATCTAATTAACAGTTTTTTTTAATAAAAAATAAAAATCTAAAAAACACATTACTCAAACTTTGTAAAAATTGAATATCGATTCAAATATCTTTTCAAAAACTTGAAATTTAGGATTCAAGCTTATTTTATCTTATTAGAATTATTGTTTTCAACATTTTGAAAAATGCTGAGAAAAATCGAATTGACAGTTTTTTTACAAAAAATAAAAACCTAAACAAAAATGTATAAAAGTTGGCAAAAATTGATTTTCGACTCAAATATCTCTTCAAAAATTTTAAATATTGGCTTCAAGCTAATTTTATCTTATACGAAATATTGTTTTCAACATTTGGTAAAATTTTTAAAAAATTCGAATTGACAGTTTTCTTACAAAAAATAAAACTCTAAAAAAAAAACAATAATAAAACTTGGTAAAAATTTACTTTAAGCTCAAATAGCTTTTCAAAAATTAAAAATTTTGGCTTTAAACTTATTTTATTTCACAGAAAATATTGTTGTCAATATTCAGTAATTTTTATATAAAAATCCAACAGTCCGTTTTTTCATAAAAAATAAAATCTAAAAAAAATAGGACGCAAATTTGGTAAAAATTGATACGAGTACATATAGACAAACTTTTAAGCAAGACAAATCGACAGACGGGATGGGAAATTATCAGTGTGGGTCGCATCCCAGCCTCTTTTTTAAATGTGTATTTGCTTGGAATTGACTTTTTGAAATGTTCAAAATCACGTTTGTTCGCCCATTCGTTCATTCGTTGTTCGCTCTCATGTGCAATGCCTTTAATAGTTAACTCATGCGTATACTCACTTTTCTTGTTGTCTTATTTTTTAAAACCATAGATTTTCTTCAATTTTTGTGTGCACTTAACGTTAATGGGTAATCAATTGAATCCAAAAGAGGAAAAAACAATTTCAGGGGGCAGCTAGAGTTCTTAAAAATAACATGGTTATATGAATTGATACCTGGTCCACGTTAACAGAGAGTTTTCGTAATTCGGAGTTGCAAACTTTAAAATTAGTTTATGTAACTTTATGATTTGTACAATCAACAGGTTTTTACTGACTCGTTTAGATATTATTTTGGTACAATTTTAATGGGTGTGGTATGCTTTCCACCAATAATTAGAAGTGCGTAAGTGCACTGCCCGACCCCTCTAATCTTTCAGTGTAAATGCAATTAACTCAGAACGATTAATATGTATAATGCTCAATCTTTTTTTTTTCATTCTCCTTTTTTTACTCTATCTCTAAAAAAAACTTGAGTTCTGGAAATGAACCGTTATTTTTCTTGGCTTTATTCCGTCAAATGTGACAAAAATTAATGTATTTTTTGTGCGACAGTCGATTAGCACCTCTACGCTTTTCTATAAGTTTTTGCATGTAAGTAGTCGTAGTTTTCTTTTTTAAGTTATTATTAGTTTATTTTGAATAATTTTCAATTAAATTTAGTAAAAATGGGGAAAGCAAAACAGTTAAATAAAGCCCAAAGGGCCAAAATAAAGGCTTATAGTGTGGTCAATCAATCCATCAAATTACCAAAAAATTTACCGCAGCCGCAAAGTTATTTCCTCATTCTTAAGAAATGAGCATAGCTATGGAAAAAATATGAAGGGCCGGCCATCTTCTGTTATTACAGCAGCTGACAAGCGAATTATTTTGAGGCACGCATCGAATTCACACGATTCTGCAGCCAAGATTGGAGAAAAAACCGGTGTAAAAGCATGCGTGCGGACTGTGCAAAGAGTTATTTCCAATGCTGAACATTTAAAGCGTCTTAAAATAAAAAAAAAACACCACTTAACCAAATTCGGAAGACCCAACGCCTCGATTTCTGCAGAGCGCATATTACCTGGACGAAGAAGTGGCAGCTTGTCGTATTTTCAGACGAGAAAAAAAAATGGAGGGTCCCGATGGTTATGCTTACTACTTTCATGATCTTCGAAAGGAAGACTGCACAGCTGTGCTGGTGGTGTCATGGTATGGGGAGCTATAACGTTCTATGGCACCATTGAATTACAATTCCTTACTCGTCGTATGAATACCACAGCTTACAATGGTGTACTAAGAACGGCGTTCCCGTCAGGGATATTTTTAGGCCCTTAGAATGGAAGTTCCAACACGATAACGCCCCTATCCACACCTCTAAGGTCGTAAAGTATTGGATTGAGCTCCAAAAAGTACCCTTTCTGATATGGCCGCCATACTCGCCCGACCTTAACTTAATGGAACATGTTTAGGGGTGGCTAGCACGCAAGGTTTACGAGCCTGGAAGGCAATATCCAACTGAAGCGGAACTCATTGAAGGAATAAAAAGTGCCTGGCAGACTATTTCTCTGGACTATATAAAGAAATTATATGATTCTTTACCCAACAAGCTGTACGAGGTCATAGTTAACCGTGGTGGTACAACACATTATTAATTTTTTTAGGAATAAGTTGTAAATATAAGGAATTCAAATTAAAAAAAAAAACTTGGAAGTATTCTCTGCCCATTTTCTTATGTTATTTGGCATTTTCAAGTGGCGGTTCTAATCAAATGTCAAGAAAAAAATATGATTTTTCTTGTTTAATTCTTTAAAATTCTGTTAAAATGTTATTTATTGAGATCGTACCGAAACTTTCATTTATCTTCGAGGATAATGTTAAAAACTTTCATGGGCAAAAAGTTCGTTTCCAATGTTTTATTTGATTGGCTGATATTAAGCTTCAAAGATAAGAAGCATAGGGGGCGCTAATCGGCTGTCAGGCAGTGTACATATATACATATCTTTAACGTTAACTTCATTATGAAATGAAAATTGAAATTGATTAAATCAAAAATCTTTTCCACAGCACTGTAAAAAAAAATATATTGCAAGAAAGCCGGCATGTTAACGGTCTATTAATAGAAAAAATACTCAAAGTGTCCACAAAATACATTTTTTAACCTAAACCAAGCGAGTACTGTCATTAGACGAGAAGCAATTAATAATAAGGTATACATATATATCTTTCAGATTAAAAAAGAGAATCTTCTTCTTAACTTTAATAAATTGATATACCTACATTTTAATATGAATACCTACTGACATTTCTAGTGGGTTACACATACCTACATATATTCAAGATAAATGTCATAATTTGTTTAGGGTTGGTGACTTTATGACGAAAATGCTTTTCTTACGAACTCATATAAAATATTAGTCACACACTTTTAAGTTATAAATGTTTATATTATTCACCATTCGTATAGATACATATCATTCAAATCTGGTATTTCACTTCTGAAAACTTTAAAATTCGAACAAATTTTGTGACTTAAAAATTTTATTGACAGGTGACAGGAAAAAAAAGGGTTGATGGAAAATACTAAAAGAGGGATACAAATCATCGTCGTCGTTGTAGTTGTCGTTACGTCATTTTCCTCCCAAGTGCACTCACCTTTATGTATGAAGAAAAATGTATTATAGAACTATTTTATATTAGACGAATGCAAAACACTCTTTATTTTGTTACTCGAAAAGGCTTAATTTCTATCAAAAAGATAGTCACAGTTGTGCAGGTGGGCAGTTAAACAATTTATTATCAACAAATTAGCTTTATACACAATATAATCGTCTTACACTTCTTTTAATCAATATAAATTTATATACGAGTAGAAAAGAAGAAAAAAGGAAAAGTGTATATTAAAACATCGATGAGCTTTTTATTTTCTACTGTGATTTTTCTTCTTCCCGTAAAACCACTCACTCACTTGTCGTATCGTCTTGTTTTTCCGTTTTAAAAGAGCTTAATTTATAGCCGTTGTAGTTAATAATACTATAGACACAATACAAAAAAAACAATAATTTGTTTATATAGAAAATCTAATTCGAAAACAACAAGACTGTAACTTTTATGAAAAAGGAACTCTCTATCTTTAGTTAAATAGTTGTTATAGAAGTTTCGAACTTATGGCTGTCTTTGCTACGATTCACAGACTCCTTCAATTGGATACTAAAGTTTTGCACTCTCTCCGGCAAGGCAAACTGATTGAGTGAATTTTGCCTACCTGACTCATAGAATTGAAAACATTTTTGTTGGTTTGGTTTGGTTGTTGGCTCTTGGCTCCGCTGCCTGATGGCTGGCTGGTGCCGAACGACGACGACGCTGCGCCGCCGGCGGCGCCGCTGAGGAGGTATAGCGTATAGGTTAGGTATACTGCTGATGGGCCTTCGCGTGGAGTTGGGGGGAAGGAAGTGAGGTTTTGGGAACGAGGAGTGTTGCTTTTAGTAGATATCGTGCTGTTCTCGCACTTCTCTTCTCTTTATGGGTTGATATATTTTTCTGTATTTTCAATATCTATCTCGTATAGCTCTGTTGAGCTTTTTCTGTGGTTATTCTGTTAGATATCTACAATACCCTGCCCTAGTCCAAACATGTGCTTTTCAGATTTTGATATTTTGTTTTGTGACGTACTTTGGTCAAAGAACAATTCATGGTCGTTCATTGGTCATCATGACCACATGAAACAACTAAAATTTCAATGGTTATTAATAATCTAGACATACTTATGAATGAAAGAAGGCTTAGTTTCAATAAGTGATAAGCCTTCATTCAAACTCCAAACCACAAACATACTTAATTGCCTTTTAAGGAAAAGTAGGTTTAGGTTTGCTTTTTAAGCAGGCTTCACATGGCAATTCAAGTCTCCAAAGTTGTAAAAGGTGTATGGCTCGCTGTAATAGTAACTGACCTTGTTAACATTAGGTTCTACTCACATACCAAATCAACATTTATATAAAGCTCTGAGTTCGGTGCAACGAACTTGCTTACTAAACCAGCGTTACAATACAAATAAAATCATGCATTCTGAGGACAAGATCTTTGAGGTTCAATATTTGTTTAAACTTTCGTTTTAATACATTGTTACGATGTGGTTTTATTGTTTTCATAGTCAAATGTTTTATACCTTTGAAACTGTTTCTCCTGGTTTTGGTTATTAAAATCACTAAATTGTGTGCGCCTTTTTTGAATATTGAATACCATTAAATTAATAGTTCAAAACTAAAAATTAGGGGCTTATTTCTGGATTAAAGGGTATTACAGCAAAAATAATTGTCTTTTTCTTGAGACTCCAATAAGTAACACAAAACTTACTGTTTGATGTCGTTTACAATTCAAAAACGTGACACAAATTATTAATGCCATGGCAAATTATCTGGGGAGAAAAGGTTCCAACAATACAACAGCTCGTGAAACGATCACTTTGTTGAGCTATTGTTTTATCGCTATTTTTATAAACAATGCTGTAGTGAAATAGCCAGTTTCATTCCTCCGCTTCAACAATGCAACCGTAATAACCGTACTGCAAGGAATGCCCATCAGCTTACCCTTGAGCCCAATTTCGGACTACTTTTAAGTACAGATATTCTTTCTTTAGCCGCACTTCGTGAATTTAGAGTGCTTTACCAGGCTTAATATTTCACACTTATAACATTGTTCAGACATTCAAAACATAGTAGTACCCGTGGCATGATGGTTAGTGCGTTGGACTGTCATGCAAGGGGTCTTGGGTTCAATCCCTGCCTGTGCCAGCTTAATTTAAAAAAAAAAAAAAAATTTCGCGGGTACTACCTCTTGCGAGGAATTGACAAATCCTTCAAGAGTAATTCTTGTCATGAAAAAGTGCTTTCTCAAACTAGCCGTTCGGATTCGGCCTAAAATTGTAGGTCCCTTCCATTCCTGACAACAGTACTCGCACACAGGAATGGTTGAGAGTTGTAAGTCACTAGGCCCTGGTTCACAACGGACTGTTGCGCCACCCCATTTGATTTGAGACATTCAAAACTAATGAGCATCGGTTTCTCCTTTCTAATCCTATTCTCCTTTCCTAATTGCTCGCACTGTGCTTAATCATTACTAGGGTATTCATAACCCATTTAATGCGCGCCCAATATAAAAAAAGAGAGTAGGATGCGACACACACTGATAACTTCCCATCCCGTACGTCGATTTGTCTTGCTTAATTTTTTTTTAGGTTTTCGTGTTTTGTTAAAAAAGTTCTCAGTTGAATTATTCTTAAAATTTTAAAAATGACCAACAATAGTTTGCATATTATGAAATAGTTTGATTTCAAAATCTAGAGAATTTTAGTCGAAAACGAGTTTTTACCAATTTTAGTAGAATTTTTGTATGATTTCTTGGAGATTTTATATTTTTTTTATGAAAAAACTGACTGTTGGATTTTTTATAAAAAATAAATATTGATAGTCAAAAACAATATTTTGTGTGAGATTAAAATAGTTTGAAGCCAAAATTTTTAAATTTTGTAAAGTAAATTTTGACCTAGTTTTATTATTTTTTTAAAAGAAAACTGTCAATTCAATTTTTCTCAAAATTTTACCGAATGTTGAAAACAATATTTCTTATAAAATAAAATAAGCTTGAACCCATAATCTCAAATTTTTGAAAAGATATCTGAGCCGAAAATTTCTTTTTGTTCGTAAAATTCTCGAGGTGACAAATATTTGTTTTGATTTATAAAAGAAAAGTTAATTGGATTTTTTCCAAAAACATATTTGTTTGGTGTCACGTTACAATATTATATATAATAATATAAAATTTGATTCAAGTCTCTAGTGTAATTGGTTTGTGAAGTATTTTGGGTTAAACAATATTAAAAAAAAAAAACACTCACTCAATTTTCTTGAGAGCCCTTTCTGAATATTTCAGCATTATTATCTGTATAACAAAATTTGTTTGAAGTCGATATCTCTACTTGTTTTTGAGCTATCGACAACGTAAAACGCGAACGTACGGACGTACACACGCACGCACAGACATCTTTCTAAACATCTTTTATTTCGATTCTAGGGACCTTGAAACGTTGAGAAATGTCAACATTTTCAATTCGAGTTGACCATTTTGGAATACTTTCAGTGTGTTTACGTAAATAAGCAAATATTGTTGAAAAAATACCAAGGATTCTCCAAAAAGTTGTTCTAAAATTGGACAGACATTAATTTATTTCAAAAGTTGTGAGCTACCAAATTTTGTTAATTTTGTTAATTTCATTGTATTTCATTTGCAAATGAGCAAATCATTTGGAAAAAGTTCTGTGACTCTATGGAAATACGCGATCCTAGTCCTGAAAGTTTTGTAATTAATTATTAGTCGCTCCGTGTTGAGTTGCTACTGAAACCTATAATTTCTTTAAAAAAGTACCTACTAGACACATTTTTACTATTTTATTTAAAGTGGTTGAAGACATTTGTCAAGGTATCCACTCGCAACTTGATGCAGTGAGATATTTTGAAGCAATTGCATTGATATATATTTTAACAAAATTTGTTTTAACAAAAAAACTAAGTCTTCTCATAAGAAATGAATAGATGTTTATTTCTGTAAAGAGGAAGGTATGCAGTTAAAAATGAAACCAATATCAGCCAAATTACCGCCACGACTACAAATGTAACATAATATCCTTTTTATGAAATTTTTATTAACTTCACGAATTCCATCTTTAAGGTATTGAATCAATGGTGGAGCATTAGCATATAGCCTATCTTTCTCGTGCTCCACAAAAAAGTCTAAATGTGTTAAATTAAAAGATATCGTTCAGAAATAACACAAACAGAAAAATTGAATTCCCAAATTGTAATTGTTTCGTCGTTTGTGTCTCACGTTACCATCGTCTTGTCGTCTACATCATATAACATCCAATTCCGGTTACCCTAACTGTTTCACCGGCCTCATTTGTGAATAAGCTAGGTCCAATAACAACGCCAGCCCAAAACCTTACCAAAAAATGTCGAGTTTAAAATGAAATTGGGTATAGATTTTATCTGTCAAATGTCATTAAATGACAGTTTTTATTAACCGTGGTCGAAGAGATTTTTCACGATGCGTGATATTTTGAAGAAATTGCATTGAAATATATTTTAACAAAATTAAAAAAGCGAGGTTTTTTATAAGAAAATAATGAATGTTTATTTCTGTAAAGAGGAAGGCATGCAGTTAAAACGGAAACCAATATCAGCCAATGGAAGCTATGACTACGATTGTAGCATCATATCAATTTCATATAATTTTCCACATTAATGGCTGTTTTCCTCTATAACTTCACAAATCCCATCAATTAATGTTGGAGTATTAGCATATACCCTAACTTTTAAGTGTTCTACAAAAAAGTCTAAAGTTGTTGAATTAGAAGATCTCGCTGGCCAGTTGTGAGCACCTCTTTCGTCTTACCTTTGTCTTATCTACCACATCATATAACTTTCAATTTCTGTCATCCTAACAACTCGACAGGCCTCACTTTTTAATAAGTTTGGTCCAATTAAAACGCCAGCCAAAAAACCGTACCAAAAAATTACGCGCTGAGGATGAAATTAGACATAGCTTTTATCTGTCAAATGCCATTAGATGACAGCTTCAAAAGTGTCGTCTAACCTCTTATTGGAAAACCTTTATTTATGCAAATCACTGCTCTGTATTTAAGCTGTTTGGCCTGTGAAACATGGCATCTATTGAATATACTCAAATAATTAACGTTGCAACATTTCTGTCTAGTGATCTTCATTGTATTTAATACGTCGGTAATTTTCATTCACGACTTCAATGACATCACAACTGCCAATAAATATTTTTTTGGGGATGAGGGTTGTTTTTTAAAGCACATATAGTGGACTCAAATATAGTGATTGTTTACTTTAATAACATGTAAACACTTTGTGTTCCACAGTAAAAATTTTATTTCATTTTTTTTTAATTTTAACAGCCTTATTATGAGTATCAATTTTATAGTCGATAATTTCTATCAAATATTTGGTAAAACGGTGTTATGGGAATCAACTGGTAATTTTGGACCGATTGTAAATATTTATCAAAAGTTCATTGCGAATGAGTTTTATTTATTTTGTTTGACGTTTCACATGTAAAGTATTTGTTGTTTTTTGGGCCACTAAAGGAAAAATTTTGTGTGCGAAAATGTTTTTGCTCTAATAAAAAATTACTTTGTTTCCTCATGTGGAATTTTTGTATTTAAGAATAGAAAGTAAACAACGTTTCCTTCGCTCAATTGGTAACTTCTTTGGGCAAGGAATTTTAAAACCGCTGCTAGTTTTAGTACATTTGGAATAGATTGCTGACTTTTGATCGGTTTAAGTGTATCCTGAATATCGTTTAACACCTCTTGGAAGGCTTGTTTGGAAAGCGTGAAGTTTTGAATGAATCTGCAATAAAGTTTCATCCGCCAATGCAAGAATTAAATAAAAGTATCTTATTACATGTGTTCGTCCAAATGCATTCTTGCGCATTTTGAGTTGCGTTAACTTCATCATAACTCCCTTCAAAAAACAATTCTTGAAGTGCTGAAATATATGTTTTTTTTGCATGCGAAATCATACCTATAGCAATCGAATTAAACATCGTAATTTTAAAAATAAAATGCATTCAAATCGCTGTTTTTTTATATTTATATTTTATACTATGAAGAGAATGAAAAAAATGTACCTTTCGTAATTATTTTTGTAAGTTAAAAAGTATTTGAGAATTTGTGGTTGGTATTAAAATTGATGTATATCTATCCAGGAATATTATACATCAGTAGCATATGAACTTTCAAATATCATAGATAGTAAAAGTTTCTGGAATAATATCAAAGAATTGAAAGGATCTAAGCTTATTTGCGGATCAAACTTGAAAGCAAGTGTTCTAGCCAATTATTTCAAAAATGTGCTCCATCCTGATCCACTCTCCAATCATTTTTCTTTTGCGGAACCTTTAATTTTAGACCAAAGTCTCGATTGTCAAATTTCAATAATTGAAATCCAAACTACATAGCATCACGAAGAGAATAACAAAGCTCTAGCCCCAGATAGAATAAGCAATGAGTTTTACAAAAACGAGCTAATTTTTTGTATGAAATTCTTTACCTTTTTAATAATATTTTCAATATCGGAAAGGTTTCACAAGCTTTTCAATATTCAGTGGTCTATCCAGTTTTTAAAAAAGGCGATGTTAACCTAGCAAACAATTATAAAAGGATATCGTTTATGAATTGTATTGCGAAGATATTTACATCTCCTTAGTCGCATCAACATCTGGATAGAAAATAATGCAGTGCTTAGTGAATACCAATCCGGTTTCAATAAAGGCTACTCCACAGTTGATAACATTTTCAGCTTAAACTCGATTTCACAGTATTTCCTTCGATAAAAAAGAAGTTTGCACATACATATTTTTCGTGGATTTTAAATCTGCTTTCGATTCATTAGACCGACAAGCATTGTTTTACAAATTGTCACAAAAGGGACTATCGACGAAACTTCCTTTGGTCCTGAAAAATATGTACAAAAATACTAACTCAGTGGTTTGGGATGGGATAGATATGTCTGAATGGTTTGAGACTACATCTGGCGTCAAACAAGGTTGTCTTCTAAGCGCAGTTCTCTTTGCTATATTCATTGACGATATATCAATGTATCTACCCGCTGGAATAAGTTTTGCAGATCTAAACGTTAAACTCATGTATGCAGATGACATTGTGCTTTTGGCAGAATCGCCTAAAAGTTTACAACTTATGATAAATAAGCTAGTTGATTTTTGTAGAGTCTGCAAATTAACGGTTAATCTAGAAAAATCTAAAGTAATGATAGTAAGAAATACACAATCAAAACTTAAATCGAATGAAAAGTGGTTCTTTAATGGTGAGGCCATTGAAATTGTGACAGAACACAAATACCTTGGAATCCTTTTAAAATCTGATATGAAGTTAACCTCACATCTCAAAAAAAAACTGATAGCATCTAAAACTATGATTAACGCGTCATGGAAAGATGTTATGTACAGCAAAGTTGTACCAACCTAAGCTAAATACAAGGTATTTGACGCTGTAATGTGCTCTGTTATGTGCTGCGGCTGGCTAATATAGGACTATCAGTCACATGAAGAAGTAGAAAAACTTCAACGTTACTTTCTCAAACGGCTTTTCTACTTACCATCCAATATTCAAAACTATGTTCTACCAGTCGAAACCGGCCTTCCTGCACTTTTTGTTCATACTTTAAAACTCCACTTTGACTCCATCTTGAAAGTACTGGCATATAGACCAAATAGAATACAATTGTCAATAGCAAAGTACATCATAGATAACAAAGTGGAATGGATAGGAGAATGGAGACAATGGGCAACGAAGTGTGGAATTGAGCTAAATTTCCAATATACTAATTTTATCTTACTAAAAGAACAACTCTAAGGGTTATAACAGGCTGTCGACATCTACCAGCGGAATGAAAATTTACAAAAAACGTCATCTTCAATCAAAGGAGTCATTTGCGCCGATTTGAAACATGATCTCGTACATAATTATTTTAGTGATGAATGCAGTACAAGGGAAATTTCGTTAATCTGCAAAGCAAGAAGTGAACACCTTAAATAAAACGGCTCACCTTACAAGGGTTCATCCATTACACATTGCAATTGCACCCTTTGCAATTTGTAGTACTATTATATATTATTATTGTATGTTATTTATTATTATATTATTATTTTAAATAACTGAAATTTTGTTTTAACTAAACTAAAAGTCTTTACATAACGCTTTATTTTTAATGAGTTCAAATAACATTTATTTTTGTTTGATCCAAACTAAAAGCTCTTCATTTTTGTAATCTTGAATCCAAATTTTCCCTTAAATCTAATTTTGTTTTTGCCAAACTTAAAGCTGTTAATTCTTTTGTCTAAAAATTAAAATTATGTATTAATTAAAAAGTAATTTATTTTTGTTTTTAGCTAAACTGAAAGCCCCATTTGCATCTTTATATAATTTTTGCAATTGTTCATTTACATTTTGTTAAATAGTGAACATTTTCTTTGAACAGAATTTGAAAACACATAGTCAATCTGGCAGACGGCATTGCCACCACTTAAAAACTTTTATTAACAAATTTAAATTCCAATCAAATGTAACCGAAACTATTGTATTTTACAATTTTAAGTAGTACAAATCTATCTTGTCGACAATATTTTTTATATTCACAAAGCGTTCCAAAATTGAGTCAAACGAAATCGTAATATTAATAAAAAATCGAGTGAAAATTAATGTTTTCAGGGTTCTATCTTTCAATCGTTTTTATAACTTCGAAAACTTGTCGAAATCACTTGAAGTGAAATTAAAAATCAATACAAATTTTTGTTGTTTGTCATAACTAGTATAATTTGTAAAATAACATTATGTTTTTTATTTCCATTGTTGATGCAGGTTTGCATTTTTGCGATAAGCAGCTACAAAAATTTTGGTTGGGAAAGACTCTGCTGTCGAAGCATAGTTGTTGAATGTGTCTTGGATATTCTTCAAATATTTTAGAAAGAACTTTGTTTTATCCGAAATGATATAAAGAAGACATTTGGTATGCTGACAAATAATTTTAAATGCTTTGTCCGTTTCATTTAATGCAATGCTATTAAATCTAAAACAAACTGTGTTTGAAATGAACTATAAGTTAAAATTTTTAAAAGCTTCCAAAAAAATGAACCAGTAATAAAAAACTTGAAATTTTCTCCAATTTCCGTTGACTCGAGGACCTTTTTTCTTTTTAATAAAGATCAAATCAAACATGATTTAATTTCAATCAAGCCAAGCCCCCTATTCAGTGAATATATAAAAATTCCCTCTATCGTCATGTTATGATGAAATTTATTTCAAAAAACGTACACTATGGCGTATACGTAACATTTAATTTAATCTTAAATGACAGAGTTCAACTATATCTACTAATTAATTGCCCCCCAAGATCGACTTTCAGACAATGTAAATTCTCATAATTGAGTAGTGACAAATTTATTGTTGTCAGTCATCATCACAATGATTCAATGTTCTATACCTATAAGTTTAGCTTTTCGTTCTTCTACACATAAAAGGGGGACACCGCTTAAGCTAACAACAAACAAAAAATCTTCCCAAAAGACAGACTAATGGCTAGTTTAATTAAGACCTTTATAACGTAGGTATCTCTGGTATTGTCACTGATGTTTAATAGGTTCTTGAGTATTTTTTTTGAATACTCATTTTATACACTCATTTTACTTGAGTTATTTTTGTTCTCATAAAAAGCTTTTCGATAAAATAAAATTTTGATATTTATTTTTTTTTCTATAGTATTTATTTTTATTTATTTGCATTTCAATTTGAAAACTATTTTCGGGTGAGTGGATTTGACCGGTGGGGTTTATGCACTCTCTCTATCTTTATTGATGATGTGACAAATGCTCAAGAATTTTTCTGCAGTACTTTACCCTTTTGTAAAAGACTGACGTGATGTGTTTAAATTGCTGCGCATTTGAATCCAATTTTAGATTGAAAATCATGTTTTGGCTATCATTCAATTTAGTCGGGCGCCAATTTTATCACAGCTTAGAATGGACAGGGAAAAATTGGTCCTTCAAAGTTTTATATGATTGTTCGTCCTTATATATGAAATTTAATAAATGGTATAACAGTCCAAAAAATAGGGTGGATACAATTCTTACATAATAACAACATTTACATCATCTTTAAGTAAGGAAAAATTATTATTCTTGAAAGAGTGTACAAAAGTGTATATTTTACATCTCCATCAATCACAATAAGTAGATTTTTCGGTTCCACCAGATGTAACTTGATTCTTATATATTTTGGTTCCGTTGCAAGTATAAGTTTGGAATGAATAGGTACATTTGTATGTAAGAATTGAGATTGTGGGTGTTGCTATATATGTAGATATGTACATGGAAAAAGTTCAAGGTCAAAAAAGCTTATCAATGTAAGTTGGTGGTTACGTTAACCAATGTGTATCACAACAATCCTTGAGTATCCTTGTCCTAGTTTTCATTACGTAAGAATTATCCGGGTTTTGCTTGGAATAATTTATCTGATGAATAGAGCTTTAAAATTTACGTAATACTCTGGTTACGACGACATCAACGACAACGACGACGCACGATAAGAAAAATCAATTTGATTTTAATTGTATGTAACTGTGTCACTCAACTCAGCGGTTACAATACCCATATGTACATAAAAAGGGTTTTGAGCTGTGAGTATCCGATGATAAGGGAAGGTATTATTCATTTGTGTGGAGTCAGGGAATTATTTCCAATGATTTTATGAAAACATATCAACTGATAATCGAAGATATGAAGAGCAATAAAGCCCTCAGTTATTCAGTTCAAGACCATTGGGGACTAAAATGTTGAACTTTAATTTCAGGTTATGAATATCGCACTGAAATAGAAGGAAATAAATTTCCATAAATCTAGAAATTGTATTTGAATTGCGAAGCTTTGTTGAATGAAATTTAATATTCATTGAGAGCTAAATTTGTCTAGAATTATTTCCCTTAGAAATCGGTAGGTTATATTTTGTTTAGAGCGATCAATTATTAATCTCTTTTCTCTCGGAATATTTCGTTCCCTTGAAATATTATCTGGTATCGTGAATCTCCCTACGAATAAACAAATTAATTTTGAGGGTAATTCTCGAAAAAATGTTTACGTTAACAACGTTCGAGATAGGGAAACATTCTAAGGACAATGCAGAGATGCAGAGTATTATTGTTTACTTCCATTAAAAATGAACAAATTAAATTCTTGTTAATTCTATAAATGAATGACTTTTTAGAAAACTGGTATAGAATATCTTGCGGTAGAGAATGTTTTACATAGAACAAATGTTACTTATGCCCGCATAACAAAAATTTGAATTTGTTATTAACCCTTTTCATATGCTATATAAACCGCTATGTAGATTTTGCATTTAATACTGACTCAAAGTGAAAACAAAACCGATAATAGTGGACAAAATTAAATTCGATGTAATAAAATTATAATGTTTAAAAAATAAACATAAAATCTCCTTGAATTGAAACTGTACCCGAAAAAAATTTAGAAATTTGAAAATTAATGACGTATTCATTTTTCATATAAGGTTTTTAAAACTTAGCTTATAAAGTATTATATTAATGGGATGAAACCGCACTTTCTCCTGTAGACAATTAACCATAGAACTTCTTTTCATATTTACCCTGCTTTTTATTTCAAAGTATTTTTTTAAATAAAAGTCCTTTTACATTTTTAATATTTATTTTATTTACTTTTATTAATATTTAAATAGAATATCAGAAAACTTTTTATTAAAGCTTCTATTTAACACATTTAGTACACATTTTAATTTAAGGGCCTCCACAAATATTATCAAAAAATAAGGTACAGGGTGATGCAGCACCCTGGGTAGAGTTTAAAGGTTAACCAACCACTATTTATAAAATTTAAGTAAAATAATTTTCCAACAAACAATTTTACCAAATGCCAGATAACCATTTAGAGACCGAAAGTCCCTAATTACGGCTCCCGGAAATTACGCCAGAATTTTTTTTGGAAAAAACGCCAGAGAATTCTTCATACAAAATTCTGGCTTTTTTTTCCTAGGAAAAAATCCCAAATTTGTTTGGCAAAATTTCGGAATTTTAGGCATTTTTTTATAAAAATTTTCTGGCGTTTTTTCCATTTACAGAAATGAAAAAAAAGCAAAAAAAAAATATTTGGAAAAAAAGCCAGAAATAAAATTTCTGGCATTTTTTCCTTTTCATGTTTAGGAAAAAACGCCAGAAAACTGTATTTTGTATAAATTGTTGTAATAAATAAACAGTTTTACTACACATTCTTTGCCTCTATCATCTTTTGTTAGAATTATTGTTTAGTTGCTTTCGCGAATTCATCATTGACACTTGACGTTGTGAAAAACAAAAACATGCAAAGTTATGAGTACGAAATTGTCTGTGGAAAGCAAAAAAGCAGTAAACTTTTATATATTCTCGAACAGAAACAATTATATAAAAAACGAGGAAGAAGAGGCGGAGGAACATCCTGAAGACGTAAAAGAAGCGGATGGAATAATATGTATTATATGTCAGGTCCTTCCACCAAACGTTGTGTTGTTGCCGTGCAGACATATGAAAATATGCTCGGAGTGCAACTTAAAGTTGCAAGCTCAAGCAATTGCAGATTCAAACGAAAATTAATGCTGCCGGGAAATCGTAGCAGACACTTTGCAAGTTTACATTTAGTAAAAATATTTTGTTCTTTTCTATTTTGTTAAATAAATTGTTACAAATAAAAAAAATTATTGAAAACTTTTGTAATTTTTTGCGTGGCAGCCACACCTTAACCGCGCCGGCTGTATTTTCCTGTTGTGATAAAATGTCTACAATATTGACCAAGTAGCGAATATTAAAATGCAAAACATTTTCTGGCTTTTTTTCCAATTTGATACTAGGAAATTAGGCCAGAATATATCAATTGGTTTTATGGCCTAATTTCCATTTTGGTTTCTGTTTTTTTTTTTCATTTCTGTCTGGCACAATTTCCAATGTTCCAATGGCTTATTTTCCACAAAAAAATCTGCCTCTTTTTCCAATTTGAAGCAGAAAACATTTTCTGGCGTTTTTTCCAAAAATAAATTCTGGTGTAATTTCCGGGAGCCCTAATTACGCCTGGAATTTTCCCAAACACTTTTTGAATAACATAAATTTAATTAAATGTAAGCTGGAGTAGAATTAGCTACGGGGATGAGTGTTTATTGTTTTTCAGATAGTAGAATTTGAAAACCATCAGAAATTAGTCTTTGTTTTTCATTTCACTTCGGTTAAACTTTTTTGTCAAAGATTCTAAGAAGATATGGAAATCGAAGGATCAAATTGACTTGTTTATTGTCATATTCAACTTTTTTTCTTTCTGCAAGATTTTTAGGTCAGAAAAAAGTTTGTTTGAATGAAAATAAAGAAGGTGGAGAAAATGTGTTAGTATATTTTAAAGGTCTGGTAACTCATTATTTTTGGTACTTTGATGGGAATTGGCTATAGCATCTTTGTTGCGACAAATTTCTGTCACATTACACAAAAATGGTAGTTTCTTATTTTTATTTATTGTAACTTAGATTAACCAATTCCACCCCAGAATTCGCTTAGAAATCTTGGTCCATAATCGGGCTCAGGTAGGTATACGTTTGGGAATCCGGAAAATTGTCAGTCGTTGGAGGTGCGGAACGGTATGATACTACACAAATGACTTCAACAATGCTCACAGAAGTTAGTACTTTTCCTTGCTCTTGAACTTTCCGAAGAATTTTGTCAAATTGAAAACTTATCTGCATTTTAAAGGACCTAGATTCTAGAATCTAAATCCATGGTTTTCAGAAAGTGCGTTTTGATTGCCTTTATCTGTCCTCTATGCCATATCAGCAAAGATATCGACTTGAAATAAATTTTGATTCACAGATAATAATATCAGAATTTTGTGAAAGGGCTTTCAAATAAATTTTGATAAATTTTGTGCATATATAAATCATGATGAAAGTTTAAAAAAATTGAAACCTTAAGAAAAAACTGATAAGAATTGTAGGAAATTGATTTAAGACTTAAAGATCTTGAGAGAAAAGAAAACAAATGTGCTGATTTCAACTCATTTCATAGGAAATGTTGTTAATATTTAGTTATACATATGTTTGTTTAAATCCAACTAACTAATTTTGTTTCAAATAAAAACCTACAATAATTCATTTTACGTAGTTAACATATTATTTTGACTAAACTAAAAGTTCCTAAAATTAAAAAAAAATATATTATAAATAAAATGTATTTTGATTTAACTTATCTAAAAGTCCTTATTCTATTACAATTTGTTTCTTATAGTCATTTGAAAAGAAAATTTAAAAAAATAATAATAATAATAATAATTATGTTTTAATATGTTAAATTACTTAATTGCAAAATGTAATTAATAATGCCCCTCAGGCAGACGACAGTCCTGTCATGTCTTTAACATTTATTCAGAAGTTATAACAATGTGAATATTAAAATTGTAAACACAGAATAAAATTCTATTATCAAAGTGTTTTGAAAGTAATCGTCACACCAGCCATTGAAGCATGATATTTATATCTAAAATAATATAGCATTTTCTCGATCGCGTTTTTGTAGAAACACATCTTGGGAAACCTTTTTCTTTTCTGGATGAGAACTTTTTAAAAGTGATTTGAAAAGTTCCCCGTTCACGCTATCTTAATCACAACTGACACATTTACTTACCACCTCAGTTTTAGTAATTTTCCTTTTTTCATGAAGAAAACAATCAAGGTTTAATTGAAAACAATTCGTTTCAATGTTCCATAAAAGCTTTATACCCCTATTACCATTGGCAAGTCGAATGAATAAACGTGCGAGTGTGAGAAATCTGTATTACCGTTGGCGAATTGAGAACCGTTGATTTGACTTAAATGTCATACATTTTTCGAAAATTGATCTGACTCTATTGTCGTTATCAAATGTTCGTTTATATGAACGTTATTCGTGTTATTATTTGTCCAACGTTCATATTGTGTGAGAAAAGGTCGAAGCTTATGTAACAGAAATGTCGGAAAATAAAACCATGTAAGTTCATATGTATATTTCATTTCTTTTATAAAATAACTTGAATCAATGTGTTTTTATTCAGCTGCAAGAAAACTAATACAAATCAGTATGAAAAGTCAAGTTAGTCGAATTGTTGGAATCGAACACGAATGTAGCGAGTAGTGTTGGAGAGTTTGGTTGTTCAAAAAAAAACTAAAACGAATATTCGTCAGCATAACGAAAACACAATTTATGGTCACACGCATTGAAAACTTCCACTAAAAAAAAAAAGATACTCTCGAGGAAAAAACTTAATATCATTGCGTTTAAACTGTAATATCCTTTTCTGCTAAGATACTGATGAGTGATGACGCAACTCAATCGGAGCAATGATTCCTATATGGGTTCCGTCAACACATCCTATTACTTCTGGTAACCTGGCGGTTTAAGAATTCTTGCTTTTTTTCTGTAATTTTTGATTTCTCCAAAGAAAACAAATCTATGTTGCTTTTATTTTGTATTTTTATTAAATATGAAAATTATCAATTAATGAACACAACAGTTTTTTGAAATTTCATGAGTTGACGTTTATTTATGCCTGGTATTTTTTTTGTATGGTAGCACTGAATTTCGAACTCGAATTGTAAAGAAGGAATAAAGGAATTCAAATAATAATAAGTGGTTCAAAATGAAACTATTGATTTTGATCAACCAGTCATTTAAAGGGGTTTTCAATAATTGAGGGTAGATGTTGAAATTGAATAAAACAAGCTGTGTGTGAGGTATTAACAAAACTGTTTTTTTATTTGAAAGGCGCATGTATGCGGACGGATCCGAGTGGTCCAATTTTCAATGACTCTTCCCGATAGATCCGACTAAATTTGAGCGATGGCCTGTGTTATGTTCACCATAAGGGCATCGTTCGATTGTGGTTTATTTGCATAGACCTGTGACTTCAAAAAAACCCACAGGAAAAATTCTACCTTGGTCAAATCGCATGACCTTAGTTCAAATCGTTCATGCAAAATTATTTTGCGTTCTTTGAACGAACGGGCTGATTGTTTACTGAACCCGTCGTCTCAAATTAGGCCACCTAACTTGCCACAAAGTCTACTGTAAAATGGGAGCAATGCACTCATTTTTATAACTAAGTTTTATTATTTGAACGTGCTGTTCAATTGTGTAACTTGCCACGATGATTTGGCATAAACAACTGTGTAATCAACAAAAGATTTTACACCAAAATAAAATGGCCGCCACGGGGCGCCAAAATCTACCCCCACCAATTGAAAACCCCTTTCCAAATTTTTAGGAGTCCAAGTGATCAGTATAAGTAAGTCCAATATTTTGTATTTTCGTTGTAGCTTCTCAATTATAAACGACTCACTGAAACAGTTCATGTCAAAATTGTTGTCTTATTTTACAAGTATACAACTTATAATGGCCAATATTCAGCCTTATCGGGAATTCCTTGGGAAATATTTTTCCCTAGGAATTTTTCCCTTCCCGGGAACAAGTTCTTACTATCGCGGAATTCCCCACGGAATTCTTTTTCCTTGGGAACAAATTTTGAATATAGTTTTGGAATGATTTGACAGTCGGTCTTAGTGAAAAAAATGGTTTGTTTTAGCATACAAAAATAAGTTCAAAACAAAAATAAAAATTCATCACAAGAAAAGGCACTTTTAAAATTAAAAAAATAAAATTATGTTCAACTTATAACTTTTTTAGTTTTTCTTCCTCGATTTCAAGTAATCGTTTTTGGAACTCCAGCTTTGCTTTAATTTCCTGCATTCTCATTGCTTCCATTTCAAGGTTGTGACTTGAGGTTTCATCCAACATCTTCTTCTGAAACTCACTAATTTTGTCAATGGACATGCATATTTTCTTGGAATGGTATTCCATTTCTTTTTGGTGTCGCTTCATAGCCTAAACTGCCTCTTTCACCTTATTGCAGAGTTGTTTTTGAATTTCGATTTCTCGTTCCAAAGCGACGTCACAAGTTATGCCTTTTTGTGGCGTTTTTGTAGGACGAGGAGTTGAAGTTCTGTGTTCACTGTTCATATGGGAACCATTTGTTTCAATGTTCTGCTCCTCCGGTTCAGTTGCATTCGTTATCATAGCAAACATAACATTCTCGTCGAAGGATTTGTCCTTCAACACTTCAACAGAACGGCTGACTGATGATGAATTTGGACAATTTTCACGATCGACGATTTGACTTCGATTACCGTCTGTCTTTCTCTTTTTGCTACATGAATGGAGACCAAAAGTAAATGCATCTGGGCAACCTTCCACCGATTCTTCTAAGCACAAATTCTAATTATTGTTTCCTCCAACGCACTGAATTTATACTCCTTGTTTGGGCCTCCACAGGTTGCTTTCTGTTGTCTCTTGTTTTCAGACATTTTCTTCCTCACGTTTTTATTTTTTTATCAAGCCATACCTTAAATTATGTTTGCTATTAAGAAAAAAATCATGGTTATCACCTACTTTTTTCCATTCAGAAATAGATTTTGTTGGTGGGCCCAAACTGTTAAGTTCTTTTTCAACTTCTTTCCAAAATGTTGATAGATCTTCCTTACACCGTTTTGTTTTGAAACCATTAGAAATACCTCGGTTTTTTTTCCATAGAACCTATTAAAACTTGAACTTGGTGACTATTTGTTGAATTCGACCTTAAAAAGATAAATTTGTATTAATATTTTCATTATTATTTTGTTGAAAATTGCTTACATTGTTTGCTTCGCTTTAAATTCCGACAACTAAATAACGGGGAAATATTCAGACAGAAAAAAACACAAGATTTCCCATGAAAAAAGATTTGCCGATAGGTATTTTTCCATAGGAATTTTTTCCCCATTTTCGAAAAGTTCCCGATACCAATTTTTCGAATATGGGAACAAATCCATGGGAAAAGAAGTTCCCGATAACCCCAATTGTAAAAAATGTGTAAATTGAATCAATACCCATCAGACGTTGCATCGTACAGCAGAACTAGAAGGACTTAATTTAAATAATAAAACAATTGTAACAATACATTTTGTAAATTTCAAATTTATTTCTTCTACATTCTTAATGAAGAGATTTTCTTTTGTTTTATTTGTTGTTGTTTAATTTTTCTTAATAATGCATAAACTTGTTAAGTTAAATATTAGTTCCAACACAAATCAATATTAGTAATCATTTTTCATACCTATATATAAGGATATATACATAATGCATGTAAGGGTTACAATATCGTTACACGTTGTAATATCTAACAATAGAAATTAAATTCAAAACAAAAGTAATACATAGTTATGTTTTATAATTATTAATTTTAATTTTTCCAGTAAATAAAAAACATTATTGAATGTTTTTGTTTTTTTCTTATAGACAAACATACAATGTTATTTTTTTATAATTTAAAATTAAAGGAAAATAAGAAGAAAAATTAAGCATTTGGAAATAAATTTCGTTGCGTTTAAAAAATACATTGTAATTATAATATTCCTACTACTCATCTTACAAATTTTGAATTTGATCTAAAAGATGTTTATAAATCTAATATAATTTATTTAAATATCATTTTTTTTTTTGTTTTTAAATTGGAATTTGTTTCTTTAAGAATACAATGCAATTTCTGATGTTGCATTTATTATTTGTTTTTGAAAATAATTGATTTCATAGACACTTTGATGTTTTATGTTTTTTTTATTTTTTGTTTCTAATGAGTGCGGATATTCATTTCGTTCAATTCGACTTTCTCTTGATTTAGATATCAATTAAAATATATAATTTTCTTTCAGTTCTTATCACTTTTGTTTTGTTTGATTAGTTTTATATTTTTTGTTTTTATTTATTTTAAAGGGAAGTGTGGTGTGCATCCCAAATACTCGCGCAGTGTTGTCCTGGCGATTTTTATGCGTTTGCGTTTTTTGTTTGTTTGTTTTTCTTACATAATGTTTTTGTTTCAATTTGTATTAAGGTGTTCATACTATAATATCACAGGTTGATTGATTTTATGTTTTTGTTAAATATTTTATTTATTTACTGCTGATCTTTTTCTCAGGATACAAATAGTTTTTGTTTTCTTTTAATTTAATAATTGTGTTCGGTTGTACGGTGTAATTTTTGTACGTTCACCATGATAATAGAGATGACAAAAAAAAACATTTATTATAACGATTTGTTTTTCATATAAATATATATTTTATATTTCTTTAATATACGTTAGACATTACGATATCAATGTAACGTGTTTTGTTTTTTTCTTATCTTATATTTATAATTCTTTTAGTTTTTTGTTTTCATCACTTTTGCTATAAAAAAATGGAATGATCTTAATAAATGACTGATATTTCGTCTATTTAGGCTTAAATTTAAGAATAACAAAAAAATAATATTATCAATTTTCTTAGTTTTTTATGTTTTTATTTAATAAAACACTTCCATGCAAAGTTTAGTTCTTTTTCTTTTCGGTTTTGATTTTGATTTGTTTGCAAATAAGGAAACAAATGTTTTTTTTTCGTGTTAAATATTTATTTTTTGTTTTATATTAAAATTTAAATAAGTTTGATAATATTTTGAAAGAAAATAAAATATCACGTTTTATTCATGCGCTATCATTACATGACTTTGTATTTAGTTGTTGTTTTTTTTGTTTGTTTTATTTAAGTTGTTGTTTAGCTACGTGGTGTGTATAACATTTTTTAATTATTTGATTTTTTTAAAACAGTATATAACGAGTGTAACTGATTTTAATAGTTTGGTTCATGTTGTTAGTTTAACTACGTTATTATTTTGACTATTAATTTGTTTTTTAATAATTATATAATATCTTAGAATTATTGCATAATGATGATATATTAGCAGATTTTCTTTTGTTTTTTTTTCTACATCATTTTTATCACTTAAATGTTCAAGTTCTTTTAGTTGCTTGTTTGGTTTTTTGTACAACTTACATTTCCCGTTTGTTTTTTTGTTTATATTTTTTTTGAAACAACTGCTAATGATGGACAAGATGAAGGAAACAAAAAAAAAGTAATATTTATGTCGGAACGTTCTTTTGTCATTAGCAGCATTTCTATCACATTAAATTGTTGTCACTTTGTAGTTTTTAGTTTTTTGTTTGTTTAATAATTTAAAATGTAAATTATATACAGAAGATTACATTTTTATATCTACAGATTCATGGTTTAATTGTATTCCATATTTTGTTTTGTTGTTTATTTCTGATTAAAACAATGGGATCTTTTGTTGTTAAAAATATGGATCATCGATCTTTTGTTTTAATGAAACAAACATAATAAATATTTAAAGAAAAAAATATTCTGTAGTGGAAGTTGTTTCTTTTTTTTTTAATTTAAAATGTTTTCAAATTGTAAAATTCTTTAAAAATTATAATGCGGCTTTAAAGTTTTTTTTTTTTAAATATTTGCAGGTGGTATACATCTACGCTTTGATGTTGACTCAGTCTTATTTTAAACATTCTTGGTTGGTGCGTTATGGAGGAGGAGTGTTGTAATTGTAAAACTCTTCTTTAAATATTTTTTTAAATAAAAACCTTTCTTGATGAAAACCCTTATTTATTACCTAAAGGCAAAACTTGGCTGTTAAAACTGTTATGCTGAGTTTAGACTAGACATACATAAGTTGTTTTATGGACTAGTAAAACGTTTTTTCACTGCTGACTATAAATGGCTAGTTTTTGAGATTCAATAGGAAAGAGGAAAATAAAATAACTGAATAATTGTGCCAAATGCGAACTAAATAATTACAATTTATTTAATAGTCAAACTAAATATAATAAGGTATTTGTTTTAGAAAATTAATATACAAAATTTACCTGTTATCTTATTGGACATGCTAACAGACTTAAACAATATTACAATAAAAAGACAAGGCTACTTTGGGCATAATTTTTAGAGGATTTAATGATTGAGCTTTCTTCTTTTTGTTACTTTCATCTTTATCACGTCATTTTTGAAATAAATGATTCACAAATATGTTCTCAGTGGAACGTCTCACACATTTCTGCATCATGTACGATTTTAGTGATAGTGGATGGAAGTCTTGAAAATACTGGTTTTGTGTATTATTTAAATTTTTTAAAACTTTTAGTCTAACAATTTCTAATAATTTTGGCCTACTTAGAGTTTTCTTAGTTATAACTACAAAAATGTGATGTTTTATGAATACTGTTCTAAGAAAATAGCCACTTAAAAACATAGCTTTTTTAAAAAGGTCAATTAAGTTAAGACGATTTTTTGTTTTTTTTTTTTTTTTAATTAAAAAGTTTTTACTTGAATTTTCACTAATCATTATTCTTGTATTCATTCGAATTGAATCTGTGTATTTCGGTAAGGTCGGTAACACTGCGCGGTATTCTTTTATTCACGTAAAAGCAGCGTGCAGCGGATTGTTAATTTGATGTCTGGTTGTTCATTTTTGTAAGCAAAATGTAAGTGAAAACTAATTTATTGCTAAATTTAGAATATTTGTTTTATAAATAAAAGAATATTAACATTCTTAGGGTGCAGCAAGACACTTTTTAACATTTCTCTAAAGCTCTCTGTTTGAGGATTCTCTTATTCCTCTGCCTACAATTGAAATAAAAAGTCAAATACTGCTCATTTCCAAAAATTATACAAAATATTCCGTTTAGGTGGATTGATTAAACTTAATTTTTGTATAGATTTAAACAATTTATCCAAAATTTGCAAGATTTTTACATTAACAGCTGTTTATTTGAATGTCAAATGTGTTTGGGATAATGTAGTTCACCCGATGGATAGGAGAATGCAAAGGCAGTGTGAAAGGGAATCGAATGGGTGAATCGAATATTCGATCCACGTGAATAGCAGAATAGGGCTTTAAGTTACTTGATACAATTGATATAAGTAACAGCTAACGAAAAAGGGCAGTCAATTGTGTGATATTGCTCATTTGAGTTGAATTACGGCTTTGCCAAATAATCAACTGACTGTGTCGATATAACTTAAGTAAATTGTTATAATAAAATAATTAATTTAGCATATATTGGACTCATAATTTTGTTTTTGAAAATATTATCTTAAAAAATCAATATAGAGCAAGAAAATGAGTAAATGCAACAACTGATTGAGGCAAATGTGATGATGGAATACAAAAAATTAAAAACTCATGTAACGTAAAATCACTACTGAAATTTAGTTTTAAAAATGATTAAAATTCCCTTTGGATTCTATTTTTGGAGATAGTGAAAGTTTTACAATTACAACACATCTTTTACAATAAACATAATATGTTTTTTTTCAGGTACTTGTTATGTCACGTTATTATGTGTCAATTTTCATTTCGAATGCTATACCACCTGCTGCGCATAATGTTATGTTAACGTTAACATTTACGTCCCGTAATCACCTCGAATGGTGAAAATGAATCTAAAGCAAAATTAAGTCAATGAAAAAACTACTTGCAAAACTATACACGTTGGTCTTATCGTTCATTTAAGTTTTCTTGTTTATCTAATTTTCTTTTTTTTTCTACAAACTATAATAATTTTAAGCTTGCTATAACTGCTTAAAAAATGGTTTAATAAAATGTTAGAAAGCAACACTACATTTTTTTTTATTTAGTGAGCTGGTTGCTTTGAGCAACTTTCGAACTAGAGATAGGACCAGATTCTTATTTTCTACTCTCGATAGCTGCATTTTATATCGTATTTTATGTTTTTCTTTGTATTAATATTTTTTTTTAAATTAAAAGAAATATTTATCTTAATGTAAAAATGTTTGCGCTCTTTTCTTCTCATTAAGATAATAGATTAAAATGTCGCTTATTTCACACACACACGTTATCGTTCTTTTACAAAAACACGTCTCAACCTTGTCTAGAGGCTTCTTCAATATTAATAAAATATAAATTCAATACAATTCGTTTTTGTTTTGTTTTTAAATTTCGTCTAAAAAAATTATATTAATAATTAATAATTGCAATAAAATTGAATATTTTTTTGTTTGTTTCTTTCGTTTTTGTTTTTCTTCATTTTTTGTTTTGAAAACTTACTATTCTAACGTATATAGTGGTAATGTAATGTTTATGTTTTTTCTTTTTTTTTTAAATACAAATTTGTTGTTGTTTTGTCGTTTTAAATCATGGCATTGATTGATTGATAAATATATTTAATTTAATTTTCTTCTTCTTTGTTTCTTAATATTGTTATTGTTCATTTTTTTTTGTTTTGTTTTTGTTAGTTAACAATTTACATGTACATAATATCCGTATGTCCATCAACATCAATATATTTTTTGTTTTGTATCACATTTCATCAAGTTTTAAAAAGTTGTGTGTTTGTTTGTTTTGAAAACGCATTTTAACGCATAATTTAATACATTTCAAGAGATATTTATTTCACGCTATTTTTTTAATTTGATTTTTATCTTTTATTTAATTCGATTGTTTTTTGTTGTTGTTGTTGTTTTTTTAATTTGGCTGATCACAATTTTTTTCGATTTTAATCTTTTATCAGAAATATTTTTGTTTTGCTGGATTGCTTTTGCTTTTTGAGCTACGTTGACATTTGAGCTACGTAATTTTTATTTTTGTTTTGTTAATATCACAATTATTTCTTGTTTTTGTAATTTTTCATTTCATTTCATTTGATTTTTATTTGTTTTTCTTTTGTCTGGAATATTTTATCATCTCTCTTTATTTTTTATTTACTATATTTGTTTTTGGTGCGTCCATTTTCATTTTATTTTGCATAACTTTTGGATTGGTTACATGTAGTAAAAATTATTATAAATGCACTTTGTTCTTAATACCTACAAAATAACAATATCAAAACAGATCGTGAGAACGACTTTTGTTGCCATTTTTTTTGTTTATATGTTTGTTTATATAATAATAATATAGCTGACGGATTTTTTTCATAATGGTAAATTCTAAGATGCACCTATGTTTTTTTGTTTTTGAAAAATCAAGCTAAAATAATAAGTTTAAAAAATAATAAATACAGTAGAATTGGTTTTCAACTAATGATTGAAATTTATATACGAGAAAATTGTTTAAATATCGGCGTTTTGGATTTGGTCTTCACTACTGAATTTTCTTCGCCCAGATTTGTTGTTGATTTTCCATTTTATTTTTTGTACGGCTAACAAATGGGGCCAAAAATGTCTTTCGTTTCATTGGACTGGTGATCTGGTACCCCATCAAAAGACGCACGTATAAAAATTAACTGAACAAAATGATATTCATATCTTGAAAAAGGCTCAAAGGAATTCTATAAAATGTTTTCTATGTACGAGTACATAAAACTGATGCATGATGATGGTACTTTTGTTGGAAGCATTGTTAATGAAATCTTATTTTGTCATTGACGTACATACACATACATATTTGAATTGTGTGTAAAATTAGTTTTTTTTTTGTAAAGAAAGTATTAAATACATTTATTTTGGAAAAGTTAGAATATTAGCTATACAAAGCTCAGGTGACCAAGATTTTGTACGATCAAGTCACTGAAACTGAATTAAAAAACATGTCTTTAAACTTGAATTCTTCTTAGAAATATCGGTAAGTAGAGAATATTCATGAATATAAAAGTTTGTTTTAAAAGACGATACAGAAAATAATATTCTGAAAATACTGGCTTGGCCCCTCCCTTAATGGATCACTGAAGTCAAATAAAATCTCAGTTTCATTTCATTAGGTTTCTAGAGACTAGTCGTGAATTTGTATTTCAATAAAAATAAATTGTTTATAATGGATGTACTTAACAGAAAGACTTCAAAGTACTTTTCAAGGTAAAAAAGGGAACCCATTTAATCTCGGACACAAACATTTTAGTGAAAAATAAATGTTTAACATTTCATTTAAATAAAACTCCATTTTCATTTGTTGGATGGCTAAAAATCTACAATTTAAGTGGAAGGATTGTTTTTTACTTTGTATTTGGAATTTCATGGACGATTTGATAAGTTTTATTTCTGTAAAAGTAAAACTACATAAAATTTAGTCAACAAAAGAAATAAACCCATTTCGCTATTGAAGAGATAAAATAGAAATGTATGAATATCCTGACAAAACTATTTTGTACTTTAGCTTGATTTTTCAAATCATAGTCGAATTTTTTTTACCATTTTTACTTTGTTAAATATCTATACCAGAACATCTACATTATCTGTTTTACTTTCTTGATTCTTTTCTTCTTTCATGCATTGTTCTTTAGTTTTAATTTTATCTTATTATTGTATATAGTAAATATTCTCTCATAAAAGTATGGTTCTTCTGACATCATCATCATTATCATCAATATAAAAAGCGTACTGTTAGTTTTTATTCTATTTCTTGTCTCTTATTATAAATAATTATTAACTCCTTTTTAAGACGTTCACAATTTCCAGAGGTAGTTAATTAACAAAAAACAAAAAGTAATAAATTGGTTTAAACAAAATAGAAAAATAAGAGATTATTCAATTCATTATAAAAAATAGTAGTTTCACACAAACGAAAAAAAAAAATAAAATAAATTAAACATTGAATTTGTTTTTATAATAATTATAATGTTGTTATTATTTTTTTTTTTACAAAAATGACAAAAATTATTAAACAAAAAATATACTCTTTGAATTATTTCCATAATGTAAATTCTTCTCTTTTTTTTTGGTAAAAAAAATAATATTTAATTGTCGATAATATGGCGATCGTTTTTCATGTCGATTGATATTTTTTTCCTCCTTTTTTTCAAACTCAATACATTTTCGGTTTTCTTTTTTCATTTTCTAATTATATTTTAAATCACAGAATGGTTTTGTTTCAGTGTGTGTTTTGTTGTGGATTTTTTTACATATATGTAATATTACAATTTTCATCAAAATTTTATAATTTTTTTGTTATTTTAAACATAATATACATTAAGATTTAATTTCTTTACTAATTTATTTAAAAAAAAAAAGAAAAAAAAAAACATTCTAAATTGGGTAAAATAAGAGCAATTGTTTTTTGTTTTGTTTTATACACACTTTTCTGTATACATAATATAATAATGACTGTGTAAACGGAAATTGGTGGAAAAGTTAGTCATGAATTTCCATAAATAAATAAAAAAAATATATTGACTATATATTATGAGAGAGGTGCGTTTTGATCACAAGTTAAGAGTTTGCTCTAAAATTTAAATCAATTTTTTTATTGTTTATAAGATGTTGTTTAATTTGTTTGTATTATTACTTACTTGATGTCTTTTGTTGTTGTTGTTTTTTTTTTACTTAAATAAATTTAGTTGAGATTGTTAGTTTGATTGCATATCAGATCGAATGAGATCAAAAACGTATTCATCACGAACGTCATCAGAGACTGGAGAATATCCAAGTGAGGGATGTAGATTAGCTGGATTTAGAGGTTTCCAGCGTTGTCCAAGTAAAGAGCTTATTTCCTATTGAGAATATAAACGACATATTATTGTTAGCAATATATTTGTGTCAGCAATTTTTTAAACAAAAAAGTTGTATTTTTATTTTGTGACTGATAATTACATAGACCGTCTTTGAAGGTCTTATTAATGCCACACTAGGCGAGTAGGGAAAAGAAGCAAGGGGTCGAATCTCTCTTCTTACTAAACCACTGTTTATTTTTATAATGTATTTCACCTTTCACTGAAGTCAAACAAAGTTACTGAATCTGACGGCATCGCTGGCGAACTATTCAAAACAGCAGGCGATGACTTTGTAGGGAGCATACACCAACTCATCTGCAAAATATGGTCGGAAGAAAACATGCCCGATAAGTAGAACCTCAGGAAAATTTTCCCGATACATAAAAAAGGAGACCCCCTAAATTGCGCCAACTACAGTGGCATCAGTCTCCTTAACGTTTCATATAAGATCCTCTCTGACGTATTATGTGAACAACTGAAGCTGTTCCTCAACAACCTGAAAGGTATTTATCAGTGTGGCTTTAGACCAGAAAAGTCCACCATCGTCCAAATATTCACACTATGGCAGATCTTGGAAAAAACCTAGGAGCTTCAAATCGATACCCACGATTCCAAAGGCCCATCCAATCACTCGGATACGCAGATGAAGTTGACATAATTAGAAGATCAAAGCGTGATATCAGTGGAGCGTGTTTGAGAATTGCGACGGAAGCGAAGAATATGGGTTTAGTGGTCAATGAGGGCAAGACCAAGTATAGGTTAGGTTAGGTTGAGGGGCTGACAGTTGATGCCTTTACCGTCACACTTAGATCAATACTTATCCATTGTGATACCCGTGAGTATTGCTACTCAAGCTAATAAGAAAAACCTATGCGTTCAGTTAGTCAAGCCATTCAGAGGCTTTGACGAAGTTCAGAATGTTTTTACCTGGCGTACTAGAGAGTTCATCTAAATACCCGAAGAAATAGTTGCCAAGCAGATTCTTCCTTTGATGGGAGAGTGCCAGAAAGTGCGGAGGGATCGAAGTTATCCCTTGTGTATCTGCATAATTCCAAGTATATGTTGTCATCAAAAAAGGACTTTGAACAACGACGTTTTGGACAAAACGTCACCATGGACAGCTATAACTTTGAGGTAGTTGAGGGCTTTGTCTACCTTGGCAAAGCTATAAACAAAGACAACGACACCAGCGCTGAAATCAAACGAAGAATAACTCTTGCGAATCGCTGCTTCTTTGAACTTAGAAGGCAATTGAGTAATAAAGTCCTCTCTCGAGCATCTAAAATCACCAACTATAAGACACTCATCATCCCGGTTCTTATTTATGACGCTGAGCCTGGACCCTGTCAAAGAAAGATGAGAACGTCTTTGGTCCCGTATGCATAGATGGCGAATGAAGAAGATATAACGACGAACTGTAGGGGCTCTACAGCGACACTGACCTAGTTAACAGAATTTACGTCCAAAGGCTTAGATGGCTAGGTTATGTAGAGCGGATGGACATCAACGCTTCAGCCCGGAAGGTCTTCGAATCCAATCCCGAGGAACGGAGCAGTAGAGAAAGACCGCGACTCAGGTGAGTGAAGACCTAAAACAACTTGGCGTGCGAAACTGGAGACACTTAACTAGGGACCGAGCTGGCTGGAGACACATGTTGGTTGAGGCCCAGGTCCACCCCGAGCTGTAGCGCCATTTAATTAATTAACAAACAAAAAATTAATTAATTTCACGTTTAAATTTTTCGTCTTTTCGTAGGACAGGAATTCTTTTATATGCCCCCTGGTATTTTTTTACTTGCTACATTATTTAATTTTTTTAGACCGAAAATTGCAATTTTTTCGGTCAATAAATCGAAAAAAACGAATTTTCTCAAAAACGGCTAGATTTAAAAAAAATGTCGTATAGATTTTTCGTTCTTAGATTGGCTTGTTTTATTCAGGAAAGCAATTTAACACCTTAAAAGAACTCTTACAAAATGCTTTAGTCAGACTAAAACTTTGTGCTGATCGGTGTGGACTGGGTGTTAACCCACACAAAACCGATTTAGTCTTATTTTAGAGAAGATACAAAATTCCATTTGTAAACCCTCTATATAAATAAATCCAATTAAAATTCTCAGACGAGGCTAAATACCTAGGTCTTGTCTTAGATAAAAAACTAAATTGGAAACGCAACGTACAGGAAAGAGTCAAAAAAGCTACTGTAGCTCTTTTTTCTTGCAAGAAAGCTATTGGCAATACTAAATGGGGCTTACAACCCAGAATCACGCATTGGCTATACACATCGGTAATCAGACCGATTTTCGAATCAAATATCTATTCACACATCTATTTATTGAATTCGTTAAACAAACTAACTTTAGAACTTAAGGCTAATATTACATTTATTCTTAGATTAACAGATTTACAATGCTTTAAGCAATTTGCAAAAAAAAAGCTAAACTGAAGTGTTGAAAAAATGTAATTTAAATGTTTTACTTTTAAAATCATCACTTACAGAATACACCAAAAAGTAATATTTGTTGTAAACTGAAATCAAATGGTTGAGGGGACTGTTTTTACCATGGTTCGGTCTGCTTGATATAGGACGTAAAGGAACTTGTTTTCTAATACCTGAACGGCTATAAATAAAGTTTAATTGTTCCAAAATTGATGGTGATATGACTGACCCATTGATTAATTTTATAATAAAGCACAGCTGAATGTAATCTCTGTGTTTAGAAAGCGATGGAAGATTTATGAGCGTAAGCCTATGATTGTAGGGTGGAAGTTCGTGCTAATTGGACCATGGGAAGAAATGGTGGCAGAAGTGCATGAATCTTCTTTGTACTCCTTCTATTCTGTTTATATGGACTGAATAAAAGGAAGCCCATATTATGTTGCCATATTCCAATATTGGTCTTACAAATGATAATATTGGTCTTATATGATAATTGAAAGTCAAAAGTCAAAATTTTTGTTTGCGTGTAAAACATATTGATTTTCATTTGTCTATGTTTAGTAAAAGCTTATTTATAAAACACCATTCGCGAAAACTATTTAGATCATCTTGTAGGAGTAAACAGTCGTCAAGTAAGTGAATACGTTTAAAAAATTGTAATGTTATCAGCGTAAATTAAAACAGATGATTGTTTTATAATAAAAGGTAATTCGTTAACGTACAAAATAAACAGTAAAGGACCAAAGTGGCTACCTTGTGGTACGCCATAGTTAGTAGGTATATAAATATGATAACCGCTCATTCCTAAAAACTACGCTGTATGATCTATTATATAAGTACGAGAAACCCAACTAACAAATTTATCGTTAAAGCCTTGGGATTTAAGTTTGGAACTTAACGTGTTATGGTATAATTTATTAAAGGCCTCACTGAAGTCTGTGAATACACAGTCAACTTGTTTCCGTTTTTCAAACGAATTTAAACAAAATGAACTGAAATGAAAGAGGTTAGTAACTGTTGACTTATTTTGAACAAAACCATGTTGCCTGTCACAAATTATAGATTTACAATTAAACGATATGACTTTACAAATAATGGACTCAAATAACTTAGGGATAACGGGCAGTTTTGCAACGGGACGATAATTTTGTATTTCATTTTTACTACCCTTTTTATGTATCGGTGTTATGAACGAAGTTTTCCAAATTTCAGGAAAAATTGAAGATTTAAGCGATTCATTAAAAAGAATATGAAGAGGATAGGATAAATAGGATGCCCATTTTTTTCAAAATATATAGAAGGTACACCATCTGGACCAGGGCTATAACAAACGTCAAGTTCTGAAGCTGTGCGAACGATTCCATCTTCAGAGATCTAAAGACTAATTGAATTCAAATGATGGAAACTGGAATGCTTTAGAGAAATCTATAAACCGAGATAAATTAAATAAAGTCCAACGTTCAGCTTGCCTATGTATGTATAAGCGGATCGCTTCGCACGACCCCATCTGCGGCACTGGACACCTTACTCTACCTTAAACTTCTTGACATATTTAGCAAACAAGTAGCTGCAAGCTCTGCTATTCGCCTCAAAGCTTCGTCGCGGTGGACTAACAACAACATTGGCCACTCCTTAATTCTTAGGTATTTAGAATCAATGCCAAAGCACACAGACTACACCATCCCCCAACTGCAATTCGACAGAAATTTCCAGATTTTTGTACCTCCCAGATTTTTCTGGGAGGATAGGACATTCCTGGAAGATGAGTCAATCTATTTTTATACATATAATTCAAAAACAAAAAAAGGCGTTAGTGAGGAGTGTTCTCTGAACGACTGAAATCAAGTCTTTCATTCCGTCTTCCTAATCATTGTAGCGTGCTCAAAGCCGAAGTCTTGCCCTGGCTTAAAGAAAACGTGATATCAACATCGGATACCCGTATTTTCACAACATTTTAATATTCACCTTTGCTGGTTGCCGGGTCATAGCGACATTCCAGGCATATGAACTCGCCAGGAACGGTAAAATGCAGCTCATCCTACCACGTTTGGAACATACTGGCATACCAATCGCTTCTTATAAACTTTTGCTAATGCAAGATGCTATGAAGAAGGCAAACACCAGGTGGAACACAATCACCACGTGTCAGGTCACAATAAACATCTGGCCAACACTGGATTTAAAACGTTCAAGGTGCTTGCTATTTCAAAGCAGATCGCATATAAGCTCGATAATAGGTGTCATAACCGGACACTGTCTAATAGGAAAGCACGCCACGCGACTAAGCGTATTCTCAAATGACTTTTGCAGAAGCTGTATGGACGATTAAGAGGAGTTCATCATCTTCTCTGTACATGCCCTGCTCTGGCTCGAAAACGCAAGAATTACCTAAGAGAAATTCTTCTTTAACGATCTAAACAATCTAAGTCATATCAGCATAATGAGCCTCTCACGTTTCGTAAGGGATTCAAACTGGTTTCATTGAGCTTAGGAGATAGCTTCAAGATTCATGTGGTATCACAATTAGCCATTAAACTGGCCTTAGTGTCTGATTCCATCATGGACAGACACTTTAACCTAACATAACCTGGCTTATTTTAATTTAAAAAAATTGTTATATTGATGCAGAAGGGTGATCGCTAATTTGTTTTTAAAATTTTCTCATTAAACAAAAAAACGGTTTAAATAATTTCAATTCATTTTTTTAACGAAATTCAAATAAAAACTTATACAATTTATGAGCATTTAATTATTTCTATATTTCTTAAAACAATTGTAAAATTTTAAATAAAAAAACAATTTAAAAAAAAACGCTATTTTCCAAACAAAGGTTTTTGAGAAATAAAATCGCTTTTTTATATTTTTTTAAAAAAACTTATTTTGCAGGTGTATTTTTAAATTTTAAAATGTAGGCACTATTTTTAAAGAGATTCTTTAAACATCGGAGCAATTTTGTGAGACCCATTCGTGCATTTTGTAATAAGCGCACACACATTGGTTTTTTTGATACTCATAATGCCAATGACAATATTGGAAACTTAAGAAAATTGACATAGGGTTTGAAAGGAGGTATTGGTGCACGCTGGTTTTGAATTGCTAAATTTTGCAATTACTGAGAAAAATAGACTGTGGTAAAGTATTCTACATTCGAATAGTATGGATAAAGAACTAATCTTTATACTGACAGTACTACCGAAGTTGGACTCGAGGATAAACTGAAAACGCGAGTATCACGGATGAAGTTTTTTAAAGGAGAGAAAGCAACTGGCTGTTTTTTTTTGGAGCAAAATCCGTTAAAATAAATTGTCTCAGGAAACACAAACATCTAATTTTACAAATTCTTATGAATAAAAGTCAAATAAGTCGACTAAAATGAGCCCGAGTCGATGGGCGTCTATCGAAACACTTAAAGAAAATCAGATTTAAAATTGCATCTATTAATTAATTTAATTTAATTTAATTTTTAAAAAACTCACTCAAAGTGAAAATTTGTTCCACTTACCTCAATAAATGCCTCCATACTTGCAGAAGATGGAGTATTGTCAATCATGGAAATTTCCAATCGTTTCAATGATCGTCCACGAAGTCTTGAAATTCCAACAATATTGTGCGCATCCAATACATAACCATGTATAACAATCTCTTGTAAGTTTTCACATCGCCAAGACATCATTACAAAAGGATCCTGCCCTGAACGTAAGAATAGATCCATCACATTTTTATCAGGATGTTTAAAAGCCTTCAAAATAAAAGAAGAGAATACATTTAAGATTCAAGATCCAATTTTAAATTCTAAAAAGAAAACTTACAGAGTCAATCCATTGAACACTCTTTAAGGTGTTCTTGTTATAAAGTGACATCCATTCCAAAGCTTCGACATTTATCTAAAAAAAATAAACTTTAGTTACAATTTGTATTTAATTAAAAAAAAACATTTATATTTACAAAATCACAAAATAGAACTCTCAAATGAGTGATTGGCATATTCTGGCGTAAAATCCTAACTTGAAGAACTTCAACAGCTTCATAAGCATAAACCAATGAGACAATCAAATCGATGTTTTGGAATTTCTTTGAAAACTCAGACCATGCATGTTCTGAGATTCCAGGATGTTCACGATCCAATCCATGAACACAAATCATTAGTTTTTTTAATGGAAGTATTTGGATTGTACGGAGGACATCTTCGTTCAGTGTGTCATAGTCAAGCGATAATACCTTCAAAACCAACAACAACAAAAAAAACATATATTATGTTCTTTGGGAACAATTTTTTAATGTTTTTTTTTCTTACCTGAAGTGATGCACATTTCTCTAGGAATACAGGTTCCAATACAAATATTGGATAGTGACTAGGATCGAATTTAATCGAAGCGAATGTTAGTTGTTCGATTTCTTGAGGCTTGGCAATGGACTTGAGAAAATCTCCACCATAATATGTCAACGATTCGATAGCGCCCATATCAAGAACTTTGATTGATGATTTTTTGCGACTCAAAATAATTTTTATTGGTTCAACAAAGAATCTAAAAGAAAATGAGATAAAAAGATACTATCCCCAAAAATATAATAATTATATCTTGATCTTACTTTTCGATATCGATTAGACCTTCGTCCATTATATCACCTGGTGCAACATGTCCAACGTTATTTGTTTGGAATCGTAAACCTTCCAAACTATCACTTCTGGCAATTCTTTTTTTTAATAAATGAAATATTATCAATATTTTTTGAATTTTTATATGATAAATTGATAAACATACTTATAAAGGATCCTTCGAATTTTCTCAATGTGATAAACACACATGAAATCGAAAACCATTGTAAGTTCGTTTGTTAAGTGCAAAAGAGTTTGAAGAAAAAACGAACATTGTCGGTCGTTATCAATGTTCAGAGTGAACTTAAACTTTTGGAAAAACCTGCAAGAAAAATAAACATATAAAATAACCTCTTTTTTTTAGATAAATTGTAATAAAAAAATAACAAATAATAAGTTTCTAGTTTATATGACGTTTATGCTTGTTTTACGATTTTGAAGAAAGATCCTAACACATAAAATATGAATAAATAAAATTATGCATGCATTTATAATGTTTGGTCGAAAAATTTCAAACCTAGTGATATTTTTGTATACAAAACCTATAGAACTATTAGCGGGAGATTAGGGGAGGGGGTGAACTAGTGAATCCAGTGACATTAGCTTGTGCTTAACCTTATTTCATAAAACCGACGACGACATATTGCGGCTGCGGCGAACGTATCCATGATAATACTATAGGTTTCATAAACAAAATTGATATAGAAAAAACATTTAGAGTTTAGAAATGTGAATCGTTTAAAAGTTACATATTAAATTTGCAATTCAAAATAGAACAATTGCGAAAAGCAAAGAAAAGCATTTTGCTACAAATGTTAAGCAAAATCAGCGACTCGAAAGATTAGTTTTTTTCAAGATTATCAAGATATTTTTTTGTACTCATTTTCCATAAATAAATAATAAAGCTTTAAGAAAAAGTAAGACAAAATGGAAATTACTATAGATACGAGGGGCGTTCAATATATTCTCGGTATCGATATGAAGGAAAATGCGAATTCAATTTAAATTGTTTTTATTTTTCAATATAATCTCCCCTAACATCAATGCATTTGTTACATCTTGAGATAAGCTTTTTTAAACCCTCAAAAAAATAAGTTTCCTCTTTCCCTGCAAAATACCCATTTAATGCCGACTTGAGTTCTTCATCATCCGAAAATCTTTTTCCACGAAGACATTTTTTTCACATGGACTATAGGGTTGATGTTGAATTTCTTCAAAACCACTATCTCGCACAGCAGCCTTGGAAACTCGCGCCGTGTGAACAGGAGCGTTGTCCCGCTGCGAGTTTACCCCGTCTTTTCTTTTTAATTTCCTCCCGCAAATTATGCAAAGTGGAAGCGTAGGATTTGGCGTTGATGGTTTCACCTTTTTTTTTGTACTCAATGAGTAAGATTCCCTTTGAGTCCCAAAAAACTGTGGCCATGAGCTTCCCGGCAGACGGAGTGACTTTGAACTTCTTCGGGGGGTCTGTTCCTTTTTTATGCCACTGCATGGACTCTTGTTTGCTTTCAGGGTCATAGTAGTGAACCCATGTTTCGTCCCCAGTAACAATCCGATGCATAACACCGTCCGCGTTCTCACTACACATCTCCAAAAGCTCTCTACAGCATGCGATTCTCACTTTTTTCTGAGGCGCTGTGAGCATTCGTGGCACCCACCTTGCACTGACCTTTGAAAGGTTAAGATGGTCATGAAAGATGGTGTGAATGGTACCAGTCGAAAGCTTGGTGATCTCTGCCATCATTTTCACCCTTATTCAGGCATCCTCGAGAACAAGTTTTTCGACTTCTTTGATGCTTTCTCCCGTACAAGCACTAGTCGTCTTCAATGCTCTCTCTGCCTCTCTTGAACTCACTTGACCACTTTTGCACAGTTGATAATGAAGGTGCGGAACCCTGGTAAACTGTCACCATTTCTTTATGAATAGTTTTTTGACTTTTTCCTTGCTTAGTGAGAAATTTAATTACAGCGCCATGCTTAATTTTCACCATAATCGTCTCAGTTGCCATTATGATTCTGTTTAAATAGGGATTTAACGGTAAATAATAATCACATTTATATGAAATTTTACTTGAATGCACTAAAATAATAGTATTACTTGATAAATAAGTCAATTTATATATGTATATAACCACAGCTTCACCCCGCTGCCACAATTGTGTTAAATTGGTTGTTTTTTTTTGCTCAATGTGATGTTCAACATCATTCCACAAATTCTCCATCGGGTTAAGATCGACAGATTGTGCTGGCCACTTCAAAACGTCGATTTTATTCACCTCTAAGGCACACTTCACTAACTTTGAAGTGTGTTTATGGTCGTTGTGGTGCATGAAGCGCCATAATAACGGCAAATTGTCTTCTGAGTAGGGTATCATATGATCCAACAGGATATCTCTGTACACGTTCTGGTATATTTTTGTGTCAATTATTACGAAGTACCTTGCTTCATATTCCCTGTTTTTTGGACGCCATACATATTTTTTTCCATCCGATCCAAACCGGCAGAATTTGGATCCATCGCTCCAGAACATATATTTCTGGCCCGGGGGTTTTGTTTAACGTTTTCAATCACTCCAAACTTTTTGAAATGATGAAGGGCATTATAAACCAGCTTCCTGGTGCATTCTAACAACTTAGAAATGTCTGTAACCGTCCAACTCTTTGACTTAATTTTCAAGATCAGACTTCTTTTTTCCTTTGAGCATCATTTTCCTTTTGCTATGACTAATTCATTTTTTTTAATATAGATCATTAAAGGGATATTTAATTACCTCAAAAATTATTATTTTCTTTTGAAAAAAAAAAACAAAAAAAATACACTCTTTGATTGCAAAACGGGCTAAATTTATGTTCAGCTAAAAACAACGCGAATCACAAACAATCTTCATTTTTCGCAAAACGCTATTTTACTTTTCAATCATTTACACATTTTTATTAACATATTAGGTAGTCATAGTAAAAACATAAAAATGAACCGTTGCTTGCAAGTAATAAAGAATTGAAAGTAGAAAAATACCTGTACTCTTTTCAATGTGCTAAATTCGGGTCGAATGTTTGTACATTTAACTTAAAATTGTATATAACGCCTTGCGTAGGCAACATAAGAAAAATTAACTTTTATTTGAATTAAATAATACATTTGTCAACAGTTCCTTACGCAGTCCAATAGTAAGCTTCTTTTAAGTGTTAACATACAACAACTTTGTTTAAGTTTGGGAATTATTTGTTTCATTAAATTTATTTGCTTTGGAATATATTTAGAGTTAGGACAGCTAATTAAAGTGTCTTAAGATAAAAAGATTTTTAAAAAATAAACAAGAATGTTATGCTAGATAACTTTCTGAAAAAATTAATTTCTTGCATGAAACGTTGAGAAATTTAAGAATTGAGAAACACAAACACCATTGTTTTTGTTTGTTGCTTAAATTCCTGTGCTGAAGTGAGACAGAAAATGAGATACAGAAATTACAAACTTTTTTTTGAAAACCACTAAAGTAGGAGTAAAGCAAATTCAAAATATTAACTTTCATTTGGAACTACAGTGTTGGCCAAAACATTAGCAACTAAAACTACCTCCATCTTTATGAATTTCAAAATTAATAACTTAAACAAATCATGTTAATTTTTTCCAAAATTTAATACATTATGTATGTACATATGTATGTACTTCTAAATAGACCACAAGAGGATATAGTTTTCATAACCGTATATTAAAATACGTCATGAGTAGGACAAAAGCAACTTGTTTCTAAAATAAAAGTGGAATGAGTCAAATAAAAATATTTATAAATCAATCATTTGCCCATAAATAAAGTTTTACAAATCCAAAAAGTCATTCCAAACGATTCATCGAGGTGGCAGACTCAGAAAAACAATAAAACGATAGGATTCTGCTATAGTATATCAAATAAAGAAGAAATCATCAAGAGAAATACGAACCCAACTCGACCTAAACGTAAGATCGAGAAAAAATCGGAGACGAGCTGTTGGACTAACATCTTTAAAAGCTGTTAGCCTTTTATTTCCACAAGAAGCCGTTGAGATTAAAATTTCCTCATGACCACATCAACTTGACTGTTAGAAAATAGAGGAACGTACTCCTTTCGGACGAGTCCGTCGTGTTCGCAGACCAGCCAAAGTCACTAAATTCACGTTACACCGCAGCTACTGTAAAACATGGAGGAGGTAACGTAATGGTGTGAGGATATTTTTCAGTGCATGGACTGGGACCGATTCACCAAAAATAGGATGGTACAATGGATTGTTTTATAAGGTTCAGACGTGGTTTCGGGGCAAAATTGTAGATCGATGAATTTTAAAGATTAATTGCAAATATAAAAACGATCTGTTTGATTAATTTAGTTAGCTTTTGAAAGTATCCCGGAAGTGATTGAAAATAAACTATATCAAAAACAACTATATTTTATTTTCCATTAGAAACTGTAAATATTTATTTAAATTTTAAAAACAAAAATATACAATAATTGAATCCTAAATTTGTTTTTTTTTTTAATTATTTAATAACCGTTGCAATTAAAGTTGCTTTTTTTCGGCCAAAACTGTATGTACCTAGTCGTACTATACATTCTGTTACAAAACTTCAAGACCTTGCTGCTGAAAACATCCATTTGATATAAAATATTTATCTTATTATTCTCAGTTTCACTTCTGTTACCATGGAAGAGAAAGATAATGTATTTCGCAAAAGGTTTAACAAATACCTTTTTCAATGGAGCAGTGCTGGTCACATTTTATTAGATTGTCAATTATTTAATAACGGAAATTCTTTCAACAAAATTATCTTGTTACTTGCATCTAACTGTCTTTCGTTCTCATATTAAAGACTTTAAGCTTAAAGTTATACCCTACTTTTCCCGGTGAACACACATTATTTCAAACTCTCTGGATTTAGAGTGTTCATAAAAATAGCAGTGCTTTTGATTTTATAATTAAAAAGTGTTAAAAATTCAATTTTTTTCATTTTTCGTTAAGTGAATATTTTACTATGTAAAGTTTTAGGTATTTGTAACATACTAGCATATAAAAAATGAATAAATAATAGCTCAAAAAAAACAACGGGACGGTCAAGACACTGCACCGAAGAAATTCGTAAACTTATTAGAAAACTGCGTATGGAGTGAAAAACCTTTCAAAATATTCAAGACATCCAAGGCTGCTAATCAAAAATTGTCAGTAACGCCTGAAGATGGCAAAATAAACCGAAAGCGCTAGGTTAGTTAGCAGAACAAAACCCTTCCATAGGCTCTAGGAAAAAAAAGAAATGGACTTTAACTATCTGGTAACGCTGTCACAATACGAAGACGTCTTTTTTAAGCGAAGTTACATGACGAAAAGACATGTGACAAGAGAATGGACTTTGTTAAAGAGCATAGAGATTAGGCAAAAGAGAAATGCAGGTATGTTTTGTGGAGCGATGAAAGCAAAGTCAAAATATGTGACAAGACCCTAAAATGCAGCAATCGATCCACGGTACACAGTGAAGCATGGTGGAGGAAAAATTATGATATGGGCTTGCTTTTCATATTACGGAGTCGGGCCTATTTATCTATCTATCAGGAGTATAAGGGATGCAACCGACTATGTGAAAATTCTCGAGGAGGTTATGTTACCTCATGCTGAAGAGGAAATGCCGTTGGTTTGGTTATACCAACAAGACTATGACCAAAGCACACGTCAAAAAATGAAAAATCATGGTTTACGCAGAAGAAGTTATTCGTTATGGAGTGGCCCGCTCAATCCCCCGACCTTAACCCAATCGCAAATTTGTGGGGGGATGTTAAGAACGCAGTTCATAAAGCACAACCCAAGAATTTAAAAGAATTGTGGGAAGCAGTGCGTGATTCGTGGAACGTAATACCAGTCGAGAGGTGTCAGGTGGACTCGATGCCACGTAGATGCAAGGCATCATAAAAAACAATGGTTATGCAACAAAGTACTAATTGTAAGCTAAAATTTTTTGTATACTTTCATATAACTTACTTTCTTCTTACTTCTTACGTGATAGATCCAGTACTTTTCCATGCACTGCTATTTTTATGAACAGCCATATATATTAAAAGCGGTTTTTACTGTGACAAAGCTAACGGTAAAAAATCGATAATACTTATTTTCTGTTATTATGAATAAAATATTTTAGTTTGTTATTAGAAGTTTAATGAAACATTTTATAAAGTTGATATTGAAGGCCTTTTTGTTTTATTTGGAGAGCACTGCTATTTTTGTGAACACAACTGTAGATATGGATTCTACAATAGAATTCTGCTTGTGTAGTCCATATTTTAATCCTTAAGATTTTTGTTTAGTGTTGAAAATTGGAAAGCGTGCCGGAAACCAATCTTACAGGAATTTTAAAGTTCTAAAAATAGAACTGACCCAATCAGTAAAAATATCAACAGAAACAGTGCGTGTAACTATAGATCAATGGATACAATTTTTAAAGTTATTTTGAGTGAAACAATTTTTTTTAAACAAACTAATTCCATGAACAAATAAATGAAACAACAATGAAAATAAAACATTAGATAATTTTTGTCTTAGGGTACAAAATCCTTGTAACAGAACTTATGGCACGACTAGGTAAACACAATTCATTGGATAGGAATGGCCTAATGTATACCAATGTATATTTTTTTTAATATTTCTACTATTGTTATCGCTTCTGATATAATCTATGTGAAAATAAAAAGTTAAATCTGAAAAAAGAGGCTGGGATGCGACCCACACTGATAACTTCCCATCCCGTCTGTCGATTTGTCTTGCTTAAAAGTTTGTCTATATGTACTCCTATCAATTTTTACCAAATTTGCGTACTATTTTTTGTAGATTTTATTTTTTATGAAAAAGCGGACTGTTAGATTTTTATATCAAAATTACTGAATATTGAAAACAATATTTTCTGTGAAATAAAATAAGATTGAAGCGAATATTTTTAATTTTTGAAAAACTATTTGAACCGAAAGTAAATTTTGACCAAGTTTTAGTATTGTTTTTTTTTAGAGTTTTATTTTTTGTAAAAAAAACTGTCAATTCGAATTTTTAAAAAAAATTTACCAAATGTTAAAAACAATATTTCTTGAAGCCTAAATTTCAAGTTTTTGAAAAGATATTTGAATCGATATTCAATTTTTACCAACTTTGAGTAATGTTTTTTTTAGATTTTTATTTTTTATAAAAAAAAACTGTCAATTAGATTTTTCTATAAATGTGTCCTAATGGTAAAAACAATATTTCTTATAAATAAAAATTAGTTAAAAGCTAATATCTACAATTTTAGAAAAGATATTTGAGTCGAAAATCAATTTTAACCAACTTTTGTTAAGTTTTTTTCGGTTTTTAATTTGTTGTAAAAAAACTGTCAATTTTTAAATTTTATCAGATGTCAAAAACATTATTCTTCGTTGCACAAAATTGTTTTAGAGATGAAATTATATTTCTGTCGTAAAATTTTGGAGGTGACAATTTTTTTTTTCAGTTTTATTGATTTATAAAAAAACCGTTATATTGTTTTTTTTTTCAAAAAATATACTTGTTTGATATTACGTTACAATATATCAAATAAAATTAAATTCAAGTCTCTAGCGTTTTTGGTTCGTAAGATATTTAGGTTTAACCAAAAACCCCACGCAATTTTCTTGAGAGCCCTTCCTGCATCTTTCTGCCTTATTATCTGTATAACAAAATTTATTTGAAGTCGATATCTCTTTTGGTTCTTGAGCTATGGAGGACGAAAAAAACGTCGCGAACGTACGTACACACGCACGCGCAGACATCTTGAAACTTCGAGAAATGTCAAGATTTTCAATTTGACAAATTGGACCCATTACAATAACTTCCTATGGGAAGTTAATAATTTTAGTTTTAAACATTACCATTTTATCTATAAATAGCTTTAAATATAAACGTCTAAAATTACGTGAGGTTTTTTTGCAGGACCCTTTAGTTCTTATTTTGTATTGTATGCTTCTAGCAGAACTTATGGCACGACTAGGTATGTACAACACAAAGGCCCAGTATTAGTATGCCAAAAAGCCTTTAAGTTATCGTTTCTGTTATATTTTATACTATGTAAACATTAAAAATTAAAATAAATCAATAGACATCGGCATTGCATAAAATTAACTTATCTGCAATTTTAAACAAAACAAAAAAAATGCAGCTTCACACAAATTTTGAGTTTTTCGTATTTTGTCCGTCACTGTATCTTAAATGGTTTGTGATTGATTTCAAAAATATAATAATATAATAATAAATATTTCTAACTATTTAATTGAAATCTTGATCGATTTAGAAAAAAAAAGACATATGTATATACTTAAGTCGGCACATTAACTACTCAATATCCTTATTCAAACTTAAGAAAAAAAAACGTCGTTAAATTAAGCATATATAATTCGATCAAAAAAGAACAAATATGATTAAGTACCTCAAAACAGAGATGGCGAATTCGTCATAGCTAAACATGTTATTTACAGAATTCTACTTTCACAGTAGTAAAAATAAGTCATAAAAAAAGTTCAGACTTAAATTTAATTGATTTTTCACACCATACAATTATTGAAATGATTCAAGGTCGCTTTAATTTTAATAGTGCAATTTAGACGTTTAATTAATTTAATTTTTGAGTAACAATACATTATTTTTAACATAACTGCCAACTGGTATTTCAATCATATTGTGTGATCTATAATTCCAGATCATTAAAATATTTCATGTTCTATTTGTATACAATAAGTAGGCAGGTGCTATTTCCTGATACCTGAGGAAAGAAATAGTTTATAAATCTTTCCATGTTCATGTCATGACAACATGTACCTACACAATTATTATGTACATACCTAACTAAATTGCATTTTTAATACTATCTAAAACCAGAAATGTAAGTTACCGTAATTTAATCATAAGAAAAACGAAACAAAACCCAATATACAAATAATTCAGTTAAGTGTTATTCAATTTGGTTTCATATTATCAAAGTTAGTTTACCCAAAAGTTGCATCACCTTATCTTACTCTTGTGTTGTGACATTATTCGTGGTCTTGTTCTTGTTGTTGTTTTTGCTATCTGTGTGGCTAAACGCATGGCCCGATATCATAAGTGTGGTATTTCTCTCTTTGTAAGAAATGTATCAAGCACGTTGACGGAATAATAACTCAAAACAGAAACCACAAAACAAGAAACTTAATCACAAAGTCTAAACAAAAATACCTCAAGTAGATAGATAGGTATGGCATACCTACTTTATAGCAAAAATGAGAAGAAAAAAATACTTTCACCATTACGTATCGTAGTTTGTTGTTGTTGTTGTTTTTGTGTTCGAAACAGAGAAAAACAAACAATAAATTGAAGCCATCAAAAGCGACTCCAACGTCCATCAAAAATGCCTTTAAGCTTCTCCACTCCGACTATGGTAGGGTAAGGTTGGATTAACCCAACCAACTCAACCCAACCCACTTCAACCGCCCGTTTAAGGTCACATCCATCCATCCATCTATCGACTCGAGGAGAGTCGAGCGAGAGACAAAAGAAAAATATTTTTTTTCCTCGCCTCTGCAAATACAGTTGCACCTGCACTTTTCAACTAATTGCTGGTGCTGCACCACCATATCGCTGTGACCGGAGTAAGAGCAAATGCGCAACACCCAGCGCACCAGCACCAGCACCACTGCCACTTGATTAACTTATTATTTATCGCAACCCGCCCTCCCTCCTCCGCCCACTTTCGAAAAATTTAAAACGCAAAATAAAAAATTACATACATACAAATATAATATTGAATCTTAACTCTGGCTATTTTTAGAAGAATCTTTAAACAAAAGGTGGCAGCATATTGTGAATTCCAATAAGTCACGTCAAGACACCCAAAACACAAAAAAAAAAGTATTTACATACCTCTTTTGGAAGAGAATGCTTCGCCAATGCCAGCAAACCAGGGAAGCATTATATCGATCCTTGGTCTCGTCCAAGTATTCAAAGACCCGACTAAGGGCAAGGGCTGGAACTTCGCCCCATTGTGGGGATCTTCGGGTCATGTTTCGTTCGCCTCCTCTCGAATCAACGACCGTCGACCACCCCACGGCCAGCAGCGATGATTACCAGTTAGCAGAGTAAGAGTTGTGTGAGATTTTCAGTACGTACGGAAAAAAATGAAAATTTTTCTTGTTTAGTTTTTCTTTCTCCAATTATTTTCCTTCGGTTGGTGATCTTTTGGGGTAAGTCACAAACTGTTCGTTCAAGTTGAAGGCTCTGAGGAAAATGTTTAAATTTTTCTTGTCAAATTCTTTTTTTAAATAAGGATTGAATTGTACACAAAAAATTTAGAAGAACAAAAATTAAAATGTAAAAAAATCAAATTTTCGATTTGATTAAAATTTCAACTACAATTTATTCACCTTGTTTTTTGATTATCTTGATGATTTTTATTTTGATGAAGGAAAAAACTTTTAACTTGATTTGATTTCTTTTCTTTTTTTGAACTGTGATTGCGTCGTATGAGTTGAGTTTTTGATTTTTCCTTCTGTCGTCGTCGTCGATAATTTAGCTGGACAAGTAAAAGTTTTTCCTTTTTTTTAACACTGCGACGAATGCACTCAGTTCAGTTCAAAATAAAGAAAAAGAATGATGATGAGGAGCGATGGCTATAGACAAGGAAGAGGATAGCGCGACAACGGCTATGAAAAAAACGGTGAAATTATGAAGAAAGATGATGGAGAAAGTGAGACAAATTTAGATATTGTTTTGGATGTGTCTCTTTTGCACTTGCAGATAAAAACAGAAAGCAGCTGATTTTGACAACGGTGCAGTTGTCGCAGTGCTGAAAACTTGAGACAACGAAAGTTGATGAATTCATCGCAGAATGAATTTCATCGTAAGGTGGTGATTGCATGAAAGTGGTTCATTGTTGCTTTTATTTGATGAAATGTTGTTTCTTGATTTTTATTGAGTATTGTCATTTAATTGTTATATTTGTTCAATGGTGTTACTGTTTTATAAATATTTTAAGAGCACATTATAATTGCTTATTTTTTAAGGCGATTGGAGAATCAACTGGGGATGTATCGGAGTGATTTTTTGAAATTATTACGATACAAACAAATGGTTAAAATTATATTTTCTCCATTAAGAAAATAATCAGTGAGTGTAAGAACATTTAAAGAAAACTGCAAACAGAAAATGAACCGGAGAGTGTTCATCAGCAAAGGCAGATTGATAGTCTCTGGGCAAAAATGTTCATATACATGTAAAAAAGTTTTCAAGAAAAATATACTCAAGTTTCTTGAAATCGGAACATTAATTCCATTGGCCTATTAAATATGCACTGCTAGTAGCCAACTTGACGTTGGTTTCATATACTCTCTTACTTCACCGAAAATATTTAGAAACTTTATAACAACAGCTGTTCTTTAAAAAACAAGCCTTTTAAAGAAAAGAAGTGATGGGGTTTGAAAATTTTGTATCATTTTTTAAACCAAAATAGTTCGGGTGTGGAACAGCAAAGGAAAAATATGATTAGCTCATTAAATTCCGACCTACACAGCATTGTACAATAGGGAATAAAAAATCGTGTGGAATTTAATGCTTCGAAACCGCTTTTAAAATGATTGTTGACATTAACATCATCAACTCGTTTACGTCACTCAGACATTGATATTGCTCACCCTTTTTTACCGTTTTTTTAACGGACTATGATCTAATGAAATAGCCAGTTGCATTTCTTCCCTTAAACAATTTAACCGTAATACCCGCGCTTCTAGGAATGCACATCAATTTACCCTTGAGCGCAAATTAGCTGTACTTCGCGCATGTGGAACCCCTTGTTACGCTCTATCTTTCCTTGTCATTGCAATATTCAGAAATTTAAAATGAATTTACACCGACACCTCCTTTCCAACACTTTCCTCTTTTCCTTACGCTCACACTGTGTCTTTGGCATATTAAAGGTATACAAAACCCTTTCAGTGTTCGCTAATTATAATAAAAATGGATAAAGAGGTAATCACTTTGAAGAGGGGTTTCCTATGAAAATTAGTATCGACTACTAGTCCAAATCTAGTACGTCAATGGTTACCCTGAGGCTCCACAAGAGTAAAATCCAGTCCAACTTCTCTTCTGTAATCTCATCCACAATGCAGTGTTTTTTTTTGACTGGGCTTATTATGTCTTGCCATGCGCAACCTCAAATGTCACATTTGACACAACGGTTAATCTATTGTTTACTTTTTTGTTGATTTACTTTTTGTGTTGGTAGTTGTTGTTTTTTTTTACAAAATAAAATTAAAACAAATTGTATAAAAAATTGCCTTTGAGTAGTTGTGAACAACAACAATATAAGAATTTAAATATGTCTCCATTTCTTTAATTAATTTTACTTAATTAATGTACAAAATATGTAGGTATGTACGCACTCGACGACAATTTAAACGAAATGAAATTTTGATTTCAAAAAGACTGTGGAAAATGGAAGCTCACCACTACATACAATACAAACGTCAAATTTGATGACAGGATTTTGATCCGCTCGAAAAATCCAAACTGCGATGGATCATGGACTGGATATTGGATTGTTGGTCTCTATTCGATTATCTGTTCAATAGAGACACCAAATTAATTAATTCTCGTGGAATTACAAAATTGAAAAATTTGTGTTACATATTCAAACTTTCAAAAGCTTGTTAAATATGAGCCCTTAATTGTTTTTTTCTGGTAAAAACATAAAAAAAATATAATTGTTTAAATTTGAAATAAGTTCACGAAGACTCGACTACTAATAGAACTCATAAATATTTTATATATAGATCGATCATCTTTAAAAATCAATAAAGAATTATTTTTATATGCACATTTTCTTTAAGTTTCAGTTATTTTTTAAAGTCACTTAATTTTAACAAATATAATGAAAAGACTCGTTTTCTTTTTGAGCCATAAAATAATTAATAAGTGAAAACACAGCTTAAAACTACCGTCTTCGGATAAATAACTAAAACAAAAGTCAGGCCGTTTGAACACAGCCATTAGCAAAAATATAAAAAGAAGTACAACAGCTGATGAAACGTCAAATTTATCCGGTGTGGTTGGTGTTTATTTCTGTTTCTGTGAGTTCAAAACGAATAATATAATTTATTTTATTAAATAAAATGATATTTGAATACTTTTTCTAACCAAATAAATTTATTATATGTAAAGAAACATGTACTTGTAAATTCTATTGAATTAAAATGAAAAATTAAACTTTATTTTTGTTTTATTTATTGAATCAAAGTATAGAATGTTATGAAATACCAAATGCTGTGGGTAGGAAAATTAGTTGGAGTTACCGCTAAGGGTACAGGAAGACCTAACATCACTCTTGCTGCTAGGTCATTTTCATGTCTGAGAAGACGTGAAGATGAGCCAAAGAGACTTCAACCTCTGGTACTGCGTCTTCCACAGAGAAATCTTGCAACGGAGCAATCATTTCTGACGGGTTTTTGGCAAACAATATCTACTAGTACCCCAGTTTCGTACATGCAACAGGGTCTTATCGAAATACATGATTTCACCGGCTTACCATGGTGGGCAACTATAGTTTTGTCCACGTTTGTCTTTCGAACTATAGTCACCCTGCCACTTACAATTTATCAAAACAAAATCACGGCCAGGATTGAACTTCTCACACTTGAAATGCCTGCCTTAGTTGCTGAACTTAAAAAAGAAGCAGCCTTTGCTATGAAGAAGTTCAACTGGACCGAAGCACAAACAAGGCGGGCGTACAATCATTCGGTAAGATTGTTGTTTAAAAAAAAACACTATTGTCGAATTAAGAAGATTTTTTTATATTCTCAAATTTAAGCTTAAAAAACAATGGAATCAGTTAATTGTTCGTGATAATTGTCATCCTGCTAAAACATTGATAGTTCTCTGGGGTCAGATTCCATTGTGGATATTCCAATCGGTGGCACTCCGTAATTTAGTCTACATGCTACCAAATCCAAATTCGCTTGATGCTCAATTGGTTTTCACTGAACTAACGCTTGGTGGTTTTGGATGGATTCCCAATTTGACAGAGGTTGATAGTTCTTTTATTCTACCCGTGGTACTTGGAGCTATTAACTTGTCTATCATTGAAGTGAGTTTAATTGTTTGAAAGATGTGAACTTTGTTGCTTTAAATGTTGTTTCTTTATTTAAGATGCAACAAATGCTGAAAACTCGTCCTTCTGGTCGATTTCAAACGATAGCAACGAATGCCTTTCGAGTTCTCAGTGTGGCTATGATACCGATTGCTTGTACTGTTCCATCGGTAAGTTTCATTTTCAGGTCTATAAGCTTGCTCTGAGTTACTGTGGGTTTTAGAAGTATGTTTGGTTAGTTTTGAATTGTTAAGACTGAATATCGCAAATAACCACATAAACTCGAACTAAAGAAACAGACCTTTCTTGTGTCAGAAAACAAAAATTAATAAGATATTCAATTTGTTTTTCTAGGCCCTTTGTGTGTATTGGACAGCATCAAGCTCGTATGGTCTCTTACAAAATTTGTTATTACTTTCTCCAAAATTAAGACGAGCAGTTAGAATACCACAAACACAGACTGAATTACAAAATCCGTATCAGCATTTGTGGATGAGTATTAAAGCGAGAACCGGCAATGGACCACCACCTGTTATCCCAAAGATTTCTAATGAAACACAAAAGAAATAAAGTAAAGTTAAAGAAAAATGTTTTTTTTTTTCATATTTTTAATTGATTTTTTGATGACTAGATTATTGATAATTTGGATTCTCAAATTAAAAATTTCCGAATATATTCCTGAAAGAAGGCGCAATATATTGGGATATATAGAAAGATTTTGATTTAGACGAAAAATGCAAGTCAAAGAGGATCTCAAGTACTAACTTATCGAGCACAATTTAGGAACCAAATTATCGTCTTTAAGATACTTTTTGGTTGAGAACCTTATTAACCCCTGGTCGAAGCTCAAATTTGTGTTATCATCATTGTTTTTGGTAAGATAACAAATTTATAAAATTATATATTATCCTTTTTAAGTAGATTTTATTTTTTTTTCTTCAAATCAATGTACAATGTTTGAATTTTTGAAATTAATTTTTAGGGCGAAGGGATTTTTGAACCAACTGGGGATAGAAGCACTAAATTAGCACAAAAAGAGCCCTAAAAATCCGCATCATTAGATTTTGAAAATTGTGTTTGGCTGGGAAATTCTCCAAAAGTTTAAGCCTTAAGACTTAAGTTTGGGGATATGGGTTTAAAAAAACAATTTGGAGTTCCGCGAAGTAAGGAGCTCAAAAGTAGCACTTAGTGACCCCATCATTAGTTTTTTAAAATTATGTTTGGTTTAAAAAGTCTCCAAACACTTCAACTTTGCGACTCATTTTAGGGGGTAAGTGGTGGAGATACTAATTTGGAGTTTCGCTAACTTAGGAGACAAAAAGAACCCTTAATTCCGTCATCATCAGTTTATGTTATAAAATTTAACAATTTACAAAATAATTTAAGATTAAGATACTGATTATGATTAGGTATGCCAGATTGAACGATTTATTTGATTTGAAAATAACAAATGTTACAGGCTTTCAGTTTAACAAAAACAAAAACTACTAACATATATCTTGAAATAAATATTAGTTTGGTATAGTTGAGCTTATTGGTAACTTTTTAGGTTTAATCATTGATATTTAGATACATAAAAAACACATAAAAAAAATGGAAGAGCAGTAAAAGACTTTCAATATCAACATTGAAACGGGCTTTAAGTTTAGCTAAAACAAAATTCTATTAGAATGAACATTACATTAGAGGTCCACGAATGAATTTCTATACGCAACAGCTTCAGAGAAAAAAACGGATAAGAAGTTTCCAACCACCCTCACCATTCAAAACTCCAAGACAGTCCTCAAACAAAAGGAGGCTCTTATTGAAGTAGAAACGCCGTATCTCTTGTAAGATCGGACATAACGCTAGGAAGTGGAAAACATTTTCAATTTGATTGAGGTTACATAATGTACAGTTAGGATTTATATCATTTCTGTGAGGTCTATAGTTAAGCTCAAGCATCTCCGTGCGAACCTTAAATATCAGACTTATCTCAACAAAGTTCACTTTTGTTTGAAAATAATTTGCTTCCCCCAAAGAGAAATTAAGTTTACTGTATAATGATCTAGATTCGGACTCCCTTGCCCGATTAAGAAATGTCTGAAAAATGTTGTCATCTATAACAGAAATACAATCGTAAAGTTCATTCCTCCACGAATCTAGATTATCCAAACAAAACGTCAAAGGAAAGTTATGTTCTGAGGCCAAATCACTACAATCTTTAAAAGGTGTGTATCTGTAGCGTAACGCTGTTAGGAGAATCCTTTTCTGCAAATTGTTATTAGATCTTTGCATGACTTTGATTATTATAGTCTGCATTTAGATTCTTTAAAAAAATTGGTGGTAGTCCCGACTCAACGTGTATGGCATAATTAGGGGTATTAGATGGGAGTCTAAAGATTCGCTTCTATTTCGTCTAATTGCATGTAGCCATAAACTTCATTTCCATAGCAAAGTCAGCTTTTAACGGTTGAATCAAACACTTTAAATTTCCGGATTAACCGGATCTATATTTTTGTTATTAAAAAAAATTGACCACATACAGTTAATAGCTGCTTTTGCTGCGGTCAATTTATCTCTTATATGACTTCGAAAGTTCAGATTGCGTGTTATTGTGAAACCTAGATATTTGAAGTCCTTCACTACTTCTATATTTGAACCGCTCAAGTTCCAAGAACGGTCATTACGTGCACTGCGATTATGGTATCTGAATATCATGATCTTAGACTTCGCAGTATTTATTTGAAGGTCCCATAAATCACAATATTGTTTTAACTTGTTAATTTGGAGTTGAAGCGTCACAGGATTATCAGTTAAAATAACAAGGTTATCCGCATAAAGGAGCACCTTGATAACTAGATCACCAAAAACAACACCACCTGGTATATTATCTTCAATGTCATTTATAAAGAGCGAGAAAACCAAGGGACTCAAAATGCAACCCTGTGGGACACCTGTTTCTGACCTAAATTGTTTCGACGTGTTCATGCCATTTTTAATTTCTTTATAGACAGTGCAAATTGATAAAAAGTGAAAGCATTCTTCTTTTGATTTAAGGTTACATAGAGTGCACCGTGTATCTGAGGAATTTCTGTAAGGTGATCCATTCAAATTTAGTGTTTCACTTCTAGCCCTGCAAATAAAGGACATCGCACGCACGCTATATTTGTCATTGAAATAATTTTCTACGAAGTCATGGGTAAGTTCTGAGTCCATATTCTATTGGTTGATGAGATTGATCTTTGTATACTATCATTACGTTAAAATATGTCTATCTCTTTTAACAATCTATAAAGTTGACTTTTTAATAGATCAAGATTATCACATTGAATTGTAAGCTCTACACCACATACTTTCGCCCAAGTACGCCATTCCTTTATCCACTCTACTTGCTTTCAAATAGTGTATTTAACAGGCCTATTTGGTATTCTTTTAGGTGTGTAAGTGAGAATCTTTAGGATGTAGTCAAAATTAAGTATTAGTGTATGCACGAAAAGAGTTGGAAGTCCGGTTTTAAGGGTATGGAAGTAGTTTGGTGTGTTTGACGGCAGATAAAATAATTTTCTTGAAAAAAAGCGTTGCAGTTTTTCAACTTCTTCGTATGCCATATACCAACATGTCTGACAGCTGTAGACCATGACTGAGCGCATAATAGCTTCGAATACTTTATATTTAGCTAATGTTGGGATTTCAGCACGGGATATAACTTTTTTTTCAAGATCATTGTTTTTGCTGATACTAATTTTTTCTCTAGATGTGATGACATATTCATGTTAAAGTGAAAAAGAATGCCAGGATTTTTTTATTCAGTAACTATTTCGATTATTTGACCATCAAAATGTTATTTGCCAGTTTTCTCAAGCTTCGTTTTTCACAATCATTATTTTTGATTTTTCGAGGTTAACAGATAAATTCCATGTCTTACAAAATTTTGAGAGTCTGTTAATCATGAGTTGTAAGCTTGAAGGGGATTCTGCCAGCAGGAGTATGTCGTCAGCATAAAGGAGACCTTTTATGACTAGGTCATCTATTTGCACACCAGCTGGTAGTTGCATATGAAGATTGCGAATAATACTGCGCTTAAAAGACATCCTTGTTTAACTCCAGATTTTGTCTCGAACAAATCGGACGTACTCTCTCCATTCTACACACATTCACGCGTGCTTTTTTTTGTTTAAATATTTCTTAAAATTCGAATAAGCTTAGTTGACAAACCTTTTTAAGACAGCTTGTAAAACAATGCATTACGATCTATCAAATCGAAAGCTGCCTTGAAGTCAACAAAAATATGTACAATTTTCTTTTGTGTCTCAAAAAGTATTGTGAAATTGACGTTAGTGTACAAATATTGTCTATGGTTAAGTATCGGATTGAAACTCACTACGCATCTCTTTTTGATCTAGCCATGCATTTATGCGTTCTAACAAAATAGACGTGAAAATGTTAACTACCGAATTCATAAAAGATATGCCTCTGTAATTACAAGGCAAGTTTGCATCACCTTTTTTGAAAATAGGATAGACAATGGAATCCCTGAAGCTTTGAGGTACATCTCTAGAATTGTAGATATAATTGAATATCTCCAACATTTTTGATTGAATTTCATGAGGATCATTTTTATAAAATTCGTTTGGAATTCTATCAGGGCCCGGTGCCTTATTATTTGCTGCTTTGAATGCAAAAGCTACTGGGTTCTACCTGAGGATTCAGGAGGAGCTTTTTGCAAGATCATTAACATTAAGTCTAATCCCACAAATCATGCTTTGACCTTTTAGTTGGTTGATTTTGCATCAAAAATTTCTACCGTTGCATGAAGTTGAGGGTCCTGCTGCTACTGACCGGTAAGATTGTTCTTTTTGTAATGTACACAGGTGTTTGTAGTTTTTACTGGCCACAGTGTACTTTCTGGTAAGTGTTTCATTTAAATTAGATGAAGAATTTATTTCCCTTAGCAATGTAAATGATAAGTTTCTGGCTGTGCACCATTCGTTATCAAACCATTGCTGTTTATAGTTGAGTGTTTTCGAATTTAGATTATTAGGGTTAGCTTATAGCCGTTTAAAAAAGATATTTATCCTTCTGCATTGGGTTTAAAGTAGAAAGATATAAATTTATAAACTTTGTATTATTTTATTTTGGTATATTTCCATTCTACTTTCCTTCCACATTAGTTTTGGCGGAAAGTTAAAGGAAACAACTAGTGGCATATGATCCGAACATGTTTGTGAGTCAACTTTGAACGATTGAATAAGTTTCCTCTAACCTGAGGATACTGCACAATAGTCTACAATTGATTTACCTTGGCCCTCCTGTAAATGTGAATGCGCCTTGATTATCCTGTTTACTGCATCCGTTAAGGATAAAAAGGTAATTGATTTGAAACATTTCCAAGAAAACGCGTCCATTTGTATGGAGGAAAATTGTCGATTCGGTCGTTAATGGTTCTGTAAGTACTGTTTTTATTTGTGTCGTCCTTGTGCAAGCGTTCATATCCCCTATGAGCATTATATTTTCAAAATTGGTAGTGTTCAGTAACTCAATTACTTTCTCGAAGTTGTTATTCCAAGTTTTACATTGATAATTATGTATTACAATATGTTTGTGTTTCTCTTGTAAACCAAGTCTTTTTCTTTCTCAAAATTCTTTAATCTGCTTAAAATAATTTTATTTTTATTTCTTGCCTCCATCCTCGATAAGATTGTTAAATTAAGACGAAATTTAATTGTCATTAAAAAATGTGTACGTTGAAATAAGCTCACCGATATAAAGTTAAGGAATTTCTTTGAAATACTTTTGTGTTGAATATGATTCATGATAAGAGAGCTTACCGACAACTTAAAAACAATTTACTTTGTATCATTTGACTCTTTTTACCCTTATCAATCACAGTAATGTTTATTTAACTTTTGAAGACATTTTTATTGGATATTATATAAGATTATGCTTTATGCTTTTCACACAGGTAGAACAAAAACTTACTTCCTACTTTCTTAAAAAATAGGAGGTATGTAGGTAAAAGAAACAAAACGCAAACAAAAAATATGTAAATACTACACATGTTTTTCAAGTCATGTTGCATTGTTTTTGATTTGTTTGTTTTGTAAATAAAAATAAATATTTAAGTTGAAGGTTTCTATAAATCTGTTGCACAATGTTTGCAAACACATGTCATTTTGGACAGTAAAATATCTTTTCATTGGGATTTTTACCTACATACCTAATTGAATTTGTTGGTCTTTTGTCAAGCATACATTTCCACATGTGACATAAATACACTTATTTGTATACAAAATACAACAGGAAAGAATATATGTAGGTCCAGACATGGCGCCTCTATTCATAGTCTGGACAGATCAATTCTTATGCTACGCATTGATGATAAAAATATTTAAAAAAAAATAGTGATTCGAATGTCGTATTATGAATTTGTAAAGACCTTACAAATAGGTTTCCCATTCAGGGAATGCTGAATGGGAAACTGAATTCCATTTCTTAAAATTCTTAAAATTAGTTTCAACTAAAACTATGATTATTCCTGCCTTCATTTTTCTATACGTGAGGTTCCTAAATTTTGCACTACAGGTCTAATCCCACAAAAATTTATATGACGGGTCTCCATAAACATTGAAAATTGAACATATGACAAGTGACAATTTGTTAATTTACAGATTGAAGATTGGGCAGGTTCATACTACATAATTGACTGGAAATAGGCAAAGTTTCTAGTATTTGATTGGCCAGATGTCAAAAAATTCCCTTCCAACTAAGGCCACTTTATTGGAAAGTTGACTGGAAAGCTTGTTACGGTACATTTACCACAAGAAATACCAGCCTTTGGTTGTTTTCTTATCCCTAGTTGTGGCTGCAAAATATCGGCAAAGTTGGGGGCAACCATGGTCTCATCAACCACAGGTGTACCTAGCCTTTATTTTGCAAAAACCACAATAGCAGGTGATCAAGAACGAGTTCTTTCGAGAAGGTTGAAAATGCCGGCGGATGAGCCGAAGAAGTACGAGGTCAGGCGGACCCTTACTTGAACTACACCAACAACAACATATCTATTTTATTGTAACATTTGTAATTCTTAACGTAGATTCACTTAAACACTTACGTAAAAATGGGTTTTCAACGCCGTGTTTTTAATTTGATTTAACTTAATTGGTGAAGATTCACAACTCGAACCTCGCTCGTAAAATTAGTAGTAGTAGGAAAATGCCTTCTTCTCGATTTTTGTTTTTCTTTAAACTTTCTCGAAAAATAAGAATAGTTGGGAATGGGTCTTAACTCGTCCATTACGTTTCGGCAAGTATTGGAAACTCATCCAACAACTTGTCGAGGCCGTGTTTGTGTGAGTGAAAGTAAAGTTTCGCTGAGAGTCATTAACGGCGGCTTTCCAGATGACCGTAAAGTTTCCAGGAAGCCGTGATGCCGTGACCGACAATCACGAAAACCAATGCTTGTTGAATGAAATTGTGTGTGACTGGAATGGTCGAGGGAGGAAGAAAGTAATTTTGAATTAGGAGGGCACTCTAGATAGAGCCCTGCAAGCGACAAGTGAAATTGAGGTAATAAAAAGTTCGACGAAGTGTTTGAAGGAAAAAAAGAAAGATTGAGAAGTAGGATATAGAAAATCGGAAAATCGAGGAAATTAGAAGGATAACTAAGAGTCGAGGATCGAGGTGTGAAGATTGTGGATAAGAGAAAAATAGGAAGGAAACAAGCTAAGTAGTTCATTTCTTTATTATTTTGTTGTTTTGAGTATATGTATATGTCGGGACGCGTCCAGTGTTAAAAGCCAATTTTCTCTTGTTATTTGCTTTATTTTTTCATTATTTCAATTCTTTTTTGTAATTCGCTAATTTTTATTTTGAAAACCTTTTGGGTTTTAATCCAAGGATCTTCAATCCCATTATTTGCCCAAAAATAAATTTTAAATTCAAGAACAATCCCCCTAACTATCAAGTCAAGTCAACTAATGTCAAAATGACAATTGATCGTGTTTTCTCATTCAACTGAACGCTTCACTTTACTACTCTATGATTTATTTATTTTCTCCACAGCTTCATTTATTGCTTTCTGTAAAAAGTTATCTAAGAAACCGTTTCTTGTAAATTTGGAAAAGAAATAAGTAATATTTCTCTCCAATACAATATACAAATCGTGATGGACTTGTAGCTTTCCTTAGGTGTGTTTTGTAGACAATAATTTTGTTGGCATGTTTTGTACTATGAACTTAATGTAGGAGTTTGCCAAGTAAAGTTCTTAATTTGAAATTTATGACACTTGAAATACCTACTATTTAGTTTCCTCTGTCAAAATTTACGTTCAAAGAATGAAGTTGACTGCAAACGAAGTCCCTTATGTCGTTTGAACCTGCCCATTGTCACAACAAGTTCCACAAAAAAATTGACAATTTTGTAGAATTGTAGGAAACTATCCGACAATTATCATTTTTTCGTTTTATAAAGAAACGATTTTTTGATACAATAAATTTGTCGGTAAAAACAGTGAAGTTAACAATGACAAATGAAATAGGGGGTTGACATCAGTATTTTTAATCTGCAACCTCTATCATGACATCGAACACTTTTATTTTGGGTTAAGCTCAGATGTGTCGAAAGACCAGTCAATAACAGAAAACTAATTGATCTGCATTTTCGAGAATACCTATGCACTTATTCTGCATTTGGTGGTTTTGGCACATATTAACAGGAAAATTCCATTATTTTTGAAAATATTCGTCTTATTTTAGTGAGATTTTAAATAACAAAAAAAAACTTGTGCTACAAATTCGGTATTTGTAAGTTTCATCTAGTTTGAGATGGTTAAAAACTTCTGCATATATATTTGTTTGAATTTCTCATTTTTTGACTTTAGTTGATTACTTTTGAGATAATTAATTTATAAAAAAACTTATCTATTTGGGCTGCTAAATTTGGAGTTTGCATAGTAAATTTTGTTTTGAAAGCTACAATTTTTGCAGTTTCTTAATTTCTTTTTTTTATAATTCTTTCCACGTAAAATAGTACATATGGTCTTGTAGATTATTTTTTGGGCAACAAATTACCAGTTAAAAAGGTCCAATTTTTAGCAGATTTTAAATAGAAAATTAACGGTTTTAACCATTCAAATGGAATGTTTTATTTTTAAAGACTTCAAAAACTGAACATGCTATCTACAAATTTATAAGATTAGAATACAAAAAATGTACCTTTTCTTTTAGTGAGACACAAAAACAGCTATATCCAACAAATGTTAAAGTAAGTACAAAGATTGTCTGTACATTTTTAATCTCACATAAATAAAAGAAAATGCTCAAAGTATTTGGGGGCAACATCTACTAATATAAATACTATATGCAACTTATTTGTAAATTTATGTATACTTCTCTCAATGTGTTCTTCAAAGTATTGTATCTATTGTACAAAGGTGTTTAGGAAGCCTGAAGTGAGATAAATGATGAAAATTAATAGGGATCTGATAATATTACGGCAATTGTTTTGAACAACTTAGCTCGTTCCCTTTCAGTGCCATTAACTCTAAAGTTTAATCTGTGGTTTAATGGTTTAATGTTTCTATTAAAAAGAGAATTTTTCTTGATGACTGGAACATTTTAGATGCAATTCCTATACATACATTTTGCTCCTGCCAAGATGTTTCAAATTACCTTCCTGTGAGTAAAGAAATTCCCCAAGATTTTTAATAAAATTGTGTATGAAATACTAAATTTTATTTTGAAAGAAATGAGTTAACCATCTCAACATGGATTTAATTCAACAATCCTCTCAACTTAATGTTTGGGAATAATATCAAAATTTTCATTTGTCTCCAAAAAATTTTCTCTCGTAGTCTTAGACCGATTGATTTTGAATGTAAAATTGACTAATAAAGGCTTAGTGCCCGTGGCATGATGGTTAGTGCGTTGGACTGTCATGCAAAGGGTCTTGGGTTCAATCCCTGCCTGTGCCACCTTAATTTAAAAAAATAATTTGCGCGGGTATTGCCTCTTGCGAGGAATTGACAAATCCTTCAAGAGTAAATCTTGATGAAAAAGTACTTTCTCAAATTAGCCGCTCAGATTCGGCCTAAAATTGTAGGTCCCTTCCATTCCTGACAACAGTACTCGCACACAGGAATGGTTGAGAGTTGTAAGTCACTAGGCCCTGGTTCACAACGGAATGTTGCGCCACCCAATTTATTTATATAATAAAGGCTTAATAAACTAAAAGAAAAGAAATAACTTAGTGGAATTTTTTATTCCAAAATAAGTTTTACGTCCATTATTGATTTTGCTGTTCCTAAAGCGAATAGTATGGTGGAATTTGTGGATCGCAACTCTAAATAGTGGAAAGATCCATTTACCTTTCGATCACTATTTTATACACATGTCTTCATTCCTCGAACACTGCTCAGTAATTTTAAACTCACTGTTTAAGGATCGAAAAGGTTAGATCAGTATTTATATTTCGACCGATATAAAAATGCTGCTCTGACCAGGGTCAAAGGAGCGTTCGTTCTGACAAAACGGCTGTTTTACAGCAATCGGCTTGACCCCATAGTGAAGGTAATTTCGGGATAAAACTCTTTCGTGGTCACATTGCAAGCACTAATTTGACCAACATAATTTTCGGGGCGTTCTATCAGAACGACCCGACCAGTATTTTAAGAGTGCACGCTTGAGCGGCTTCATTCCACCAGAGGCATTCCTCTTTTTAGACAGATGCGGTCTGATACAGAATAGATTGGCAGTTCCGCTAATCTACCACGTCAGACGACAAACCGTGGATAGGCGACTCCTGTACAATCGGGAAGTCATGGCACAAGTCGGAGCAGAGCCCCTTCGGTTCAGTAGGGCTGTGTCCGAACGGGACCGAACTTATAGGGTGAAGCAGGTGAACCAGTTTTGGTGGCTTCAATCGGCATCTGATAGTGGGTAGTCGGGATGGGGTTTTAAGCCTTGGCTTTCTTCAATACTTGTTTTATAGTTTTAGGGTTTAGTTTGAAGAATAGGCATGGTGGCACAAAAAAAAAAATTACAAAAAAAACTAAAAAAAAACTGGAATAGAAAAAATAATACAACAAAAACAAAAAATGTTAGATATTTAGATTTGCTACTGTGGTTGTTCTAGTCTTAAGTAGTTTATTGGTGGAATAGGTAGTTTAAGTTAGTTTTAAGTTTTATTTAAGGACTTAAGTAGTTTTTAAGTAAAAATAAAAAAGATAATGAAATTAGTTTATTTTTAATTTTCTAATGAATAAATAAATAAATAAAATTAAATTGAAGTTAAATAGATCTTAGTACCGAAAGGCTTGGTCTGCAACTGCTTGGTATTCGCCTTAGATATATTTCTGTTGTACTTATACGCGAAATTATTACATTTATATGCACCTTTAAGGCAAATGCGATCTTGTTTTCTATTTCATGAAACTTATCACCAGGCAAACTTTGGTTTTAATGTGCCTCTTTCTCGATGCATTAAAGAATGTTATATCATTTGTAATGATATTGACTTCTTTTCATTTACACAAAAGTCAAAAATGTTTTTAAAAAATTTAATAAATTCATTACTAATTTATGTTTGTAAGTTATTGTTAAATTTGTAAACAAGTTGCAATTAGCCTGTAGGATTATATTTTATTTAAAAATATTAATTATTATAACATTCAGTTTGTTGAATAAATAAATAGGTTAGATTAGGTTACGTTAAAGTGGCGGTCCATGATGGAATCGGACACACTTAGGCCAGTTTAATGGCCCATTGTGATACCACATGACTTTTGAGCCTTCCTCCTTAGCTCAATAGAACAAGTTTGAGTCCCTTACGAAATGTGAGAGGATGATTAGCTGATATGACTTAGATTGCTTAGATCGTTAAAGTTAAATTCTTCTAGGTAATTCCTGCATTTTCGAGCCAGGGCATGTACAGAGAAGATAAAGAACTGTTTCCTCCTCTTCTTCGTCCATACAGTCTGCAAAAGTCATTTGAGAATGCGCTTAGTTGCGTGGGGCGTGCTTTCCTATTAGACAGTGTCCGGTCCGGTTCTGACACCTATTATCGAGCTTATATGCGTTCTGCTTATGAATAGTAAGCACTGTGATCGCTTTGAATCTAGTGTTGGGCAGATGTTTTTTGTGACCTGACACGTGGGGATGTTGTTTCACCTGGTGTTTGCTTTCTTCATAGCGTCTTGCATTAGTATTAATAAACTACAAGTATAGCGATAGGTATGATAGCATTTGCCAAACGTGGTAGAATGGGCTGTACTGTACCGTTCCTGGCGAGCTCATCTGCCTTACAGTTACCTAGAATGTCTCTATGGCCCGGCATCCAGCAAAGGTGAATATTAAACTGTTGCGTCATCTCCATTAGAGATGATAGACAGTTATGGACTGTTATAGAGCTTGTAGAGACAGAGTCCAGAGATTTTATAGCAGCCTGACTATCTGAGAAGATACGGATATTTGATGTTAAAATCACGTTTTCTTTAAACCAGGACAAGACTTCTCTTATCGCCAAAAGTTTCGCCTGGAACACGTTACAATGATTAGGAAGGTGGAATGAGGGACTTAATTTCAGTCGTTCAGAGTCCACACTTCTACCAACCCCTTCTTTTGTTTTTAAACCATCTGTATAAACAAAAACAATAATAAAATAAATAAAGAAGTATATACAAAATCATGAGTGTTAATTAAGAGAAATTTTACGTTATTCCTTCCTTAACTACTTCGTATCATGGTGCCTAAAACTTCACCAAACAACACATAGAATCCCATGTTTGAGAAATGGAGCATTTACTAAACCTTCAATGCAGCAGAAATGAAGATTCGAAAACAATTGAAGTTCAAGGCTTTATACGATTAGAATTACTTGTATGTGCTATTGAACAGTGGGTAAACCTATTTATAATAGAGTTTCATTAAAACATACAATTTTATGAGTTTACGTTGAAACTATAATTTTCAGTTTGTTCTTGTAATTCATTATAAAGAAGTTCCCACAGGAAACTGATAGTTAGAAATGTTTTCCTTTACACTAAACTAAAAACGGAACTTCCACATTTAATGTATCCTTTACATATTTACATATTCAAAAGACGTCTTGTAACAATAGACATTTATTCAAATTTCTTTTGATCTCGCTCTCTGCCTGCCTCATTGACATCTCCAAACAGCAACAGACCTAAAGTTAATTGTTATCAATTGAGTTCACTCAATGATTTCTTAGAACGTTCCGATCCAAACAATCCTCATTGATCGCCATAGCACCCTGCCAATTTCTTATTGTTTGCCATTTTTTTGTTTGTTTGTTTTGTATATCGTTTCCTCTTTTCACATTCACTTCAACTTCGGACAAACTGCGACCTTCTACCCCGGGAAAAACCTACCCCGCTTGACTGAGTTTCACATTAGATGATGATAAGGAGAAGAGAATTTTTCGTCATAAGCAAATAGAAAAACAAAAACAAAAAACAGAAAACATCGAGAAAGATAGATAGATAGAGAAAGGTCTTAAAGATCGTCGCAGGCGATAACAGAAGACCAAATTTCTACATATTGTAGCTTCTTGAGAGATTGTCGACTTCAACACCAACAGTCTTATCTATTCGAGCTCATCTATATACATTATAACCTCTCTGTAGTATCTCTATACAGCTCATCCTCATTTTTGCTTAATTGGAATTGATTCCGTTTCGCTGCGTAAGCGTTTCAAAACGCAGAAGATGCTCGACGCGAGCACATCGTTTACGCTTTTGTATCTAAATTTCGAAAATTGAATCCGGAAAAGAATTTTTTTTTTTTCAAAACAAAAAAACAGCTAAAAACAATCATCCCGCATAAACGGGGCACTTTTGAAAACAATAAAGTCAATCCCATGTGATATAATTAAACACGCACCGTACCGAGAAGCGTTTGCATTCAAAAATGTTGCAAAATAAAATACTTTCGAAAATAACATCACTCCTGCTCCTGCTAGTGATTTTGTGTACCAGTGTTGTTGTTGGAGTTAGTATGATTCATTAATTGTGAAAATTAAAAAAAAAAAACAAAATAAATCGTTTTTATCCGAGGTCTTCTGCTCATTAAGCTTTGGTTAATAAATTCCCTGCCACTGCCTCCGTTTGCCTGACACATTTTATTGTTTGTAGTTCGGTGGTGCTCGAGTTTGTGCTATCTTTTGTTTTTAAAAATGTTTTGTGTGTTTTTAACTAAAACAAAATAAAAAAATTGAAAAAACAATTCAAAACTAAAAATACTAAAGAGTGTGTGGGGTTGGGGGGTGGATTGTGGCGATTGTCGAACTTCTGGTGTCAACGACAGATGAATCGTTTTTCTCTTAACCGTTTAATTAGAGATTCAAAAACAAAACCAAAAAAAAACAAACGTCTGTCTGTTCTTTTTTTTGAGATTGTAGTTTTGAACGACGACAACGTCGGTCGTCGCGTTGACGACGTAGCCCCTTTTTGATGAGTCGAATGCGAATTTATAGCTATTTGAAAATACTATGCTAGGAATGTTCAATTCGAGATGTGTTGATTGATTAAAGCTAATAGACTCTATGATATAGGACGTTTTTGACCTTTGATTGCCTTTTTGTGTGTTTGATGTGTGGCAAAAAACTCACGCGAAAATAATACTGATGGATGGATAGGCGATGCGATGTGTTAAAAATGGTTGAGATTTTTTAGATGGACTTGTTAACAGATTGAGTTGGATGTTGTTTTGTTTTTTTTTTTCGTTCTCAATGAATTTGGGGCATTCTATTTGATTGAAACACTTGTTTTTCAAATTAGGGTTTCTTTTTGTGAATGGGGATTTTAAATGTTGCGACACATTTGCAAATTTTGTTTTTGAGATGATTCATATTAACATACGAGCAGTTTTGATAAGAACATTTTATTGTGTGACGTTTTTATTTTGATGTTTCTAAAAACAATAATTTGGGAAATCTTCGTGTTATTAGATATAAAATATTATATATTAGTAAAATAAAATTGGTTCATAGGTGCATACGTAGGTACTATGAGAACCTATTATATCAAAATACTGTTTTTTTATTTCAAAAATACTCGCGTGCAATTTAAAGAAAATAATAGAGGGTTTTCCATTTTGCGGTTTAAGAAATAAACGTAAATAAAATACATACACAATATTATACTTTCATGATATTTCTTTTTAACTTCCCATAGGAAGTTATTGTAATGGGTCCGATTTGTCAAATTGAAAATTTTGACATTTCTCGACGTTTCAAGGTCCTTAGAGTCGAAATAAAAGATTTGTAGAAAGATGTCTGTGCGTGCGTGTGTACGTACGTTCGCGATGTTTTTTTCGTCGTCCATAGGTCAAGAACCATAAGAGATATCGACTTGAAACAAATTTTGTTATAAAGATAAAAAGGCAGAAAAATGCAGAAAGGGCTCTCAAGAAAATTGCGTGGGTGTTTTTTACCATACCATTTTGAAAAAAAGGTGCAAATTTTGGTTAACAATAAATATCTGAAGAACCAAAAACGCTAGAGACTTGAATCAAAAAAATATATTTAAAAAAAAAATCCATTTAACGGTTTTTTTTTAATCAAAAAAAACTGAACAAATATTTGTCACCTCCAAAATTTTACGACTAAAATATGATTTTATCTCCAAAACAATTTGTGCAACGAAAAATAGTGTTTTTGACATCTGATAAAATTTTAAGAAAAATTTACAGTTTTTTTTATAAAAAATTAAAATCTAAAAAAAAAACATTACTCAAAGTTGGTAAAAATTAAATATCGATTCAAATACCTTTTCAAAAACTGGAAATTTAGGCTTAAAACTTATTTTATCTTATAAGAAATATTGTTTATAACATTCTGAAAAATGTTGATAAAAAACCAAATTGACAGTTTTTTTTTACAAAAAATAAAAACCTAAAAAAAGATTATTAAAAGTTAGTAAAATTTTCGACTCACATATCTTTTCAAAAATTGTAGGTATTGGCTTTAAACTACTTTTATCTTTTAAAAAATATTGTTTTTAACATTCAGTACAATTTTGAAAAAAATCGAATTGACAGTTTTTGTACAAAAAATTAAAAACCTAAAAAAAATTTAACAAAAGTTGGTAAAAATGATTTTCGGCTCAAATATCCTTTGAAAAATTTAAGATTATAGCTTCTAACTAATTTTTACTTATAAGAAATACTGTTTTCAACATTAGGACATATTTTGAGAAAAATCGAATGGACAGTTTTTTTACAAAAAAGAAAAACTTAAAAAAATGTATAAAAGTTGGTAAAATTGGTTTTCGACTCACATATCTTTTCAAAAATTGTAGATATTGGCTTTAAACTACTTTTATCTTTCAAAAAATATTGTTGTTAACATTCAGTAAAATTTTGAAAAAAATCGATTTGACAGTTTTTGTACAAAAAATTAAAAACCTAAACAAAAATTAACTTTTGGTAAAAATTGATTTTCGACTGAAATATCTTTTCAAAAATTTGAACTATTGGCTTCAAACTTATTTTATTTCACAGAAAATATTGTTTTCGATATTCAGTAATTTTTATATAAAAATCCAATAGTACGCAAATTTGGTAAAAATTGATACGAGTACATATAGACAAACTTTTAAGCAAGACAAATCAACAGACGGGATGGGAAGTTATCAGTGTGGGTCGCATCCCAGCCTCTTTTTTATCATAAATTTTGAACGTTGACATTATGTTTGAAACACTACACAGGTTAAATGACCACCACTCGAATTGTTGCAAGCATCGATTCTTTCGAAATAATTTTGGATTACTTTTTGACACTTTTTGGTCGGTATCTCAGCCATAACTTGACGAATGTTGGTTTTTAAGTGCTACGTAGTTAAAGGTTTAAGGGTTTATCACAGTCTTTCGCGTAGTCCCAAAAGTCCAGCGGGGTCAAATCGCATGATTTTAGTGGCAAGTTGATATCGCTACGACGAGAAAAACGCCGCTAGGAAATTTCTTTTGCAATAAAGCTATATTCGTTGCATGAGGCACCGTCTTCAAACCAGATGTGTTCCCAGTCATATTCTTCAATAGGAGGCAAACAAAAGTTGGTTATCATATAACCAAAACGCTCCTAATTGACGGTGACAGTTGTTCCATCGTCGTTTTTGAAGAAATAAGGTCCAATCACACTTCCGGATCAAATAGCTCACCAAACAATGACTTTTTGTGGATTTATTGGCCTCTCTTCAATTACTTGAGAACTCTCAGAACGGCAAATAGAAAATTTTGCTTCCTCGCTGAAAAAAATTTGTACGAAAAATCGCTGTCCACCGCCTGTTGTTCATGCAACCATTTGACGTATCAACTACGTTGTGAATGGTCAACTGGCTTCAGTTGTTGTGTGAACTGGACTTTATGTGTTTGAAGGTGTAGATCCGAATGGTTGTCGATTATGTAAACCATAATTTCTTCTTAAAGCACGATATATGGCTGTGTCAGAATCACCATTTTTTTAGAAGGTTTTAATCCATTCATGCATTCCTTGCAATCCATTTTCGTAAATGTCAGGCTTTCAACTGAAAAATAAATTGGTTTAAAAACTTAATTTGACAAATGCCGAATTCCAGCCCTATATTTTTGAAACCGCAAAATGGATAAGCCGATATATTCTTGCATCATTCGTAGAAGTTATAGCAATTAACTTTTAAGACATTTGCACAGGTGAATAAATAAAATGACACGAGGTTTATCTTTTGTTTACCTATTTTTGCTTGTTTATGAACAATTTAGTAGACTTCTTCCCTCAAAGAAGTTCAATATTTTGTTCTTAATTAATTAAGTAAATCCCTTTCAAATCTTTACACTAACCGTCATCGTCCAGGCACATACTTATTAGTAAACAAGTTTTAAAGTGTTTAATATTTCAGACAGTTATTGTCTAACCACAAAATATTATTTATCGATTGTCTTACTTACAGTGTCTAAGTAAGTAAGACAATCGATAAATAATAAATTCGTTGTCTAAAAAAGGAACAAGAGAAAGATTGAACATTTTTTTTGACAGGAGGAAATCTTCAAAAGACACTTGGCAGTATTCGACACCAAGTAGTGTGGGATTCTTAACTACTAAAACCACCTCTTCATCAGGACCAATCTTGAAGGATCGACTTCCGATTTTTCTTTCTTAATTTTGTACAATAACTTTGGGGGAAGTTTAAACTTTTAATACTTTCCCATGTTTTTTTTTAGACCATAAGCTCATGAGGCTTGGTTCTTCTTAATCTCCGTATTCTTAGTATGACTTTGCAGTCTCTGGTTGTGGGATACAGCGTATTTTTTACCAACTTCTCTAACTATTTCTATTTGTAAGTCACGATGTAGATCGGTATTTCTTATGTACCTACCAAGGTACATTAACTATTCCACGAAGGACTTTTTTTTTGGAATTTTTGGATGATTTCGGTATTTGTTTTCTTTGTACAGCCTCATAATTGGAATCCAAAGGTCCAAACAAGCCTTAGTACTTGATTATACAGCATTATTTTGTTTTGGATTGATAAATCAGAGTTGTAACCAAACAACCGTATATTTTTCTATATTTCAAGTTTAGTTCTTCTCTTTTCTTTTTGATGTGCTCTTTCCACTTAAGCTTTGCATCAGGAAATAAAAAAGCTTTGGATCCAAAGTCACTCCAAGGTATTTGGCCGTATTGGCGTAAAGTACAGCTTGATTATTAATGAATATTGGAATATTGTTTATCTTTTTATTTGTAAAGTTTATATGTGAAGACTTTGTTTCATTAAGTTTGATACGCCATTTTTCGGTCCAAGCTCTCACTGTGTTGACGGCATTTTGTAGTTTTACTGCTGCCTTCAAGACACATTTGTCGGGTACCAAAATTGCGGTATCATCTGCAAAAGTAGCCATTATGGTGTTATTACCAACTGGAATATCCCTTGTGTATAGTAAATACAGGGTAGGACCTAGGACACTTCCTTGTGGTACACAGGCTTCTATTTTCTTCAATTCGGAGTATTCTTGATCGTACCTTACTAACAATCGGTCTGAGATGTACGATTTTAATATTTCAAAGTACTGCCTGGGAAGATCCCTTTGCAGTTTGTACTCAAGTCCCTCATGCCAAACCTCGTCAAAAGCCTGAGCAACATCTAAGAAAATAACTGAACATACTTGTTTTTCTTCTAATGCTTTTTCTATTACATCTGATATTCTATGAACTTGGTCTATCGTAGAATGTTTATTTCTAAAGCCAAACTGATGGTTTGGGATTAACCTTCTTATTTCTATGATTTTGCTAAGTTCCTTTCATAAGCAGTTTTTCAAAAACTAGTTGTCTAAAAAAAGAACAAGAGAAAGATTGAAATGGTTGAACAAATTTAAACAATTTTTTGGAACATTTGTTTACCTTTTTTATTTGATAATTCCGAATATTTCTGAAAATATATCACCTCCCAAAAATGATACTTCTGCGTCTTAAAAATAAAAACTTCTTTCTGGATCAGAAATCAGTGCAAAATCAGAAGAAGAAATTGTCTAAAAATTGTTCAGGAAATAAAAAAAAACCTCTTATTTAGTTATTTCTTTGTGTATTTTATTGGAAGGAATAAATTTGTGATAGATTTTCAGAATACAAAACTTGACATCATTGTAAAACCTTAATTTTAATTAGATAAGAAGTTTTTGTCGACTAGTACATTTTGTTGTCAAGACATTGGCGTTTGATGCAATGTTAAATGGCTCTTAAGACATTGTAATGATCACAAAAAAGCAAAATAAATTAATTTTAGAGATAAAAACGGAAATTGTAAGATTATTGATTTTGATTTTCAGAAAAATCATCTTCTTCGTCTATCTCTGCTAATTCGTCTTGTTTCTCACCGACTGTATTCATTATTTTCCTCATATTCTTATACAGTGACCCCCACGACTAATCGCAGTGCAATTTCTCTAAGAAAATGTATGGGGGTGTTTAAATTAAACATAAAATTTTATTATAAGGAAACTCATATACATATATTTTAAAAAAGAGGCTGGGATGCGACCCACACTGATAACTTCCCATCCCGTCTGTCGATTTGTCTTGCTTAAAAGTTTGCCTATATGTACTAGTATCAATTTTACCAAATTTGCGTACTATTTTTTATAGATTTTATTTTTTATGAAAAAATGGACTGTTGGATTTTTATATAAAAATCACTGAATATCGAAAACAATATTTTCTGTAAAATAAAATAAGTTTGAAGCCAATATTTTTAATTTTTGAAAAGCTATTTCAGTCGAAAGTAAGTTTTTACCAAGTTTTAGTATTGTTTTTTTTAGAGTTTTATTTTTTGTAAAGAAACCGTCAATTCGATTTTCTTCAAAACTCTATCGAATGATGAAAACAATATTTTCTATAAGATAAAATTAATTTGAAGCCAATATTTTATAGTTTTGAGAAGATATTTGAGTCGAAAATCAATTTTTACCAACTTTTGTTAAATTTTTTTTAGGTATTTAATTTTTTGTACAAAACTATCAATTCGATTTTTTTCAAAATTTTACAAAATGTTAACAATAATATATTTTGAAAGATAAAAGTTGTTAAAAGCCAATATCTACAATTTTTGAAAAGATATTTGAATCGATATTTAATTTTTACGAACTTTGAGTAATGTTTTTTTTAGATTTTTATTTTTTATAAAAAAAACTATCAATTTGATTTTTCTCAAAATTTTATCAGATCTCAAAAACATTATTCTTCGTTGTTCAAAATTGTTTTGGAGATGAAATCATATGTTAGTCGTTAAATTTAGGAGGTGACAAATTTTTTTTTCAGTTTTTTTGATTTAGAAAAAAAAACCGTTATTGATTTTTTTCAAAAAATATACTTCTTTGAGATCACGTTACAGTTTATTATATAAAATTTAACTCAAGTCTCTAGCGTTTTTGGTTCGTAAGATATTTAGGGTTAACCAAAATTTTCACCTTTTTTTCAAACTGCTATGGTAAAAAAACCACCCACGCAATTTTCTTGAGAGCCCTTTCTGCATCTGTCTGCCATATTATCTGTATAACAAAATTTATTTGAAGTCGATATCTCTTCTGGTTCTTGAGCTATGGACGACGAAAAAAACGTCGCGAACGTACGGACGTACGAACGTACGTACACACGCACGCACAGACATCTTTCTAAAAATCTTTTATTTCGACTCTAGGGACCTTGAAACGTCGAGAAATGTCAAAATTTTCAATTTAACAAATCGGACCCATTACAATAACTTCCTATGGGAAGTTAATAAACAAAACCAACTTTTTGAATTACTATTTAAATCAAGGAAATTAAAAACGAAAACAACTCCATAATTTCATGTCTCACAAATAATCGGACACATTGCATTTAGTATTTTGTGGCGTATCTTTTTGATTTAATTACCGCCTTAAGGCGTCGAGGCATTGAAGAAATTAGTTTTTAACAAACTTCTGGGGGTATGTTTGTCCATTCTTTAGCTCCTGAGTATTTCGAAAATTCTTTTGAGCGACTGTACGTCCCAATTCATCCGAAATATGCTCAATTGCATTAAGGTTAGGGGACTAAGCAGGTGTTTGAAGCATTTTTGGACAATGATACAACAACCACGACCTTGCTGTGTAGCATGTATGCTTGGGATCGTTGTCCTGGTAGAAGATGAAATTGTCTCTTATTCCAAGCTTACTGACTTTTGGCACCAAATGTTGATGTAGCCCTTTTCATCCATTTTACCTTCCACAAAGTGTAAGTAAATTTAAGCTACGCGGCCATTTAGATCTTTTTTTCACAGTACTCTTCCGATCGTGTCGTTTCTCACTTCCTTATTTCTGGTCTCCTTGAAAAAAACAATTTTAGAGATTCCGAGGATAAGAAAGGATTTTCCTTCACTTGCCGAAAAAGTAGCTTCGTACATATATAACTTTTTTTTCCCTTGTCATTTCCTGCTAACTTTAAGGATCCTACCTTCATTTTTGAAACGTGAACTTATGTCCTGAACTTTAGAATGGCTCTGTTGGTGATGTAGATGACCTTGTCATACTCTCTGATTCACTTGAACATATGCAATTAATGATTAATCGCTTATCGTGTTAATGCAAAGGATGGGGACTTAAAATTAATACAGAGAAGTCAAAAATGATGGTGTTTGCACGACAACCAAGAGTTCGCAATGAAAGGCAATGGACTTGTGACGGTCATTTTCTAGAAACCATATGAGTACGAGGAAATGGAGAAATTCCATAGGAATTTCATAAAAAAGCTCTTCAAACTACCCCAAAATACGCCTTGTTACGCTATATACTTGGAAAGCGGACTACCAAAACTCTTGTCAAATACACTCAAGTCACAGGCTGATTTCATAATAAAGGTATGCTGTCATTATGAGGAATCAAGGCTTTCAAAAGAACTACTTTTGTATGAGTTGTGGAATAAGGACTGGTGGTATGAAAGATGGCAATCTATTGGCAACGCTTTAGGGAAACCTTGCATATTAATGTGAACAACCATCATAATTTGAAGGACGAACTCTACCGCATTATTCAGAAAAACGAAGACTCTATTCGAGATGCACTCATCGTTAAGGCTTGGAATTCTGAAATTAGAATCTTATACAGTCAGTTTAATTATAATATCCATGATATTCAAAGCAAGGTGTGTGCACATTTCCTTAAATGGTAACCCTTATAATGGAGGTTTTAATCAATTTTGTACGCTTTGCAAACTAAAATCGAAAAAAGATTGCTTTCATATCATAAGTATATGCTCAATATTCAAAGCACAAAGGCAAATTTCCTTCAATCATTTACTATTCAGGAATCTATCCAATTTCTAAACGAGTGTGACTGAAAAGCCTTAAGCAATTACTTTGAAAACAGTTTACAAGTAAAGGATATTATTAATATTAGAATACGTTTGCACTTAAGTTCCTTTTTTTTTGTTGATTATTGAAAATTTAATTAAATATCAAAACTATAAATTTGCCAACCAGGCTGACGGCTTAGCCATAGCTCTTAAATTCATAATTTGTATTCTATTTTGTATATTGAAATGTAAACAAATGAATAACTTACTTGCTTACTTGTTCTGAATTTTAAAAACAATATTTCTTATTAGTTAAAATTAGTAAGAAGCCATAATCTTAAAGTTTTGAAAAGATGTTTGAGTCGAAATTCAATTTTTAACAAGTTTTAGTGTTGTTTTTTTGTTAGGTTTTTATTTTTTTGTAAAAAAAACTGTGAATTCGATTTTTCTCAAAATTTTACCAGATGTTAAAAACGTTCTTTTTCGTTGCACACAATTGTTTTAGAGATAACACTATTTTGTATTCGTAAAATGTTCACGGTGACTTATAAAAAAACGTTAATTGGAATTTTTTTTACAAAAATATATTGATTTGGTATCACGTTACAATATATAATATAAAATTTAATTCAAGTCTCTTGGTTCGTTAGATACTTAGGGTTTACCAAAAGTTCACGTTTTTTTTAAACTGCTATGGAAAACAAAACACGCACGCAACTTTCTCGAGATCCCTTTTGCATCTTTCTGCCTTATTATCTGTATAACAAAATTTATTTGAAGTCGATATCGCTTTTGGTTTTTGAGCTATGGACGATAAAATTTCTACAACATCCATACATTTAAGTAGATAAATTGCACCGTTAAAAATCTGGAGTATTATAAGCTACAAAATTGGATCAAGTTCTTTTTGAATGAGTGTGCTAAGAGACAATTTCGGTTAAACTATGCAAAATGAAACACATTTTTAACTTCCCATAGGAAGTTATTGCAATGGGTCCGATTTGTCAAATTGAAAATTTTGACATTTCTCGACGTTTCAAGGTCCCTAGAGTCGAAATGAAAGATTTTTAGGAAAATGTCTGTGCGTGCGTGTGTACGTGCATTCGTACGTCCGTTCGCGACGTTTTTTTCGTCCTCCATAGTTCAAGAACCAGAAGAGATACCGATTTCAAATAAATTTTGTTATACAGATAAAAAGCCAGAAAGATGCACGTGGGTGGTTTTTTTTACCATAGCAGTTTGAAAAAAAGGTGAAAATTTTGGTTAACCCTAAATATCTTACGAACCAAAAACGCTAGAGACTTGAACAAAATTTTATATAATAAACTCTAGTACCCGTGGCATGATGGTGCGTTGGACTGTCATGCCAGAAGTCTTGGGTTCGATCCCTGCCTATGCCATCTAAAGTCTTTTCACGGGTACTGCCTCTTGCGAGGAATTGACAAATTCTCCAAGAGTAACTCTTGTCATGAAAAAGTGCTTTTTCAAAATTAGCCCTTCGGTTTCGGCAAATAAACTGTAGGTCCCCTCTATTCCTGACAACATTACTAGCACACAGGAATGGTTGAGAGTAGTAAGTCACTAGGCCCTAGTTCGCAAAGGACTGTTGCGCCACCCAATTTAATTTTTAATAATAAACTCTAATGTGATACCAAACAAGTATATATTTGGAAAAATTCCATTTAACGGTTTTTTTTTATAAATCGAAAAACTGAAAAAAAATTTGTCACCTCCAAAATTGTAAGACTAAAATATGATTTCATCTCCAAAACAATTTTGTGCAACGAAAAATATGGTTTTTGACATATTATACAATTTTGAGAAAAATCGAATTGACAGTTCTTTTTATAAAAAATAAAAATCTAAAAAAACATTACTTAAAGTTGGTAAAAATTGAATTTCCATTCAAATATCATTTCAAAAACTTGAAATTTAGGCTTCAAACTTATCTTTTAAGAAATATTGTTTTCAACATTCTAAAAATGTTGAGAAAAATCGAACTGACTGTGTTTTTTACAAAAAATTAAAACCTAAGAAAAAAATGATAAAAGTTGGAAAAAATTGATTTTTGATTCAAATATCTTTTCCAAAATTGTAGATATTGGCTTTAAACTACTTTTATCTTTCAAAAAATATTGTTGTTAACATTCGGTAAAATTTTGAAAAAAATCGAATTGACAGTTTTTGTGCAAGAACTAAAAATCGAAAAAAAAATTAACAAAAGTTGGTAAAAATTGATTTTCGACTAAAATATCTTTTCAAAAATTAGAAATATTGGCTTCAAACTAATTTTATCTTATAAGAAATATTATTTTCAACATTCCATACAATTTTGAAAAAAAATCGAATTGAGAGTTATTTAATAAAAAATAAAACTCTAAAAAAAAACAATACTAAAACTTGTTAAAAATTTAATTTCGACTCAAATAGCTATTCAAAAATTAAAAATATTGGCTTCAAATTTATTTTATTTCACAGAAAATATTGATATCGATATTCAGTAATTTTTATATAAAAATCCAACAGTCCGTTTTTTCATAAAATATAAAATCTACAAAAAATAATACGCAAATTTGGTAAAAATTGATACGAGTACGTATAGACAAACTTTTAAGGAAGACAAATCGACAGACGGGATGGGAAGTTATCAGTGTGGGTCGCATCCCAGACTCTTTTTTTTTTTAAAGTAATGCAACACATAACATATTTTATTTAAATAAAAACCTACCATAAATATATTTATAATTTAAAAAAATTGTTTTGCTAAATTATCTCGGAAAAAAAGATATTGAAATCAAACGCTTTGTTTTGTAGAAAAATCAAATCAATTTGTATTAATACAAAAAAAAAATAAATACCTACAAATTACAATTACAGATAAGTAAAAATTGATTTTTAATAAAATAAGATTTATTAATGTTTTTTGTAAAAACTAGTATAAATATCTTATTGACAGTAAAAATAAAAAAGATACTTAAAATTGAATTTCGTTTTAAATATCTTGGGAATAAAAACAAAATACTGACTTCATATAAATATTATTGTCAATATTTTGCAATATTTAAAGTGTTTCTCAAAAAAATTGAAGTTCTATCAAAAATACTTCTGTATTGATTTAATAAAAGTCGACAGAAAACAGATTTTCTATTTTTGTAGAAAATATGATGCACTATAAAAGTTGAAAATGTGTATCATACGAAGCTTTTAAATGCAATCAATCAAGAAGCAATTTATCAATAACGAATATGTCAACTCACATAAACGATAGAAAAATGTTTGTGGATTTTAAAAATGGCAATTTGTTCAAATGCGGCAAGAATAAAAATTGAATTGGTTTCTATTTCAATCGTGAATAAACTTTGAAAAATGTTGAAAGACCAATCTTAGCGGATTCAAATTTCTTTCGAAGTATTTTTCATCACTTTGAGTTATTCGTTTTAACATTGGAAAACGCAAACGTTTATTGTTCAAAAGAAAGAAATATAATATCAAGTCTTTAAAATACTAAGAACTATCACGAATTTCATCTTAGTTGAAAATTTTTACGAATTCCGGCATCACGTTCGTCTTGCAAAATTGTATGATATTTTCCACTACGAACATGTTTGGCAATACAATTTTTTGGGATTGGCAAAAGTTTCCGATTACGCTGAAATTAATGATCTCAATCAACAAAAGTTTTAGATATAAATTATATAAATATCTGAAATACTGGAATCAGTAGTTTATTTAAAATATTTTTTGTTAAAATCCATTTTCTATAAAGATCTTTCAGTATACTTAGCTTTTGACCAATACACACCATGATTTTCACTTCCCTATTTATTGCATATTTTGCAAGTAGGAACAACTACAAAAACAAACAAATCAACATACAATTAAAAAACCTTATCAACTTGGAATTCAATATAAAAAAGTTCACATTTCAATTCTACAATAAATGCAAGTTTAAACTTCACCTAGAAAACTACTATTTAAAGTTACTCAGAAAAAAGATTTATTATGAAATCTCACATATTCCATTGTGTGTATACAATAACCCTTCGGTTTGACCTTAACTCTTCCATCAATGATGATAAATCCTCCCAATCACATACCACAAATAAATAAATGCACTTCATCGATGTTTCAAATATAAAATTTTTATTGAGAAATCGAAACAATTTCATCAGAGATTGTTTATTTATTTTGTGTTTGATTTATTATTTCAGATCTTTGATCCACATTACACTGAGAAAACAAAATCTTATCGCTTGGATCCATACATAGCTCGGGAACTGCAACGCACACATCACCACCACAACCACCAGCACCAGCATCAGAATCAGAATCAGCACCACGAGGTGATTCCCTCTTACCGCTCGCAAAGTAACCCAAGGTTATCATCATCGTTCGGTCGTTATCAGGAAAGCAGTAGCAGCATCAGCAGCAGCAGTAGAGACACCATTGAACAACAAGAACGCCATGCAAATCATGACCGCAAAGATTATGCAAACAATCTCGATGATTACTATGGTGGCTGCCCGTCGGGATACACAGGATTGCTTCCTTATCCGTATGACTGTAGGAGGTTCGTTAATTGCTGGAAGGGACGTGCGTATATTCAAACATGTGGCCCAGGAACTGTCTTCAATGGTGACACTCTGGAATGTGACAACCCTAACAAAGTGGTTTGCAAGGGACTAAATGCTAAATCATATGAGAATTCACAGTCAACCAACAATCGTTTGGGTAGACTAGAACGGCACGATGAGGCAGAGGATATGGAGGTTTCCTGCCCACAAGGACACACTGGTCTTTTGCCTCATCCAAATGATTGCTCCAAGTTTTTGAATTGTGCCAGTGGCATAATGCATATTCAGACTTGTGGGCCACAAACAATGTTCAATCCACGCATGAAGGTATGTGATTTTGCCACCAAGGTCGACTGTACTGGACGAGGAGGAGCAGCAAGAGGAGGTGATGACTCTTCTCTAAACTCATCGCCATCACAATCGCCTACATCGTGGAGCGGAAATCGTGGCGGAAAGAATTTTGAAATTACCACAACACAAAATCAACCTACCCAGCCGCAGAGAAAGGGCTGGCAACATAATCACAACCACCATCACGACCACGGCCACAATCACAATCACCACCAGCACGGATTCCACCATCATGATTACCCATCTGGTCCATCCAGCGCTGGCTCATTAATGTACCACAACCATAATTGCACTCACAGAAGTCATCAAAATCACTATCCGCAACACGTATCGCCGCCGCCGCAACAACCGACCGTCAGCACTCCACTCATCTACAGAAATCGTTGGACATCCATGAATCGAACACGTCCGGCCGCTCCAACGACGAAAACTTCTACAGTTCCCGTCCGCTCATGGACGCCAACACCGAACCCACAGCCATCCGGATGGAGACCGATTCTGCAGCAGCCAATTCCATCTAAACCAACTTGGTTTAATCGTGAAGGCTCTGGAACAACAACTCCTCCAAGTAATTATCCAAACAGTTATTTTGGAAGCACTCCCATACCTGGCACCGACACCACCATTTACTATGCACAACCTGTTGACGACAATCAGCCATCTGAGGAAGTTTTTACGAATGTGGTTGGGGCGGATATATCCGAGATTACGCTGCCCGTGAATAGACGCAATTTCATTCGAGGTGTATTCACCCCCACTGCTGATCGCTCGATTCCTTCAGATCCTTCACTGGATGCTATAAACATCCCCAATATTAATCTTATGCCTCCTTATCCAACTATAACGTCTGATGACAGACAATTTCAGATCCCCGACGAAGACTTACCACATCCTTTTCAACCAAACTTCCAAGATCCCCCATCTAGACCTGATTTCAATGCTCAAGGTCGCAATCCTCCAGTAGATTCGAGAGATGCAGTGTTCTTGAATTCGGGTTCATACCAACCACCTCAGAGTAACCGAAGACCTGACTCTTATCCTCAGGGAGGCGATGGTTCAATGGATGCTATAAATATCCCAAATCAGAACCTCATGCCTCCACATGTGTCTCCTCCTTCTTCTGATGACAGACAATCGGAGATTCCTGAGCAATTTCCTGACCTGCAACCACCTCCACTTCCTCAGCCACCAGCATCAAGGCCTTCCCAAAACCACCCCAGGACATTTCCCAATGAAAACCCAATTTATGATATAAATATTCGAAATAATCTGCCTGTTCCACAAACGACGACTCCGAAATGGGAAGAACCATATCCCGACTACTCATCAGTGTATCCTTCTTTCACGTTGCCTAATAGCAGACCTAGTTCGAAGCCTGTATCAAGAGATTCAGTAGCACAATCTCCACCATCTTCCGTGACACCGTCTTGGCTAAGACCTGAACCACCACTTCCAAGTTATAGTCCCAACCCTGCTGATTCAGTCATCATCAGTCCCACATCTTCTTCAAGAGACAATCCCTGGATCAGGATCGATGAGTCGAATCTGTTTGGTGGCATGCTTCCACCTCTGCCTCCTGACTCTGAGCCTCCGTCGTCGTTTAACCCTTTTTCAAGCACACAACCACCCTCTATCCAATCGACTACCCCACCTCCATTAAAGACCAATGTACGCGTCTTCCAAGTCTTCCCACCTCCAGAAGTTCGGAATGCTACAACCAAGATCCATCCCAATCCATTTTATAGTCCATCCTATTCCGGTGTAGCTCATTCCAGAAACACCTCTTGGCCAAGTATCAAGACCTATCCTCCAAGCAGGAGTACCACACCTTCTCCCAGATCTTGGACCACAACTCCTTTTCCCAAATTTTGGCCAACAACTCCTCAAACTCCAGAGGATAACTTTAAACCTGATATCGTTTTCAGTCATGATGGAGGTGTTGTGATTGCGAGCCATCATATGTCTCCTACGACTACCCAACGCCATGGCCTTTCGCCACCGAGCTACAATCGAGAATACTATCAGCCTACAACTCCTATGAGTGTTCATCGAGCTGCTCCTCTCGAAACCGACACCAATGATGAACAAACAGGCCAGATGCCTATAAGTGAGGCAATTAAACTTCTTCTACGTCCCTACATCAATCGAAGTGGAACAGTGACAGATGATATGGTTTCCAAAGCCGAGTCTCACATAATGAACTTATCCCAGTCACTCGATCCGACTTCCACCTCAACTACTACCATCAGGAGCAGTGTTGCACCTGATGGTTTGCGTAAAGATGTTGAAATTGTCTTTGCAGGTGAACAGAACAGTTTATCACCCAGCTATGCTCCTCCACCTCCTCTCCCTTCTTCCTCAGTTCAACATCCTCCACCATCCAAATATCACCAAAGCGAAAGACACAATAGACATTTCCATCAAATGCATCCTAACATGCCAAATCCTTTTGGGAATGAATTAGGTGCATCAGGTGTTGGTGAAGATGATGATAGACCCACTGCCGCCGCCTCCGGAGTAGTGAGGAGCACAACACCCTTTCTAGAAGAAACCAGCCCAGAAGCAGTGGGAAATGTTAAGGAAACTGATTTATGTGAGTTTGATTGTGGAAATGGCCAATGTGTCAAGACATTTGAGGTGAGATGCAAATATTATACACTTATGTAAGGGTCTTGATTTGATAAACTACAACAGGATTTATATTTCAGACGTGTGATGGTATAAATAATTGTGAAAATAAGAAGGACGAAGAGCAATGTGGGCATCTGGGATATGAAATTCGATTGTCCAATGAAGGATATGGAAGGGTTGAAGTGAAAAGTAAGTAAATGCTATTATTCTTATTAGGAGTTCATATTGCAACCAAGTTTTACTAAGTATCTGCTTTTTGTAAATAGTTGCAGACTTTCGTCAATATTGATCCAGTATTTTTGATAAAGCATTGTTAAAGTTAATGGGTTGGGTTCGAGTTCTTGGTTTTTATATTCACGTTTTTTAAAATCCCGATTTTAAAATCCTGTTTTTTACAATCCTGCTTTTTATAATCCCGGTTTTTAATAATCCTGTTTCTGGTAATCCCTTAATTGCTAATTGCTTAATTTTTAAAAATCACGCGAGCTTTTTAAAATTAAACAACTAGTTTTGATTTCAAATTTGAAATTAGAACAAATTAAAACAAATTAAAAACGATATTTTTCTAGATTCCTTTTTTTGGAACCTTTAACAAATACAACTTGTCAAAAAATAAAAAATATGAAGTAAAATAGTATTCTTTAAAAACAAACTCAAATCAATTAACGAAGTCTTCGATAGCAGTAAAACCGTTATCGAGAGGTAGATTTTCTGTAGGATGTACCTATGTATATTTTTGTGGAAGAGTTAATATTGTAAACAAAAACTAATGTTTATGTACAGTAAAAACAAAACAAATTACGATATTATAATATTTTAGTCAAGTAATTTAACATAAACCCCTTTGACTTCTAGTGTTATTTTACGTGTTTAATGCACGTATTTTGTAGAGAAAACGGGATTGTTGGGATTTGACGGGATTTTAAAAGCGGAATTGCAATTGATCGGCATTTGGAATAAGTGGGATTTTAAAAGACGGGATTTCAAAAAATCGGCATTTTAGAAGACTGGATTATAAAACATATTTTTCGGTATTTTTTGAAAATGGGATTTTAAAAAGCGGGATTCCGATACGTTCCCCAAATTAATATATACAAAAATTGGCTATAAAAACGTGTAAGCAATTGTACGCCAGTGGTGGAAGCTTTACAGTAATATAATGAAACTGCAATTAAATTTTTCACACGTCATGTCAATAACAGACTCTAATGACTGCGTTCAATCTCAGACAGATTGGGTATTTGGATAAATTTTTGTTAGTGTTTTACGCGCAAAATATCAGCTGATTCAAAACAGCTGAGATGTCAAAAAAGGAATCCAAAGATTTCCAAGAATTTCTGAGGTATGTAGGTATCGGACAGAACAGCTGATTCAACACATGGTTGAATTTCAAGAAACTTGAAAATTGATTTCAGCTTTTTGAATTTGTTGGTAAACAAAAAGATACAAAATGTTACTTGAAGTCGTATTTGAGGATGTTCTGTACATAATAGACGGAGTAGATTAAATGTTTTATCTTACAACAATTTAGACTTCGAAGCTTAAACGTTTCTCTGCTTTAAGTGAACTGCTGAAAGTTGTTTTTATTTTTTGACAGCTACAGTTGTGTTCATAAAAATAGCAGTGAACTCTAAATGAAACAAAAAGGCCTTCAATATGAACGTTATAATATATTTCATTAAATTTTTAATAACAAACTAAAATATTTTATTCATAAAAACAGAAAATAAGTATTATTGATTTTTTACCGTTAACTTCGTCACAGTAAAAACGGTTTTTTAAATATATAGCTGTTCATATAGCAGTGCATGACAAAGCACTAGAACTATTACGTAAGAAGTAAGAAAAATTGTAATAAGTTATATGAAAGTTTACAAATAATGTAAGCTTACAATTAGTAGGTACTTTGTTACATAACGGTGGATCGAGTCCACTAAAACCTGAAACCTCGCGACTGGTATTGCGTTCCACGAATCACGCACTGCTTCCCACAATTCTTTCGTATTCTTGAGTTTTGCTTTATGAATTGCGTTCTAAACATCGCCCCACAAATTTTCGATGAGGTTAAGGTCGGGGTATTGAGCGGGCCACTCCATAAAGGATAACTTCTTCTGCGCAAACCATGATTTTGCATTTTTGACGTATGCTTTGGGTCATAGTCATGTTGGTATAACCAAACCAACGGCATTTCGTCTTCAGCATAGGGTAACATATCCTCCTCGAGAATTTTCACATAGTCGGTTGCATCGCTTATACCCCCGATTAGACAAATAGGCCCCACCCATTAAAAGCAAGCCCATATCATCATTTTTCCTCCACCATGCTTCACTGTTTTTATAGTGTACCGTGGATCGATTTCTGCATTTAAGGGTCTTGTCACATATTCCCGACGACCCTTGGACCAAAAAAGGACGACTTTGCTTTCATCGCTCCACAGAACATTCCTCCATTTCAATGTTGCCTAATCTCTATGCGCTTTAACAAACTCCATTCTTCTGGCCACATGCCATTTCGTAAAGAATGGTACCTTGCGTGGACTTTGGGCTGGTAACTTCGCTTTTAAGAGACGTCTTCGTATTGCGACAGCGTTAACAGACAGGTTGAAGTCCATTTCTTATTTTCTTAGAGCCTATAAACGGGTTCTGTTTTGCTAACTGAATATTTTTTTGTCAGTTCTTTCAGTAGTCATCCTTTTTGAGCCTAGCGTTTTCGATTTATTTTGCCATTGTAAGGCGTTACTGACCATTTTTGGTGAGCAGCCTGGGATGTCTTGAATATGTTGGTACGTTTTTCCCTGCAAACGCATTTTTCTAATAAGTTTTCGAATTTCTTCGGTTCAGTGTCTTGACTGTCCCATTGTTTTTTTTGAGCTATTATTTATTAATTTTTTATATGCTAGTATGTTACAAATACTTAAAAACGTACATAGTAAAATATTCACTTAACGAAAACTAAAAAAAATTGAATTTTTAACACTTTATATTATTATATAATTATAAAATCAAAAGCACTGCTATTTCTATGAACACTCTATATCCATAGAGTTTGAAATAATGCGTGTTCACCCGCGAAAAATAGGGTATAACTTCAAGCTAAAAGTCTCTAATATGAAAACGAAAGACCGTTAGATGCAAGTAACATGGTAATTTTTTGTAAGAATTTCCGTTATTTGAATAATCGACAATCTAATAAAATGTGACCAGCACTGCTATTTTTATGAACACAACTGTATCTCAATACAACTATCCAACTCGTTCAACAAGGTATCTAAAAATCCACTTATCCAAGATACCCTTGTATTGATTTGTTGCCATTTTTATTAGGTTCTATATGTCAAAACTGACATTTGATTTCCTTCGTAGAATATTCATTGGATTCTATAATTTGTGTGATTAAATTTGCCCAATGATAATTGTAGCCAATGCAGCCTTTGCGAAACCGCCTGCAATACGCGGTGGTGATCATGATTTTAAAACAGATGATCTACATATTTTGTTTTAAATTGTACATTTCTTATTATGCCTGCTACCGCTCCTTTTTTTATACATTTTCAAAGCGAAGTCAGATTAAGAGATTTCGCTGGTTTTTCCTGATTTTTAGACCCTGAAAACATGAAACCAACTTAGGAAACGGGACAAACAGTTAACCCACTTTCACCTTTTAATACCAAGCGTTCCTTTTTAACATTTAAATTACAAGTTCATAAAAAAGCACTAATTGAACACTTTCCGTAGTCTTGTCATGTGCTTATACCTAAATATTTAAATTTAATAATGAAATAAAAGAAATTCTAAAATATTTCTTTATATTTAAATCAAAAAAAGGAAATACAATTTTAAGTGAATGAAAAAAAGAAACTGACTTGTTAAAAGTCTAGTAACGCTGTTGCTGTCGCATTTCCAAAATAAAGCTTTGAATACATAATTTTCTAAATACATCTCAAAAACGGTCAAAACACGCTGGAAGAACGCTTAGAACGAAAAAGAGTCATAATATTTGAACCTTTGACAAAATATTTCCAAATGTCAAAAATTTCACTTTGCTATTTGATAGAAATTAAGGATTTGTAACTAAAATAATACGTATTGTATTTTCACAAATTGGCTGACAGCCAATTTGACAGATGACATTCGTAGGTTTCGCTAACTTACTATGGGTATGGCTATTATTTTTCTATTCCCAAAATAGCAAGAGATTGAAATATTTACGTATGTATGTACATATATGTAAACACAATTTCACAATTTATTGTGTAGGACTGTCATGCTTGTGCTATCTGCATTTTTTCACGGTTACTTGTCATGAAAAGTTCTTTCTCAAATTAGCCATTCAGATTCGACGTAAAAACTAGAGGTACCCTCCATCCCTAAAATGACTCGTACACAGGAATGGTTGAGAGATGTAAGTCACTAGGCTCTAGTTCTCTACGGACTGTTTATTCACTAAAAACGTCAAATTAATATAAACTTAGTGACAGTCAATTTGACAGATGATTTGTTAAGTGTCATTCAAGATTTCACCGGGAAAACAAAAAGCTTTCCACTTTAATTTGTCGCCATTTTGTTTATTTAAACTGAACGGAACTAGACGAAAGGAAACAAGATGCTGCTTAGGGTGCAGTTATTTTTTATGACCACTACCAAATACCTGTAGTTCCCAACCAAACGTCGAAGCTTTAGAATTTGTTATGCCCCATTAAGAAATGTGACAGCTGAGAGTTAAAAAAATAATTTAATATACTAAAAGACCGTTGGCACCAAATTAATAGCTGTGGGCAAAAATTCAGAATAATACATTGAATCACAGCACGGTTAATAAAATTTGAATCAACCATTTTGTTTTTCCCGTAATGCCCGTTAACAAAAACTTCTACCCCGAACCTTAATTTACTCAAGCAACTAAAGCAGCTTAAATTTTGATCCAGGGAATATTTAGTTTGTATATTTAACAACACTGGTTAAATTTTCTTTTTTCAAGCTGAATCTGGTTAACTTTTTAAATTTGTTTGTATTTTGTTAATGACTTAATATTTTCCTTTTAATATCGCCCAACATAAACTGAGATTTATAATTTTATATTACTCTGTTTTGTTTGATTCATCATAAAGTCCTTGGCCAATGGGGTTATGTGTGCGATGACAAGTTCGGAATTCAAGATGCCAATGTTGTTTGTCGTGAACTGGGTTTCCCCCTGGGAGCAAGTGAAGTACACGGAAACTCATATTATCCGCCAGCAGATGGAGGAGAGGTTTCGTTTATTATGGACGAAGTTGATTGTGCGGGAAATGAAACTTCTCTAAAGGACTGTCGTTTCATGGGATGGGGAGTGAGTGATTGTGGCCCTGATGAAGTTGCTGGTGTACAGTGCAAGACACCGGTCATGACATGCCCCAATGACTATTGGTTGTGCAGCACGTCAAAGGAGTGCATTCCACCGGCATTCGTATGCGACAATGTTCCCGATTGCACTGACAAGTCGGATGAAAGTACAGCGATTTGTAATGTGAGTATGAGCTTAGACTAATAAATAACCACGAAGAGCGGGAGAAAGGTTTGACTCATATTGAATTGTGTTTATGACTTTGCAGTCGACTGTGGAATTCAGACTCAAAGGAGGAAGGTCGAAGCAGGAAGGTCGTTTGGAAGTTCTGTATCGTGGTGTTTGGGGAACGGTTTGTGATGATGATTTCGGACAAACAGAGGCCCAAGTTGCGTGCAACTCTTTGGGCTTTTATGGACCTGCGGTGGGTTACTCCTTCGTTTACAAGATTAAATGTTACTATATTTTCCATTTATAACTTTTTAGGCAATAGTTAAGAATGCTTTTGGACCTGGCACTGGACCAATTTGGCTTGATCAACTTTCGTGCTATGGAAACGAGACTTCTCTCGACACATGCAACCATTGGTCTTGGGGTGAGCACAATTGCAACCACACCGAGGACGTCAGTCTCAAATGTACACCAGGTTCAGCTCCACCTTCGAAAAATACCAAAACTAAAGGTCCATCAAACTCAGAAGAAGATGTACAAACAGCAGCATCCGATGACATCGGCATGGATCTTTATCCAATGGAACGGTCCAGCAAGTCCACTAACTCCCGCAAGGTATGCGGACATTTTAATGCAAACTTGACAGACGAATTCCCTCGAGAATTGGAACGTGTCGTCAAAGGTAATATCGCAAAAAGGGGTCACCATCCCTGGCAAGCAACCATCCGTACTAAAGGTCGTGGTGGCATCTCCAGCCATTGGTGTGGAGCGGTTCTGATTTCAAAGAAACATCTCCTTACTGCCGCTCATTGCTTGGTTGGCTACCCAAAGGGAGCATACTTCATCCGCTTAGGTGACCACTATGCAAATATTGCCGAATCATCGGAAATTGATTCCTACATTGAGAACTGGTATATTCATGAAAAGTTCCGAGAGGGCACCCACATGAACAATGATATTGCTGTGATAGTCATGAAGAATCCGGTTCGTTTCAACGATTACATCCAACCAATTTGTCTGCCACAGGAAGGAACAGAGTATAAGGAAGGTCGGAGATGCACCATATCCGGATGGGGTTCTATTCAATCGGGAGTCTCAAGTGAGTGTACACATTAAATTCCCTCTCACAAATATGTAGTTTTGTTGTTGGTGTTGTTGTTTTTGATTTCCTTGTTGTTTGTATGAGGTTGATTTTGTGGACTTGAGGTTACTTATTCGGGTGGTATTTGCTTTTGTTCTTGGTTTAGCTCCTTCGAATAACCTTCGAGTAGCAGAGATTCCGGTGATATCGGATGAAGTCTGCAAGCTACCACACGTCTATGGGAATTCTGTTACCGAGGGAATGTTCTGTGCGGGTTTCCTTGAAGAGGGTGTGGATGCGTGCGAGGGGGATTCGGGTGGACCGTTTGTGTGCTCTGATTCAGGTGAGTTTTCTATATTTTCTTTGAATTCCTTTTCTTTTTTTATTTGAATCTGTTCTTTTGACATTTGATTAACCATTTTTATTTTTTATTTTTAAATTTTTCTCTCAGATGCGGAAACGCTTTATGGGATTATATCCTGGGGCCAGCAATGCGGTCATGCTAATAAACCTGGTGTTTATGTTAAGATTGAAAAGTATCTCAATTGGATTTATGAGAAAATTCGATTTTCAATGCAACCAACAGATTAGTTGATGCGGCATAAATCGAAGGGAGTTTTATTTTTAGATTTAAGTGTAAGAAGGGACATACTTATAAATAATATTTTACGCCAAATAATTTTGCCATAGGCTTTTTGTAGATACTAGAGATAAATACTCAATAAAAGAAATGAAAGAAAATGAAAATTAATAGATGTCATTGAAATGGTTTTAAAGTTAATCACTGATTTGAAAAAATGTTTATTTTAAAAGCTTTAAATTAAAACTTATGAATTTGTATACATGTTTTTTACCGTGTGTTGGTTTGCTTAAAAAAAAGAAATAAATATTTGCATCTTTGATGCAGTTTTATAATTTATTAATTTGATCTAAAAATGCCAGGTTTAACTAAAGCATTGGTAGTGGTTATTTTTTGACAAAAAGAGATTTAACTAAAATTTTATTTATCCATTGTACCACTTAATTTGTCCATGTTTAAAAGCAGTAGAAATAGAATTGTGGATTACGAAAAAATTGTGATATCGTGTATCTTTCAAGAAAATTTAAAAAATCCAGCGTATGAGATTGAAACTAGTCCGATAATAGGCGTCAACAATACTATCAAGTTCACATTAAAACAAAAATGAATATGACCGAAATTTGGATGTAAGTTCTCAGAAAATTACAGAAATGGAATGATTTCTAACTGCCTCGTTTTTGTTTGAAGTGACTCTTATTTTTGAACTGAAGTATGATACACTCCAAAACTGTCTTCCAAAAAGGCAATTGAAGCTTTTTGTCGCCTCTAATATTTTACGAATTAAGAATATAATCCTCCCCAAAATAATTTTATTCAACGAATTTTAACGTTTTTGACATCTAGTTAAGATCTTATATCAAAATGACAGCTTTAAGAAAACGCATACAATATGTGCTACTAAAAATTGGTAAATATTGATTTATACATGATACAAGACTCTTCGGGAGAATTCACATTCGTAAGTGGCCAAGGACAACGTGTTATTGATATTGAAGTTATATCTATTGAGTCACTTAATAAGCCGTAACATTCCCTCGTTCCAATTTAATAGTCTAGAAAGTTATCATGAACATATTACAAGTGTTATCAAGGCCTCAGCACCATTTGCCCACAGTAACAACTGCCGAAATCATGCTTGTACACTAAAAAACAAATGGTTTGATAATGAGTGTTTGAAACTCCGTAAACTTTCATTTGTTTATCTTAAGTTGGTCAGACCTACAAATGCTCTAATTTTTAAAAACATTTATCTTGAAATTAACAAGGATTTCAAAAAATTTCGTTTCAAAAAAAAATTGACTACGTCAACAATGTTGCAAAAGAACTGGCAAATTGCAAGAACTCGAAGGCTTTCTGGGAAAGTGTTCGTGAGCTGGGTGGTCGTGATAGAAGCATGGTGACTACGCTCGAAGTTAAAGGGCCTATTATGTAAGACAACTAAGAACAAAGTTGAGTTGTAATCCGGCAATCGGTATTACCGATCACAACTAGTTGTCTGTCACAAGTCAACCAGTAGTCAACTAAAAAATGGTTGACTTTTTAAATGTGTTCGGGTTATTATGTAAGCCAGTTGAGTTGTCTCTCAGTTGTGATTGTTGTCAAAATTCAGCAACTGATATTTACTAGTTGTGTAGCGTATTTGTGTGTACAAAAAAATAACTGTAGGCATCAACAGTTCATTGAAAACCAATTTTTTTAAGAAAATGGAGAAACAAATGTAAGTTTTACAAATAGTAATATAAACATCTGTAAGAAAATAATTTTTTAGATTAAAAATAACTAAACCTGCCCAATTCGAGAGGTTGATTGAGGTTCTACAGCAGAAACCTGAGCTGGCCAGAGGCAAGGGACAATTCGGTTCCACAAAAAGAACCCAAGACGAAGAATGGGAAAATATAGCTGTTCAACTGAATAGCATTGGACAACCATCAAGACCACCATTTTTTTGTGCTATGATTCGAATATGAGTTCCATCGATGCATCCTATTACTCCAGGAAATCTGGTTTTCTAGTAAAAATGAATTTTTGATAAATTCATCTCATCATTTGTCATACGAGCCTTAATCCATTGTGGACAGATACGTTCTTCTACTACGTCTAGCACTTTTTTAACACTACCGAAACTGTTGGCTGAGCAAGGCCTAAATTAAAATCATTACCACTGCACTTTTGGTAACTTCCTTCTGCCGTGAAACGTAGGGCAGTGCAGAGTTTGAGAATTGGTGGGATTGCGGAGGAACGCTGTGGTTGTTTCAAATGATCTTTGATTTCATTTAGCACATACAAAAATGCGTCTTTGTTGAGTCTAAAATAACTTATAAATCTGAAACAAAACGAAGACATTAAAATCAACACTCGTCAAAGAATTTGTTTATAAATAATACTTTTTGTTTGGAAGTTCCAATGGATTGGAGTGATCTCGAATATTTTTTCTCATCAGCGCAACATTTAGAGCATTTTCTTCTTCCGAATTTCCAAGAAACAAATCAATAGAACTCTCCATTTCCTATTATTTTGTCTTTTTTATAAAATTTTGCACTGAATTCAAAATTTTGAAATTCCTACGTATTTTACTTTACACAGCTGATTTTGACACAAAACAAGCACATAAAAGTAGGCAACGTATTTGGTCTACTCAACTGAAAAAAGTTGTCTCACGTAATACGATTTTTTTTTGCAGTTGTCTTCAAATTGAGTTGTCTTGATTACAACTCAACTAAGTTGAGTTGTGATCCATAATAGGCCCTTAAGACACAAGCAGCTCATTTTAAAACTCTTTTGCCAGCTGATGAGAATCACCATGCTTTTTATTATGCACCACCCAATGTCACTATCTGCAAACTGGACAATCCTATTACTCGACCTGAGCTTGGAACTACTCTTAGTAAATGAAAAAAAATAATAATTGAATTTTACAAGAATAGTACGGAACCGTTTAAAAATCATCTTCTAGCATATTGCAACAAACTTTACGAAAATTCTTTTGTTCCAAACAATTTCAACAGAGCTGTTATATTTGCAACCTCCAAAAAAGGAGATACCAATCAGCCAGAGAACTATAGAGGAATCTCGATTCTTAACTCGCAAAGAAAGATTCTTCCTTACATTTTTTTTGAAAGGTTGTCGGAATGGATTGAGAAGAAAAACTGACTCACCACGTTCCAGACAGGATTTCGGTCGGGTGTCTCAACGCAAGGCCATAATATGTTCGTTCTTACGACTACTGTTAGGAGATCGATTGAGCAGAAAAAGAAATTATATGCCTGTTTTTTGTCAATACTAACAAGACAAAAATAATGATTTTTGAACCGCTTTAGAGAAGAAAACTCGCAGAAGAAAATTGGTCCCTAACAACGCACCTATTGAGGTCGTTCATTATTTCAAATATCTTGGAGTTTTGATGCCTTACAATCTTAATGTTTCGAAACACGTGAAAGAAAAAGGCAACGAAGCCAAAGTAGCTCTAAACTTGACGTAGCATAAGTTTTGATCTAACAAAAAAATCGATCTTAAATCCAAATAACGTGTTCTTCAAGCAACTGTGAACTGCTGCATGTGCTACGGTACACAAGTTTTTGGATATTTACAACTGGAGAAGTTTGAAGCTTGTTCCGATTGCCTTCTTCAACGCTAAATTATGCCATATATGTGGAGTCTGGCATAACACCTCTTTACATTACAAACCCTAAAACCAACTCAGACTGCATATTGAAAGTTATGAGAAGGAATAAAAGAAGTCTGCACAAATCCATTATGCCAAGGCTTATGCAAACAAATTCCTCCAAATGGCAGTTATCTATTTTTTTGGAGTCCAATTTGAATTAATGGCACACCATGTTCAATGATTTGGTCGCCAGAACTGATGAACATATCTTCAGTGAACATCTTTCAATAACTTAACAACATTATCAAGAAATTTATTATATTTTATTAGGCTCTTTTGGTCTTTGTTTTTTGGAATGCGAATAAATAAAAAACTTTATTCCATTCTTTTACCCAACGTTTCGTAAGAATTCCTTACTTCTTCAGGCGGTTCACGGCGATTTTTCAAACAAAATTTTCTTCAGCGACGAAGCACTTTTTTCATTCGGTGAGTATGTTAAAAAAAAAAACAAAATAGTATTTGGGGTTCTGAGAATCCTCAAGTAATTGAAGAGTAACAAAAAGTCACTCTTTGGTCCACTCTTTGGTCCGCAGGTGTAATTGGACCTTTTTTCTCCGAAAACCGTCTTTTTGGAGCATTATTGAAGAATACTACTTGGAGGATATGTTGTTTTCACAAGACGGTGGCAAATGCCACACAACTCTGTCGAATATGGCTTTATTACATGGTCGCTAAATTATTCGTCATGGCTATATCAACTGACCAACAAGATCATGCAATTTGACGCTGTTGGACTTTTGACTTTTTTTTGTGGGGCTACGTGAAAGACCGTGTTTATGCAGATAAACCTTTAGCTCTTGAGCCCTTAAAAACCAACATTACCCTTGTTTTGTTAGAAAATCTATCAATAGTAGTTTTCTCTAAAAATTAATTTTTCTATTTTCCGGACGGAAATTCATTTTCTGATACTTTTATGTTAAAAAGTGAAACGAATCGTTCCACTGATTTGTGTTCCATTTTCACAAAATTCCAATGCCAGATTTCTTTAAGTAAACATTTTTTGGGGGGATTTCAATCAGGAAAATTATTTTCAATGACAGAAATTCTAATGATAGCTACATATAAACTACCAGTCAAAAAAATTCCAATGTTTGTTTTCAATGATGAAAACCGGTGAATTACTACGGATAGGTTTTTGATATTTATACGAGTCTCAAATGGATCTTATGTGATTTCGTTCTCAAATATTGGTACGATGGATATTCCATTTGTATCTCGATAGCTGTGTTCGTTGAGTAGTTATTCATTTGGAATGATGTATTTTCCATTGGGGAAAAATATCAATCTGTTACTGTTTCTATTACTTAGTTTAGTTGATGAATATGGACTAACTGAGCTTATTTTGCAAAAGAAAACAATAGAAAAGATAATTAAGTTTTTCTATGTTTCTGTTTGATTTGAGAACAATTAAAGTGGTGATTCTCATTGGCTTTGTTGATCTTTTTGATGATTAAATGAAAATGTTTCCACCAAAGGTTTATCTCAGTTGGGATTGAATAAATCCTCATGGTGTTTCCACCACATAAAAATAATTAAAAATGATTGAGTTTGACAGCATTTTCTAAAATGCAAATGGTGTTTCGATGTTTCTTATAAAGTGCAAGTGAAATAGTTGACTCGTGTTAAACAATGAAGAACTGAATAGCTCAGCACCATAAACGAATATGCTACCGACTCCATGTGCACTTTTTGTATTTAATTTGATTAAAGCAAAACTATATTTTTGTACACAAACATGCAAATAAATAGACCATAATGCATTTTCTGTAGAACCAACAACAGGTTTTTCTTTAGAAACATTGACTCGACTCCTATCCCCGACCGGAATCGAGACGAATCAAGCTCATTCCAACTCGATTCAGGTGTATATAGAACTAAGGCGAGCTTTAAGCTCGCTTCAACACTACATGTTAATGAAGTAAACTACGAACAAATCCCCTCCTTGAAGCAATTGTTAAATTAACTTTTTTTATAGAATCTCAAATTCCAGATGTTTTCTTAACATTTCTTCATAAAAATTGTCCATTTTATTAGTTTTAGTTATTTCTTTTGTCGCTGAAGGTTATTTTAACTTTTAATTTTCACAAAAGTTTCTTGTATTTGTGTTTTCTTTATTATTATTCCGATAGATCGTCTTTTAGTTGTACCAATTTTTAAATACAAAAATCTGGCTACTGCCGATGCGTTTTATTGGGAAATTTCTGCAATACTCTTTATAGTTGTACCCGTGGGATGATGGATAGTTCGTTGGACCGTCATGCGAGTTCGATCCCTGCCTGTGCAAACTAAAGTTTTGTTTGCCTCTTGCGAGGAATTGACAAATTCTCCAAGAGTAATTCTTGTCATGAATAAGTGCTTTCTCAAATTAGTCGTTCGGATTCGGCATATAAACTGTAGGTGCCCTCCATCCCTGCATCTACTCGCACACAGAAAATTTTGAGAGTTGTAAGTCACTAGGCCCTGATTCTCCACGGACTGTTTCGCCACCTAATTTTTTTATTTAGTATTTATAGAATGCCAAGAAAACACGGGTATCGTGAAGTTATGGCTAAGATACCGCCTAATATGTATCAAAAAGTGGTCGAAAATTACCTCAGAAGAATCGATTCTTGCAATATTTCGCGTGGGGGTCATTCAAATTTTATAACAAAATTATTATGAACAAAAATATTTTATATGTGATTTATTAACGTTAACTTTTGAAACCGGAAAATGGATAACCCTGTATTGAAAACTGAAGATTTTTAGCTTCACATACAGAGTGTCCCGTGAAGGATAGTCCAAACTGAATGTGTTTGCCACAAAAATTATATTTGTTCTTACAGTTTAAAGTAGATAAACGTTTTATTACACATAAGTTCAAATCGAAAGTTATACTCTTTTGAGCCCGTCTTCAAACAACTTAAAACAAAACACTTATCATAAAGAGATTTTAATTTCATCACGTAATTTCTTATTTTGCAATGAATGTGACTTTTTATTATTTTCATGAATAATAAAATAAAATAAAATAATATTGAAAAATTCTCTAAGAAATATTTTGTGTTTTTGTGTTGGATTTTACTGGCCCCTTATGTGCATCATGTGAACTACCCTTCATAATCAAAATACAGAAGAAAAACATCTTTGATAATCAGCGGAAGTCGCCATTGTGCTTTTCAATCGATGTTTCCTTTTCGTTTTATCCAATTTCTCCCATCTCTTTTGTATCATCAGCTGCAAACACCACACCCACCCGTTAACACTAGCGACAACAAAAACAAAACCGAGTGTAATGAGAACTTCCAAGATTTAACAAGTTTATAAACAGTTCAATCTTCATCCACCTCTCGCTAGTTTGTTCCGCGATCGGTTTGTAGAAAAAATAATATTAAAATTTAATTTATTTGTTTTGTGAATTTAAAACTAAATACAAATGTTAATAAAGTAATAATTTTTGTTCAGTTGTGTTTTTGGTTATATAAATTAATTTATTTAAAGTGATTTTGTGTATTTTTCCTTTATACGTAATTTTTATAGTTGGGCAGAAAAATTTACCGTTTTATTTTGATATCGTCGTCGGTGTCTGTAGTGAAGTGCGCAGAATCAATTGGAATTCGATGCATATTTTTTGGCGGTCAGATTTAAAATTTAAAATTTAAAAAAAAGGGAATTTTAAATTTCGAAATGTGAGTAGGAAATAAAATGATTATGAAATTATTTTCTTATTTATTTGAATTTTGTAATAATTTGAATTCTTTTTTTTATTCTAGGTAAGTTTTGTGGTTTCTGATTGTTATTAATTGTTTAAAATGAAATCAATTTGGTGAGTTATTTTATAATTCTTGTCGTTATTTTTGTATTTTCCAAAAAACAAAAGTCCTTAATAGTATAGGCGTAAATTTGTTGAAGTATATTTTGTACCTGTTTGAAATGTAAGGTGTCCATTCGGTTAGAGGTTTTATTTTGATATTAAACAACGTCGAGTTTTTTCTAAGAGCAATCCGAGGATGTTTATTTCATTTATGTTTTATATCCTTCTTATGAAATTTAAGATGACTTATTCGAACATTTGCGGCTGTATGTTTTAGGTAACTTCAAAAATTTCATCTTAAAGATCTTAAATCAATTGTGGAGTATTGGAATATAACTTTATTTTTAATGGAGGTCAGATTAGGTACATTTGTATCAAAAAACATCTCAAACGGATCTCTTTGGATCCCATGAGCTCCCCAGAATATAAAAAGAATGGTGTAAAGTGTAGGAAGTTTCTTATCGATATAAGTTGAGTGCGCCTCCAAAGCATACAGATTTTTAAAAAAATTTCCTTGGGTGGCTAAGATGAGACTTCAAATTAGTCGTCAAAAAAGTATTTTTCTAATATTGTCTAGTCTTGTCTTTCAAAGCGACATTTTACATTTAAATTTATACACAAAATGGAAACTTTATTTTTTATTGTTTCAGTTTTAGTAATGCCGTAGTTTTTACTTTTCAAATATTAAAAGATGAAAGCTTAGTAATAATATCTGCCAAAAATTATATCTATTTAAAATGAAACATCTTATTTAAATACCATAAAGTTTTGATAGGACTTTAATTTTCTAAACAAAAATTATCAATTGAATTGAATCAATTTTCAATTTTATAATTAAAGTAATATCTTTCTTATGTAATTCTCAATACATTTGTGAACTTCTAATCAATCTTTCACTTGGAATTTTCGAATAATGTTAACTGATGTTTCAAAACGTACTAAAAAAATAGTATATTTGCTATTTCCTATTTTTTGGAATTTTTTTCTTTTGATGAAAAAAAGGAACTTTGGGTTTTTAAAATTCAAACAGTTTGAAATAATTTGAAATATTAGACTGATAAGAATTTTTTTTAAATAGAAGCTTAAAAGTTTGTGAGGTTAAGAGATTTACACGAAAAATGAATGATATTTACTACTCATCTTTCATAACAATAATATTTTAAGAATCAAAACTTGTGGAAAAATACGATTTCTTTTTATTAACTTCCGATTAGTCCGATTTGTCGAATTAAAAATTTTGACATTTATCGACATTTCAAGGTCCTTAGAGTCGAAATAAATTTAGAAAGGTGTCTGTGCGTGCGTCCGTACGTTCGCTACATTTTTTTCGTCGTCCATAGCTCAAGAACCAGGAGAGATATCGACTTCAAATAAATTTTGTTATACAGATAACAATGCAGACAAATGCAAAAGGGCTCTCAAGAAAATAGCGTGTGTGGTTTTTTTACCGTCGAAGTTTGAAAAAAGGTGACAATTTTGGTTAACCCTAAATATCTCATGAACCAATTTCGCTAGAGGCTTGAATTAAAGTTTGTACTATATTTGTAACGTGATTCCAAAGAAGTATATTTGTGGTAGATGATTTTATGTCTTTTAGTTTTTGAGAAAATTTTTGATCAAAAACAAATAAGAGCAATAAATTCTGAAATGAAAACCTTTAACCCTTTTTTTACTTTTGTTTGCACAAATTTTGAGTTTAAAACAATTTTTTTCAAAAACTATGCATAGTTTTGACTTGATTTAAAAACAAGCTAACAGACAAAAATGTTGGCTTTAAAAAAAGGTATAAAACTTAATTGTAAGTATTGCCGTTATTTTTGAATTATTTTTTCCATTTAATGTACATATTTTTTTAAATTGCCCCTACCGCCTAAACGGGGAGAGATAGACCCCCCCATCCAATAGTAAAAAAAAGCTTGTGTTAAGCCCATCTACCAAAAACCGTTATTATATCTTGTCGCCAAAGTTATAGTACTCGTGCCCAGTTTTTTTATACAAAATAAAAACCTAAAGAAACACTACTCAAAATTGGTAAAAATTGAATTTCGACTCAAACCTGTTTTCAACATTCTGAAAATTTTTGAGAAAAATCGAATTGACAGTTTTTTTACAAATAATAAAAAACTAAAAGAAGACGATATCAAAACTTGTTAAAAATTTACTTTCGACTCAAATAGCTTTTCAAAAAAATTTTAAATATGGTCTTCAAACTTTTTTATTTTACATAAAATATTGTTATGCAAGATCTAGGTTCACCTTTATCTGTCACACAAAGTGTGTAGTACCCATGAGTCCTGAGTCCTCTAACAACGGATCCCACAATCCATGGCTCTTGGATCAGGACAATGTCTTCCCCGTTTCTTGCCAGACGGAGAAGAAGTGAGGCCGAGGCCTTTATGGAGTGTTGGAGATTAATCTGCAGCATTTTGACTACAATTAGGCAGATCAACCTCCACCACGGTTTTGTTCTGATCCTCTGAGTATGAGGATGAACCCAAGAGTTCGTCCTCGCTCAGAAAGATCATGTTAAGGTCGTCCTCAGTCTCCATTAAGGATGGACTGTCTACGACTTTTGTAGAGGGTGGAGTCGCGATTGGAGAGGGCATGGGTGCATCGTCTTCTCTCCTAACAGAGGGTGACGATGAACATATGCCCTCTCCAATCGCGACGTCCCAGACCCACCAACCGCTAGTTCACCTTCTGTTGTTTTAGGACGCCCGCTTTCCGCGTTAACTTCATTTTTTTTGTAGATTCGAATTTTAATGGATTGAAGCCATAGTTTATGGAGCCCTCGTTTAGGGCTAGAGGAGCCAAGGATTCTTTATTGAGTACCACAATGGCGCTCCTATAAAGACGCTTCACTTCCTCTAGCTTGGCTATTTTCCAGTTATGCGTCGGAAGGGACGGGTTACAAACTTTGACCACCTCGAGAATGTCCTCGATACCAGCAGGTTAGATCGGTATCCAGATGCGGGCTCTAGGTCTGCTAGGAATGTCTTCCACAGCGACAACCTCGAGTTTCGCACCTGGCTAAACTTCACCTAACCGGCTGACAGCAAACAAACCTTGAGTTTGACATGACCTTAATGCCAACCCCCATCGCTTATGGAAGGAAGTGGTCCTGGAAGCTCCCTCAAAATGCTCAAAAAACCACCCGAGAGCTTAACCTTGACCAACTGCCAACGATCAGCCGATATTGTGCCATCATCATCGCTCCTGTCAATGACCGCAACCACGACTTTGCCTTTCGCGGCATCACTGAAATTGTATTATTTCTTGATGGGATTGAGGGGAGTGCTGTTGTTGTACACCCAAGGCCGTTTTGGTGTCGGTACGGCCCCCTCAAGAGACCTTTCTCTTTTAGACGTAGACTCTTTACTGGTCCTTGTTGTACCAAGTATGCTTTTAGCCAATTCTACGCTGCGGGTGTCCTTTCAGCCCCCGATGATGTATCAGAGGCCTTTAGGATTTTTCACAACCCTGCCACTACTGAAATTAGGTATCGCTACCTTCATATTCTCGTTGCTTCGGTTCTTGATATCTCTCAAATTAATTTCATTCATCCAATTTGTAAAAAATTTAAAAAATGCTATTAAAGTTTTCAAAAATCAGTTTTCGACTAAAAATCTATTCAACAAAACTAGATTTTCAAACTAAAGTATTTCTTTATACGAAAAATGTTGTTGCTAATTTAAAAATTTTTAAGAATAATTCAACTGACAGCTTTTTTAACCCAACACGAAAACCTACAAATTTTTAAGCAAGACACATCGACATACGGGTTGGGAAGTTATCAGTGTGGGTGTCATCCCAGCCTCTTTTCAAGGGTTCTGTTTTTTTATTGAAATTAAAAACCTATAAGAATTCTAATGGAAATTAATTTAACATACTTACTTAAGGTGGTGCTGCAGTCCGGGCGGACCTGGGCCTCAACCAATACGCGTCTCCATCCAGCTCAGTCCCTAGCTAGTTGTCTCCAGTTTCGCACGCTAAGTTCGTTGAGGTCCTCTCCCACCTGGGTGCGCCAACTGAGTCAAGGTCTTCCTCTACTGCGCCGTCCCTCGGGATTGGATTCGAAGACCTTCCGGGCTGGAGCGTTGATGTCCATCCGCTCTACATGACCTCGCCATCTAAGCCGTTGGACTTTGATTCTGCTAACTAGGTCAGTGTCGCTGTACAGCCCGTACAGCTCGTCGTTATATCTTCTCCTCCATTCTCCATCTATGCGTACGGGACCAAAAATCGCCCGAAGAATTTTTCTCTCGAAGCATCCTAAGACGCTCTCATCTTTCTTTGACAGGGTCCAGGCCTCAGCGCCATAAATGAGAACCGGGATGATGAGTGTCTTATAGATGGTGATTTTACATGCTCGAGAGAGGACTTTACTTCTCAATTGCCTTCTAAGTCCAAAGAAGCAGCGATTTGCAAGAGTTATTCTTCGTTTGATTTCAGCGCTGGTGTCGTTGTCTGCATTAATAGCGGTGCCTAGGTAGACAAAGTCCTTAACTACCTCAAAGTTATAGCTGTCCATGGTGACGTTTTGTCCAAGACGTCGTCGTTCAGTGTCCTTTTTTGATGACATCATATACTTGGTCTTGCCCTCATTGACCACTAAACCCATCTTCTTCGCTTCCGTCGCAATGCTCAAAAACGCTCCACTGACATCACGCTTTGATCTTCCAATTATGTCAATATCATCTGCGTATCCGAGTAATTGGATGGATCTTTGGAAGATTGTGCCTCTAGTGTTGACGGTTGAGTTTTGCACAATTCTTTCCAGAACGATGTGGAAGAAGTCGCATGACAGTGCATCGCCTTGTCTAAACCCTTTTTTGACATCAAATGTATCGGTGAGATCTTTTCCGACCTTGATAGAGCAGCGTGCATTCTCCATCGTCATTCTGCACAAACGGATAAGTTTGACAGGGATGCCAAAACTAGACATTGCTCGGTAGAGCTCTTCCCTATAGATGCTGTCATACGCGGCTTTAAAATCGATAAAGAGATGGTGGGTATCGATTTGAAGCTCCTGGGTTTTTTCCAAGATCTGCCGTAGTGTGAATATTTGGTCAATAGTGGACTTTCCTGGTCTGAAGCCACACTGATAAGGACCAATCAGGTTGTTGACGAATGGCTTCAGACGTTCACATAATACGGCAGAGAGGATCTTATACGCAATGTTAAGGAGACTGATGCCTCTGTAGTTGGCGCAGTTTAGAGGGTCTCCTTTCTTATGTATCGAGCACACTATGCTGAGATTCCACTAATCAGGCATGCTTTCTTCCGACCATTTTTTGCAGATGAGTTGGTGCATGCTCCGTACCAAGTCATCGCCTGCTGCTTTGAATAATTCGGCAGCGATGACGTCAGCTCCAGCAGCTTTGTTTGACTTAAGTTTAGATATAGCTATCTTCACTTCGTCAAGGTCGGGTAGGCGGAATTGTTGATCTGCGTCGCCGAGGTTGAGTGGTTCTATCTCCCTTACAGCGGAATTCGGTTCGTCATCGCCGTTATACAATTTGGAGAAGTGATCTTTTCATATTCTCAGCATCGACTGCGGTTCTACTACGATGTTCCCTTGATCGTCTTTACAGGCTTCGGTTCGTGGCTGGTACCCTTGGGAGGTTTTATTTACCTTTTGGTAGAATTTACGAACCTCATTCCTGTTGTGATGTTGTGACATCCCTCTATCTCCTCGATCGCGCGATTCTCATGCTCTCTTTTTTTCCATCTAGTAGACCTCGCGAGCAGCTCTAGTCCTTTTGTGCAGCGCCGTATTGTATGCCTCTTGTTCCGCTGCGTGCGCTTGCCGGCATTCGTCATCCAACCAGGGGTTTCGCTGTGGTGGCCGTGTGAAACCTAGCACTTCAGAGGCGGCATCTCTGATGGCTGCAAGGCAATGTTGCCACTGGTTTTCAATGATTAATGCAGAAAGCATAAGACTCCTTAAGAGGTTATTAGAGACTCAATCGGAAAAGTACATGTCAGTCTCTTGCGATTGTATCCGTCTAACGTCGAATCTTCTCACAGTACTTCCTTATTTTGGCTTGGATCGGGATATCCGTAGCCGTACCTTGGCTACAACGAGGTAGTGGTCTGAGTCAATGTTGGCCTCTCGGAATTTTCGGATATGCTGGATACTGGAGAAGTGTCGTGCGTCGATCGCAATGTGGTCAATCTGTTTGTCGGTTGATTGATCAGGAGATTTCCATGTCCCCTTGTGAATATTAAGATGCGTGAACTGCGTACTAGCTACTAGAACGTCTCGCCCCGCAGCGAAATCGACCAGCCTGAATCCGTTGTCGGAGGTAGTGTCGTGCAGGCTGTATCTCCCGATTATGCCACCAAAGATGTCTTCTCTTTCTAGTTTGGCTTTAAAATCTCCTAAGACAATTTTAATGTCATAGCCAGGGCACTACTCATATGTCTTGTCCAAGAGCTCGAAGAATATGTCTTATGGTGTCTCCATCTTTCTCCTCTGTTGTGGCATGCGCTTTTATTAGGCTTATGTTGCCGAATTTAGCCTTGATGCAGATTGTTGTGATGCGCTCGCTCACACTGTTAAAACTCAAGACTTTTTGCCTGAGCCTAGTTCCAACAACAAATCCACACCCAAATAGACGCTGTCTTTGTTCTCGGTAGCAGTCGCCGTAGTAGATATCGCAGTCTTTTAGTTTGCGTTTGCCCGGTCCATCCCATCGCACTTCTTGGATGGCGGTAATATCTACCTTGCAGCAGTTCAGAGCTTCCGCTAATTGTTCGGTTGCACGTGGTCTGTTAAGCGATCTATCATTCCACGTACAGATCCGAAGTTCGTTGTCCTTATTTCGTTTGCGTGGGTTGTCAACAGTGAATCCGTCCATATCCGAGGCTTGTTGGTGCTTCGCAACTAAATATATTTTTTACGTGGCCAGGAAGTCGCCCCGACACAACCCCCAACCTGGGGGGCCAGATCCTTAGTATAACTCCAAGGAAGGGGAGCCGGATAAACCGCTCCTTACAGGCCTGGGCTCTGAATATGTCCACGAAGCCCTTTAAGGTGTTCACTAAGAAGTTCAAACTTACTGGAACTGTAGACGCCATCGTTGATTCCATCTCGAGAATTTGTCCGCTGCCGTCTGGATAAAGAGAGGTGCCTTAGTGGAAACACCTCTCCCTCCTCTCTCGTTTGCTGCCCCCAACAACTTTCCACTGGGGTTGGAACCCAATCTCCAGTTGAGGTACTAGGCATCCGATGTTCACAGCGGGGAGGAGTAGGAGTTGATAGACAGAGATGGGTTTTGAGAAAAAACTGTGGAGTTGATAGACAGAGGTGGGTTTTGAGAAAAACCTGTGGACGCTTGTGTCTTCTTGAATGCACATGTCTACCATTTGAACATCTGTATTATCATTTGGTTCATTAAAAAATATTATTTGACAGTTCTTTTACAATATCCTACCAATATACAATTAAATTTGTTTAATTTCTCAAACATCTTAAAAAAGCTAACACTTCTATACTTTTGGGATTTTCTCAATTGACAATTATTTCAAAAATAATCATTTTACAGATAAAAACTTGAAGTTAGCTAGGTCGCATCGCAGCCATCCCAGAAGTTATATTTTCAGCTAATTTTGAATTTGTACTAAACGTTATTTCGTTTAACGATGAAGACTTCCAAATTAGACTACGTCCGATCCAGCTGTCGAGGCCATAATCCAGAAAACATAATTAAATTATAATAGCATAAGATTATCTTTCGAATAAAGTAAGTTTCATGTCAACTTGAAAAAATCAACTTTGCTTTATTCAATTCAAAAGGTTGTACCTCTCAAGAAAAACTATAAAGCTTCCTTGTATATATTCAAAGCTCTTTTTTCTGATAAAAACAAAAAGAAAACCTTATAGAAACAATTAATACTCAATTAATAAAACAGAGAGAGAGTAGTTTTATTTAATTCCAAGAATATAAACTGATCCAAAAATGTTGAACAAAAAATCTTGTACAATTTTCAACTTTCTTAAAAACCTTAATCTATTACAAATAGAAACTTGTTGAAGCACTCTCCTCCGCACTAGGAAAACCAAAAGTGTCTTCGTTCCTTGATCTCGACATGATGTGGCAAGTTGAAGGAATCGTGCGATCGTTGCGTCTATTGATTCGTTCCATATCAAAATTGAAAGCGCTGCTGGTACTAGGACGACGTTTTTCCAAACTAAAAAAGCAACCAAACTTTACTACCCTCACAGCAATGGTATGTAAACTTTTTCTCATTCTCAGTTAGACTTACCCTCGATTAGCGTATTTCTTTGCTAAATTAAGTTGTTTTAACTTTCGTAAAATTGCTGTGGCTTTTGTTTTTTCTTTCTTCTTTTTCTCTTGAAGTAAGTACAGCGTCTTGCATTCGTCTTTAATGTGGTCCCTCTGCTTTGACATCGATTTTACAAAGTCTTTCTACACATATAAAAGCACAAAAATAACAGTTTTTATCTTCTATTTACTCAAATAAATATTTGTTTGTTTTGTTTTTTTTTTTCGTTTACCATCTTTTTGCATCCATTCATAAAATTATTCCGTTGTTTAGTTTGGAATTTTAAAACAGACAAAGTTTTCTCAAATTTCAATGACCACGGGCGTGGATGGAAGAGTTCTTTGAGATTTGTTGTTAGATTATTTCCAATCGGATGACCTTTGACAATATTTTTGCATTTTAAACATTTTATTTCATGTTTATTTGCTGTGAAAACGGGGGGAAAATAAAGAACATTGAAGACTGTTTTAGTATAAAATTTTCTTACCAATGATTATGCATTTTTCACAGACTACATCATAGCAGGATAAAATATACATGGTTTTGTCTTTATCAGAATAGTTATGAAAACATCTGTTGCAATGAATCCATACGCTCGTACAATTTTTACTTTGATCTCGAGTCGATGACATTTTTATTTTATTTTTTTTTTTCAACCGAATTTACTTTGAGCGTTGGTAATGACTTGCTATTGATACCTGAAAATGAAATAAAATAACAATGGATGAATTTTGAATTTCCGGTTTATAGAATGGAGTAGATGACTAGAAGATCTGTTTGTTCACGTAATTTTTTTCCATCTCCTATTTACAAACAATATAAGAGGAAATTTCATTGAACATCTAAAGATATATGAAAAGTTTTTGAAAAAATCGAAGAATCATAAATTTTAACATTTTTGGACCTTGAATTTTTGGATATTTTTTCTAAAAATGGAAGAATTATTTTAAGTTGTTCGGCCCAAATATAAAGTTGTTTTTAATAGAAAATTTAAAAAAGAGGCTGGTATGCGACCCACACTGATAACTTCCCATCCCGTTCGTCAATTTGTCTTACGTAAAAGTTTATAGGTTTTCGTGTTGGGTCAAAAAAAGTTGTAAGTTGAACTATTTAAAAAAAAATTTAAATTAATAAAAATGTTGCAAAATTTTAGACGATTTAGTACGATGTTAAATCATTTTTAGTACGATACTAGGTTAAAAAAAAGGATTTGGATAATTTTGAACGAGTTTAGTATCGTACTATCTTCTTAACATTTTACTAACGTTAAAATCATCAAATGGCTACTTTATCTTTTTAGTATCGTACTAAATCTGTATGACAAATGTCATTTTTCTCAAATGTGACAAAGTGTTTTAAAATTGATAAATTGTGAAATAAAATTTATTTATAGATATCATAAAAAGTAAATTAATTTAATTTGATTTAAAGAAAGCCATGAGGGTCCGAAAGCGTAATATAGAACAAAAAGCACGAGAAAACTTCTCGTTTATGACGTCATCATGTCATTTTGGTATGAGATATTTCGTTTAAAATCAGCAGCTAATGAAAAAAAACTGATACATTAAAAAAGACAAAAAAAGGTCACTTTCGCTTGGCCACGTCATGTATCTAAAGCAAATCTACATCTCCAGGATTACCAGTACATTATATATCTTGGGATTTGGTATATACGATCGAACTTAGTAGGTACTTTGTTAGGCTGTCGCACAAATATCAAACTGCATACACCAATGAACGCCACAAAAGTACACGGGCGTTGAAGGACATCATTAAAGAAAGCGCCACTCTCTCGTGTCTCTTTATTGTCGCAACCTTAGATACCCTCCTGAGTACCCACAACCACTACCACCAACCTTCACACCGAAGCCAACAGTTGTACCATTGTAGCTGCTTCTGGGTATTGAAGATGCTTCACGGGGAATAGATCTATCGCAGATATTAAATAATTTGATACACATTTCATTTAAACTTTTTCACTAAACAATAATTCTTTTACCTGGTAGAATAAATTTTTAATATTATTCGTTGTTAATATCCAAAATAGTTGCAACGAACTTAAACTTTAACGCAAATAAACCACGGCGAGTTATGAAAACAAAATTAATGAAAAAAAAATACAAATTCAATGTTGTCACTTTGACATTTGCAAATATATTAAGGTATGTTTGTTTTGTTTGCTCCACAATCTGTCATTATTTAGATGTGTTCATGTTTTTTAATAAAATGGTTTTAGAATAATACTAGTTAGCAAAACAATAAAAAGTGTTTAAAATTAGTGAAAAGATAGTAGATATATAGTAAATTGTAAACTAGTATCGTGCTATGGCCTTAATAATAGGTTGTTTAAAATTCTGCGCCAATGTTTTTCATATCAAGAAATAGTTTAGTTTGAAAATCTAGTTTAGTTAATTAGATTCTTAGCCGCAAACAAATTTTTATCAATTTTAGTAGCATTTCTTAAATTTTTACAAATTGGATGAATGAAATTAATTTGATAGATATCAAAAACCGTAAATCAATTTTTACCAAATTTGGGTACAATTTTTTGAAGATTTTATTTTTTTATGAAAAAAACGGACTGTTGGATTTTTATAAAAAAAACTAATGAATATCGAAAACAAGTATTTTCTTGGAAATAAAAAATGTTTGAAGACATTATTTTTAATTTTTGAAAAGCTATTTGATGGTGATGGTTAGTGGGTTGGACTGTCATGCAAGGGGTCTTGGGTTCAATCCCTGCCTGTGCCAGCTTAATTTAAAAAAAATTATTTTTGCGGGTACTGCCTCTTGCGAGGAATTGACAAATCCTTCAAGAGTAATTCTTGAAGTGAAAAAGTGCTTTCTCAAACTAGCCGTTCGGATTCGGCCTTAAATTGTAGGTCCCTTCCATTCCTGACAACAGTACTCGCACACAGGAATGGTTGAGAGTTGTAAGTCACTAGGCCCTGGTTCACAACGGACTGTTGCGCCACCCCATTTAATTTGATTTGATTCTTCTTTTAAACGAGACTAGACACGCCAATAAATTGTTAAAAATAAAAATTAAAATTCAATTAAAAAAAATAAAATAAACCTAAACCAAAAGAAATATCGTTTTAATAAATGGGATATTACTACCCTTATTATATAAAGACACAGTGTGACCACTAGGAAGAGGAGTGAGAGGTTGGAAGGAGGTGTCGTGGACATTGTTTTTGAATTCCTGAATATGGCAATGGATGGTAAAAACAGAGTATCGTAAGGCATTCCACATTCGCGTAGTACGGCTAAAAAAAGAATCTCTGTGCTCGAGGGTATACTGATGAGCATTTTTAGAAGCCCGAGTATTACGGTTGAAATGTTTAAAGGGAAGAATGCAACTGGCTATTTCTCTTGAGCATAAACCGTTAAAATAACGGTAAAAAAGAGTGAGACAAGAAACTTTACGACGATGTTCAAGCGACGTAAATGTCCTATGATGGTGTTATCACCAATTAATTTAAATGCTCCTCGTTCAATGCTATCCAAAAGGCTTAAGTAGGTTGCAGGTGGACCAGCCCAGAGATGAGAGTTATACTCAAGCTTTGAATAAAAAAACATGAAAAGCTGAGAGTACTATCGTCAAGATGTTGCAGACAGGAGATCAATAATAAAAATGAGAAAGAGTGTTGGAGATAGAGCAGAGCTCTAGGGCACACTAGCATTTATTTTGTGGTTTTCCGACTTGAATCCTTCCAATACTACTTGAATTGAACGATCCCAAAGGTAATTCAATGAAGCAGGGATTCGTGAAAACTGAAAGCACTCATTTTTTATAAGAGGGCCTGATGACAAATCCTATCAAATGCTTTTGAAATATAAAGTGCAATAATTTTACTTTCTCCAACACGATGTAAGGATTTGCTCCACTGTTCGGTGGGAACCATGAGATCACCAGTGGACCTATTGCTGCGAAAGCCGTACTACCGGTCATTAAGAAGCTTCGGTCCTCGTTTACATGACCTTTGAAAGAAGTGACGTAATTGCAATCTGTCGATAATTAGAGGGTGAGGAAGATTGGCCTTTTTTGGGAATAGGCTGGACAAATGAAGTTTTTCATCCGCTCGGAACGAGACCTGAGGAGTAGAATAGGTGAAAAGGCTTACGCAGTGGTTTTTCCAGCGTTGAAGAACACCTCTTAAGAACAATAGCGGGTATACCATCCAGACCAGCAAATGTACGTGTGTTAAGATCTTTTAGAACTCTCGCCACATTATGAGTTATGAGTGCGAAAAAAAAGATTGGCCCCATACAATCACTAACGCGCTCGATGACTGCCTAACAAAGAGATAAGCTTTCTCTAAAGAACTAACAAATGGAGTGTCATTGATAAAGAGCGTTGGAACCGAGTAAGAGGAAGAATTCCTTAAGGTTTTTACAAATGACCAAAAATTGTTGCTGCCTTTGGGACATTGCAGTATTTCTTGCCGTAATTTTTGGTCATGTAAAAATTTGGCCCGTCGAATATGGGCGTTGCAGGCCTTCCTGGCTTGCTTCAACTTATTCCGCTTCTCCTCAGTTGGATGGGCTTTAAAACAACGGAAACGTTATTGACCCTAATAACATCTTTACAGCTCGCATCGAACCATGTGTTTTACTTAGGTCTGATGCTTTTAACAATATTTGGGATAAAAGTTCTCATTCCCAGGAGAATCAAACTTGTGATAATATCAGCACTGGCGTCAACGTCACTATCAGGTAATCATAGTGACCAGTTAAAGATCCTATAATAATTATTGAGACCTTTCCAGTTGGCTTTCTCGTATTACCAAACGGTTCTCCTAAGAGCTCTTTCTTTAACTGAGGAGTATTGACACCAAAAATTTGCAGATATAACACAATTGGCAGATGTGCCTAGATTAGATAGAACACTAATAGTGTACTTACCAGGTCCGAGGTAAGAAACAAGTCAAGGGTATTTTTTGCTCGACCTACCAAGTCCGGTATTCGAGTGGGCTCGTTGACCAGCTGAATTCGGTGGTTCAACTCAGCGAAGATCTCAGGACACACTCCTTCGGATGTTGTCTCCCAAATGTTGAAGCCATGAAGAATTGTGTACATTGAAATAAACTTTTCTCAATTTTACTCAAATACACTAAATTTTCAAAGATTTTATCGATTTGCTGTTTGAAAGTTGAACTTTGATATTTATGATTGTCAACTGTCAATTGACTCCAAATTCAAACTCGACCAAATAACTTGCAACAGTGCAAAGCTGAACTTTGAATCTCATGAAATTTCAAAAGAAACTAAAATTAATATACATATTTAAAATCATGCCTTATTTGAGCTTTTAATGAACATAAATTGCAGAGGTTAAATCTCAGAGGCCATGTACCAATAGAAGCTCTTATTTCTTAAATTCATCCAAACTACTTCAAATAAAACCCAATATAATAATTATGTTTCCTCGTGTTACACCTACCACAACAAATTTCCTAACCTTAATTAAGTTGCAATCAATCAAACTGCCTTTCACTTTTCTGTTTGTAAACTTGTTGAAGAATTAGAACTACTGGCGTATAAATCAATTTTGTTTCTTTGGAACATTTGTTTACGTCTTCGTCGACATCGCAATTCATTCATACAAGGATACAAACATATGTATGTATATTTAATATAGAATGGAATGAGAGTCCTTTTATAAAAAGCTTTTTCCCTTCGCATTATCAAAGGTGCCGCTCTTATACACGTAATTTTCTCCTATAAACATGTATTTATGTATATAAGTAGGTATGTATGTGCACATAAAAATAAGCATAAAATATCACAGAAGCCATTAATCAATATTTGTGTCATTGTTGTCACTTTTTAAACGTTGACAAGCTTCTGAAGTGTGCTTATCATATTCCCATAATATAACGTCATGGTGTTGCGGATCGGTGGCGGGGTGGCGGCTAGAGGTTGGTGCTTTATATACCAACCTACATAAAGCTACAGCTACACACTTTCATCGTTAAGTTGTTAAATTCCTCCTTCTATTTTATTTTTTTTGTCGTTCGCTCGTTTAAGGAAGCGAAAATTGCACACAACGTAAAAGTAAAAAAATAAACCTGAACGCGCATACATAATATGTTTTGGTTTTATTCCTTTGAATTGAAGATAATACGGTTCGTATAACGATTTAACGGAAGGAGCTAATATTTCACAGGATATACTCCAACTCATATACACAATATAGGAACATTTCCGTTATAGTACAGGTATAGTGTCATATCAACTTACTTACTTACTATTATTCAATATAGTACATATACCTTCACAATGCGATATATACCGTTTCTATCTACATCTACACACTAAATCACACATACTATATAAGCATCATCGATGCAATGCGATTAGAAAGGAAGCAGCCATCGGAAATTGGATTGTACGAGATAATGGTTACGACGACGACGACGACGATGTCAGTCACTGATGGGAGGAAGCTTGAAGGTAATGGCTGCCATTGTAAGTAGATTTGTGGAAAACTCTAAAATAGCCTTTTGTTGTTGAACCATCTCTCTTACACTGTGGATCCTGATGTCATGATGCACAAATTGAAATAAGAATTTTAGAAAAAGAGGATACTATCCGTATAAGAGACCCGACCAGGTGCTGTGAAGTGCTCCACAAAGTACCAGAACATAGTAAGGTATATTGGTACATAGGTAATGCGTGCGACGAAAGAATGCTCTTAGCTGTTCAACAAAAGTAGTTCTTATACATATGGATGTATGTATGCACCAGAAAAGGACTATATAAGAGACAAGAAAAATACCACAATAGAACTTTAATGTAAAAGTTTATTTCCGGTTCACTTGGGATAAATGCGATGACGATGAGGATAGATTCTTTGTTTATGTTGTGTTGTGTAAATTTTCTTAAATAAACTAAGACAATAGAAAGTCTTTATTTTGCGTTGTACACTTTAGCTGCATTACTTTATACTCTGTGGGTAAAGAAGATTATAACATTTGGTGTCCACTTTTCAATATATGCTGTTGCTATTAATTCCTAATTTTAAGGGATTCTAGTTTAACTCTGTCTTATGATTCTGAAAAAAAACGAAGGAGTTGTCCGAGAAAGAACCATTTGCAGATATTAGAAAAGATGAAATAAAAGAAGAAAGTACAGACATTTTCTATAGAAATTAACTTTGGGTCACTCGTGCGTATACGTACTATTTTTGTGTATCTTTGAATGGATTGTAAAAACATACCACAAAAAGTAGGTCACAAGCAGTTTTGCTTTTTTTCTCATTGATTGAAAACTTTTGTCATTGATATGATATCCTTTGAATTTGGTATAGAATACGAGACTTTGCAGAATTTTCGATGACTGAGGGAGTTCGAATTTCTTAAATTTTTGTTTCAATATATCTGAAATACGTAGAAATAAAGGAAGTATTTTGGATTATTTAATTCATAATTTTTTTTGTGAACTACGAGTAGGGCCTTACTCAACAAACTCTTCCATCTAGCTCTGTTTCCAACTAGATGTCTCCAGTTTCGCGCTCCAAGTTGGGAGAGGTCACTTTCCACTTGTGGACGTCACCTGATTCGCGGTCTTCCTCTGCTGCTCTGTCCTGTGGGTGTGGATTCGAAGACTTTACTTTACCCTTCTGGCTAAGTCTACGTCCTGTACAACCCGTACATCTCGTTGTTTAATCATCTCAATCACACCCCTTCAATGCATACGGAAAGATCACACAAAGAACTTTTCTCTCGAAACGACCCAAGATATTTTCATCAACTTTTGTCATAGTCCATGCTTTTGCACCGATGATGAGGGTCTTATTTAGCGGAACTTTGGTCCCCCGACAAAGGGCTTCACTACTCAATTGCTTTCTTAGCCCAAAGAAACAGCGGTTAGCAAGAGTTATTCTGCGTTTGATCTCAGCGCTGGTGTTGTTTTCTGCGTTTACAGCGGAGCCTAGGTAGACGAAGTCCTTGACTACCTCAAAGTTACGTCTGTCGATGGAGACGTTTTGACCAAGACGTCGGTGTCGTAAGTCCTTCCTTGACGACAGAATGTGCTTTGTTTGCCCTCATTAACCGTTAAATTCAATTTTGCCGCCCCTGCCTCAATACTCACAAAAGCTCCATTGACATCCCGCTGATTTCTTACAATTATGTCAATGTCATCAGCATATGCAAGTAATTGGACAGACTTTTGAAAGCTAGTGCCTCTAGTGTTGAAGTGTGAGATCTGCACAATTCTTTTAAGTACAATGTTAAAAATATCGCGCATCACCTTGTCAAAAGCCTTTTTTGACATCGAAAGGTTCTGTTAAGTTGTTTCCAACCTTTATGGAGCAGTGTGAATTCTCCATGGCCATCCAAAACTAGAAATGGCTCGTCCCTGAGGATGTCATCATATGCGGACATGAAATCGAAGGCGGTGGATGTTATATTCTTGGGTTTTTCAGGATCTGCCGTAATGTGAATATTTTATTGACTGTGGATTTTCCTGGTCTAAAACCAAACTGATGAGGACCTATCGGGTTGTTGACGATGGGCTTTAGACGGTTACATATTACGGCAGAGAAGATTTTTTAAGCGATGTTACGTAGATAGAGGAGTCCTCTATAGTTGGTGCGGTTTAGAGGGTCACCTTTTTTCAGAATCGGGCAAAGAAAACTAAGGTTTCATTCATCGGGCATGCTTTTTTCGGGCCATATCTTACAGATAAGTTGGTGCATGCTCCTAATCAACTTATCTACAGCTGCTTAAAAGCTGATCACTTCGTCATCACCGAAGTTATACAGTCTGCAGAAGTGGTCCTTTCAGCATTGACTGCGGTTCCACTATGATGTTTCCACTTTCGTCTTTGCAGCCTTCGGTTCTAGGTTTATGCACCTGCGAATTTCATTTTACCCGTCAATAAAACTTTCGCAAGCTTCTCATGCCCTCTCTTTTTCCTTCCGAGAAGTCGGCGTTCCTCTCGCCTCTTCTGCTCATAGAGCTTATGAGCAGCTCTCGTCCTTTTATGCTGCGCTGCTTTGCGTGCTTGTTGTCTGGCTGCATTTGCCTGCCGACATTCTTCATCAAACCAGGAGTTTTAGTTGGTGGCTGCTTGAAACCCAGAACATCAGAGGCGGCTTCACTGATTGAGAGTTAACTTGTAACTAGGTCGGAGAAGGATTTGGCGATCTCTGGTGATTGTAGCCGTTCGACGTTGTACCTTCTCCCAGCACCTCCTTGTTTTGCCGGAAAATCCGAAGTACTACCTCGGCTAGCTCCTCGGAGAGTTCGTACATCCATGATGCTGGCAGTTGTCTGGCGCCGATCGCAATATGGTCAATCTGGTTGATGGTAGAATAATCTGGAAAAGTCCAAGTTCTTTTGTGGATATTGAGGTGTGGAAAACGCATACTGGCTATCATGACGTTTCACCCCGCAGCAAAATCTATGAGCCTGAATCCTGTTGTCGTGCAGGTTGTTTTTCCCGATTATTCCACCAAAGATGTTTTTCCTTCCTAGCTTGGCATTAAAATCGCCCAGGACTATTTTAATATCGTAGCTAGGACACTGCTTATATGTTTTATCTAGGAGCTCGAAGAACATATCTTTGGTGTTGTCGTCTTTCTATTCTGTGGGAGCGTGCAAGCATATCAGGCTAATGTTGCCGAATTTAGCCTCGATGCGTATGGTCATGAGTCGCTCATTGATGCACCTATAGCTCAAGACTTCTTGCCTTAGCCTGGCTCCAATGACAAAGCCGCATCCAAATAGGCGCTGTTGGTTTACGTGGTAGCAGTCACCATAGTAAATATCGCAGTTTTTCATCTTCTTTTTGCCCGGCCCATCCCATCGTATTTCCTGAATGGCGGTGATGTCTGCTTTATAGCGATTTAGGGGCTACATTTATTCTTCCGTCACACGCGGTCTGTTAAGGGACCTAACATTCCACGTGCATATCGGAAGTTAGTTGTCCTTGATTCGTATGCGTTGGTCGTCCACAGTAAATCCGTCCGTATCCGAAGCTTGTTGGTGCTTCGCAACTATGAAAGCTTTTACTTGGCGGCACAACCCCTAAGCTCAAGGGACAGATCCTAAGTATAACTCCAAGGATAGGGAGCCGGATGAAACCGCTCCTTATAGATCTGGGCCCAAAATAAGTCGAAGAAGCCCTATAAGGTGTTCACTAATTAGTTCAACCTTACTGGGACTGTAGACGCCACCGTTGATTCCATCTCGGGAATTCCTCTGCTTCCGTCTGGAACCTCTCTCGTTTGCTGCCCCCAACAACTTTGACCTGGGGTTGAAACCCAATCTCCAGTTGAGGTTCTAGTCACCCGATGTTCACAACACGGGGGGTGAGAGTAGGAGTTGATAGACAGAGCTTTGTTTTAATAAAAACCTGTGGACGCTTGTGTCGTCTTGAATGCACATGTCTACCATTTGAACATCAGTTTCAAAGATCGACGAGAAATCGTGAAACGTAAAATTTCTTTAACACTTCGGGTTACAGTAGTAATATTTCAACTAATGTTGCAACTAGTGTTGCATTTTTCTTAGAATGATTTTTAGTTTCTGGTATGAGGTAACCCTAAGATTAATTCAGAGATGAGCTACCTACACACTGCTCACGTTTCATCCCCATCCTCAACTCATCCTAAGACCACACATAGCATAAGAAAGAACTCATCCCAAAAAATAAGAAATACTGGGAAACTAACTTAGCGAAATAAATGGTTTGTGCATTCGATTAGTTTGTTCAAATACATAAACCACTCCTTTTAATATATCATTTTCCCAGTATTTCACATTTATATTTATATATAATGGTGTAGTTCATACATGTTAAGTGTCAAACGATGACAGATTTAAGAATGACAGCTATCCAAGTACCTTACTATTTGATATAAAACTTCTTATTGGAAAAATCTGTATTTGTCTTGTTTTAAGACCTTATTATAAATAAATAGCTGACAAAGAAGAAACTTTTTGCTTGAGCAGTTAAAATGAAGGACGAATTCAAAACTAGGAAAGTGTATGAAAATGTGTCTGATGGTATTTTTATTCATTTAAAAAGAAAATAAACTTATTAAATTACATCCAATCTTATTCCATCCTTATTGTATAATCTGCATTATATCTCATAGCTCCTTGCATTTATTACAAAGGGATTTCAGAAGAGAGAAAATAAAGGAGCTATGGGAAAGTCCTATAAATTATCTCAATATTTCCTAGAAATAGGTAAATATTACATTGTGCACTTATCGTTGGGTCTTTCCTCTTCCTTGTATCTTATGTTTTATCTCTACTTTGTCATTGTCTACTTGAGTGCATTTTGCATATCTTAAGCTCTTTATTAGATGCTATTTAGATTTGTATAGATCATGTATAGATATGCAAGGATATACATAGGTACCAGAAGTTATTGATAGCCTAAAAGGGATTGGTTTTCGTATAAATGCATTTGTTTAAGAGTATGTTTATGTTTGTAGTTTTAAGTTTCTCTTTTGTGAACTGAAATAGAAATTTTACAACATCATCATAAGCTCAAGCATAAACATTTTTGATAAATTGATATTGATCTTTTTGTAAAATATTTACTTGAATGGATATTCAAAAGTTATCTTCTATCCTTTTGTCAAGAATAAACATTTGTAAGTTTATTAATTAAGTTATAAAGTTTGACTTGTTATAATTTTCTTGTAATTCAATAAATTAAGATAAATCAATTAAATATGAACAAGATGTTTTTCTTTATGATTTATTAAGTAAGTATTACGTCCTTTGAATAACATTTTCATATTAATATTACATTATTCTTGAGTTATTTTCTATTTTAAGCATTTTCTTCCAATGAAATTTCAATTTTCTTGAGAGTAATATTTTAAATTCATTGAAAATTGTTTGTTTAGATTTAGATTAGATTTTATTTTATTTTTATTATTTCTTAACATAACTATAAATTTAAAAAATCACAATTAGCATGGCAATGCCGTCTGCCAGGTTGACAAGATTGATTTAATGTAAACGGTGATTTTTTAAGAACTTGAAAACTTTTAAAAAAAAAAAAAGCATACAATTTGCAAAATCTCATCGATTCTTTATTTGAAACGTTAGATTGGTCCATGACATTTATTTTTTGAAGATAATTCCATTTAAATGTTTACCGCGGCTGCGTCTTAGGTGGTCCATTCGGAAAGTACAATTTTGGGTAACTTTTTCGAGCATTTCGGCCGGAATAGCCCTTCCAAAGCTGGAATAGTTGCTGGCTTATTTGTGTAGACTTTAGACTTGACGTAGCCTCACAAAAAATAGTCTAAAGGCGTCAAATCGCATGATCTTGGTGGCCAACTTACCGGTCCATTCCTTGAGATGAATTGTTCTTCGAAGTTTTCCCTCAAAATGGCCATAGAATCGCGAGCTGTGTGGCATGTAGCGCCATCTTGTTGAAACCACATGTCAACCAAGTTCAGTTCTTCCATTTTTGGCAACAAAAAGTTTGTTAGCATTGAACGATAGCATTCTTCAAGAAAAAATTTAACGATAGCAGGTTTTATCCAAAACAGCAATGGAAGATCATTAACAATCTTTTAGGAAAACAAAATGGCGGCAATGAACTTAAACCCATAGAGTTTTCCGAAAATGCGGTTTCAGAAAGCGTTGCGGATATTTCAAATAATTTTAATCTGTTTTTCAAAGATGTAGTTAAAAATCATACACCAATTTCCACAAACATCAAAAATAATTCTCTAGAACATCCAAATGATGGTTTAGTTATGTCTTCTTTCTTTTTAGTGCGGTTCCAAAAGCTTTCTTCGGAATAGATGACTTAAGCAGCATAGTAATAAAAAAATACATGATTTTATAACAAGGCCCTTATCATATATTGTCAACTAAAGCTTTGAAAGTGTTGTATTCCCAGAATGCCTTAAAACTGCAATTATTATCCCGATACATAAAAAAGGTGAAAAATCAGACCCTTATAACTACAGACCAATTTTGTTGCTATCTGTTTTCTAAAAAATGTTTGAAAAATTAATAACTAAGAGAATGCCTTAAGTTTCTTGGTAAATATAGAATTCTCAGCTCTTCTGTTCTGACGTAAGCTCTGTTTATGATCTGATTCTTTTAAATAAACTTTACAGATATGGATTCAGAAGTAACATTTTAAATTGGTTCTCATCCTATCTTCAAAACAGGTCCCAGCATGTGCAATTCGGTACAACTATGAGTGATTCGACCACTAGTGCAAGTGTAGGCGTTCCATAAGGGTCAGTGCCCGGGCCTTTACTTTTTATTAATTTCCCATAGGGAGTTATTGTAATGGGTCCGATATGTCAAATTGAAATTTTTTACATTTCTCGACGTTTCAAGGTCCTTAGAGTCGAAATAAAAGATTTTTAGAAAGATGTATGTGCGTGTGTGTGTACGTACGTACGCGCGTATGTTCGCGACGTTTTTTTCGTCCTCCATAGCTCAAGAACCAGAAGAGATATCGATTTGAAATACATTTTGTTATACAGATAATAAGGCAGAAAGATGCAGTAAGGGCTCTCAAGACAATTGCGTGGGTGGTTTTTTTTACCATAGCAGTTTGAAAAAAGGTGAACATTTTGGTTAACCCTAAATATCTTACGAACCAAAAACGCTAGAGACTTGAATTAAATTTTATATAATATATTGTAACGTGAGTGAAACAAGTATATTTTTTGAAAAAAATCCATTTAACGGTTTTTTTTTTATAAATCAAAAAAACTGAAAAAAAAATTGTCAACATCAAAATTTTTCTACTGAAATAAGATTTCATCTCCAAAACAATTTTGTGCAACGAAGACTTATTTTTTGACATCTGATAAAATTTTGAGAAAAATCGATTTTTACAAAAAATAAAAACCTAAAAAAAATAATAAAAGTTGGTAAAAATTGATTTTCGACTCAAATATCTTTTTTTTTTTTAAAATGTGTAGGTGTTGGCTTCAAGCTAATTTTATCTTATAAGAAGTATTGTTTTCAACATTCAGTACAATTTTGAAAAAAATCGAATTGACAGTTATTTTACAAAAAATAAAACTCTAAAAAAAACAATACTAAAACTTGTTAAAAATTTAATTTCGACTCTAATAGCTTTTTAAAAATTAAAAATATTGGCTTCAAACTTATTTTATTTCACAGAAAATATTGTTTTCGATATTCAGTAATTTTTATATAAAAATCAAACAATTGGTTTTTCATAAAAAAATAAAATCTACAAAAAATAGTACGCAAATTTTGTAAAAATTGATACGAGTACATATAGACAAAATTTTAAGTAAGACAAATCCACAGACGGGATGGGAAGTTATCAGTGTGGGTCGCATCCCAGCCTCTTTTTTACCAACTCTTAGTAATGTTTTTTTAGGTTTTTATTTTTTGTAAAAAAAAAACTGTCAATTCGATTTTTCTCAAAATTTGCTCTAATGAAAAGCTATTATCTCAAAGTTTTTAAAAGATATTTGAGTAGAAAATAAGTTTTTACCAACTTTCATACATTTTTTATTAGGTTTTTAATTTTTTGTAAAAAACCTGTCAATTCGATGTTGAAAACAATGTTTCTTATAAGATAAAAAAGCTTGAAGCCCAAATTTCAAGTTTTTTAAAAGATATTTGAATCGATATTCAATTTTTACCAACTTTGAGTAATGTTTTTTTTAGATTTTTATTTTTTATAAAAAAAACTGTGAATTAAATTTTTCTCAAAATTTTATCAGATGTCAAAAACAACTTCGTTGCACAAAATTGTTTTGGAGATGAAATCATATTTTAGTCGTAAAATTTTGGAGGTAAACTTTTTTTTCAGTTTTTGGGTTTATAAAAAAACTGTTATATGGAGAAATATACTTCTTTGATATCCCGTTACAATATATTATATAAAATTTAATTCAAGCCTCTAGCGTTTTTGCTTCGTAAGGTATTTAGGGTTAACCAAAATTTTCACCTTTTTTTCAAAATGCTATGTTAAAAAAACCACTCACGCAATTTTCTTGAGAGCCCTTTCTGCATCTTTCTGTTTTATTATCTGTATAACAAAATTTATTTAAAATCGATATCTCTTATGGTTCTTGAGCTATGTACGTACGAACGTACGTACACACGCGCGATTTACGTTTTATGTGGCCGCAGAAAGAAAAAAAAAACTTTTTATTTATTTTTTTTTATTGGGCCACAGGCCTCTTACGCTTTATTAATTTATACTAAATACAACAAACTAATAAGAAACCAGAATGATCCGCCGTCCAAGCGTCGCTGCGATCATTGCGGTTACATACGTATTATTGGGCTCCGCTGATCGGTTATGCCTTTGCTTTTATAGTCTTTTAATGCTGACATTGCATTTAGTGGGTGATTGAGCTGTTGACCCTTTATTGCTGATGCCGCACTTATTGGTTGGAAGTGCTGTTGACCCTTCATTGCCGACGCTGCACTTATCGGTTGAATTGTAGTTGCTGCTATATCATATGTAACTCGCGCACAGACATTTGACTAAAAATCTTTTATTTCAACTCTAGGGACCTTGAAACGTCGAGAAATGTCAAAATTTTCAATTTGACAAATCGGACCCATTACAATAACTTCCTATGGGAAGTTAATAAAACCCTAAAAAACATTACTAAAAGTTGGTAAAAAATAATTTTTGGCTTTCCAAAATTAAGGATACTGGCTTTAAACTGATCTTATCTTATAGGAAATATTGTGTTCAATATTCAGTAAAATTTTTATAAAAATCCGACATTCAGTTGTTTTTAAAAAACAAATTAAGATCTACAAAAAATTGTACGCAAAATTGGTAAAAATTGATGTTCCATTCTCGATGTCTCGTTTTTAATATTTTGTAAAAGTTTAAAGCCAAATCGACAGACAGGATGGGAAGTTATGAGTATGGGTCGCCTCTTTTTTAAATTGAAATAACATCCACAGTTACATGGGCATTTACATATACAAAAAACTGGAAGTACATAAAATAAACATCCTTTACAGACACGTGGACGAAAAATTTTATTTTTATAAAAAGAGAAGAAGCGTAACTTTACTCTTCACTACTTTAAAATTATTTCTTTCAATTGCTATTAAAATAAATAAAAGAGTTGATAAAATGAGATTTTAAATAAATTCTAAGCAATTCTTTATTTAATTTGACATTATTTCAATGTGCATAACCATGATGACGTTTAACGCAACTCATTTTGATGTCTCATAATTTTGTTTTCTTCTGTTAAAAAGATATTTTAAAATTTGTGACATAATAAAATGCGTTCAGTGACTAATTTTACTTTTAATATAATCAAACACAAAAGCGAAAGCCTTAATTTACTCTTGGGTGTACTTACTCTAAATATAACCTTTAAAAATATTCATTTAGTCTCATGAGACCGATAATTCTTGTTTTTCTTCTTCTTTTTTGTTTTTGTTTAACTTTTGACCGATGTCGTTTTTTTGTTGTTTTCCAACTAAATATTTAATAAGCACTTTTAAACATTTTTATCGTTGCATTTTTGAGTAAAAAATATCTATAAAGTTGTGTTGTAAAAAATACTGAAATATGTTCTTGCCCTACTTTTACTATGCTCGTAATTACTTACTTGAATAAGTAATAGCTGCTGAGTTAACTTATATCAGCTAGTTAGATGTTGAGAGCCTTTTATTTATTCTTCTTCTCTTCTTTTTTAATCTTATATCACCCTGTCTGCTAAAAATAAGAAAAAAACGTTTGAATTTTCAACGCGATGGAGAAGACTTCTTGTGCTTCTTTTTCAAGATTTTGTTAACTAAGAAAAAATTATATGGAGAACAATTTTTCCATAAAGTGCTCTATTCAACTATTTTCAACGAAACCCGTGAAATTTATTTTTGAATCAATTTATGAGTAGATTCTGAAAATTTAGAATTTAAATCACATAATTCAAATTTTAAAAGCTGCAAATATTAAAAGCTGTCAAATTTCAAAACATGACAATCTTACAAATTGATAGGTGACAGTATAGTTTAGGGTTTTCCTATAACAGGTTGCATTTTGATATTTAAAAAAAAACGAGTATTTCTTAATAGTCATACAAAATGTGTATTTAATTAAAAATAGCAAGGTATGACATGGAGAACGATATCAGTTATGTGGATTCTTTAGCAACCGTATTTTTTACTAGAAATTTTCTATATGCACACTTCGCACATTTGAAGTTGTATGTCCTCCATAAATTTACGAATTCCATCTTAAAGGACTAAAATCTAGCTAAAGCATTGGTAAAAGAATTTTACGTAGCCCCAAAAAAAGGTACAAAATATAAATGGACAATAGTAATCACATCCTTGAAAAAGAAGCTGGGATGCAATCCACGCTGATAACTTCCCATCCCGTCTGTCGATTTGTCTTGTTTAAAAGTTTGTAGGTATTTGTGTTGGGTTAAAAAAGTTGTCAGTTGAATTATTCTTAAAAATTTTAAAATTATCAACAATATTTTTCAAGTAAAGAAATAGTTAAGTTTGAAAATCTAGTTTTGTTAAATAAATTTTTAGCCGAAAAAATAATGTTACCAAATTAAGTAGCATTTTTAAAATTTTTATAAATTGGATGAATATTGCATTTTTGAGAGATTTCAAAAACTGAACATCAATTTTTACTAAATTTGGGTACTTTTTTTTGTTGAAAAAACGGACTTTTGGATTTTTATAAAAAAAAAACAACTGAATATCGAAAACAATATTTTCTGTGAAATAAGAAAGTTTGAAGGAAATATTATTAATTTTTGAAAAGCTATTTGAGTCGAAAGTAAATTTTTACTAACTTTTAGTAATTTTTTTTACGTTTTTATTTTTTTTAAAAAAAAAACCTGTCAACTTTCCAGATATTAAAAATGTAATTTTTCGTTGCAAAATTGGTTTGGACATGAAATCATTTTCTATTCGTACAATTTTCGAGGGTAACAATTTTTTTTGTCAGTTTTTTTTTGATTTATAAAAAAAACCGTGGATTTTTCTTAAAAATATACTGGTTAAGTATAAAGTTACAATATATAATATACAATTTTTTGCAAGCCTCTAGTGTCATTGGTTCGTGAGATATTTTGGGTTAACCAAAATGTTCACCTTTTTTTTAAACTGCTATGGTAATAAAAACACGTACATAATTTTCTCGAGAGCCCTTTCTGCATCTTTCTGCAGACATTTTTCTAAAAATCCTTGACTTTGGAAAGTCGAAAAATGTAAAAAAATTTAATTCGACATATCGGAGCAATTACAATAACTTTCTATGGGAAGTTTAAAACAAGAAAACCTACAAACCTTTTAAGCAAGCGAAATCGACAGACGGGATTTGAAGTTATCAGAGTGGTTCTTACGCAGTCTCTTTTTAATTCAGTGCTGTTTTTTTTCAAACAACTTTTGAAGAAAACTTAGAGTTGATAACTCGGTGTTCATAACACCGTCCAAATTATATCAGGACAAAAATAGAAGTAAATTGGCTTGTTTATATTTCGGAGATCTGAGAAATTTCCGTATTCTTAAAAATATAAAAAAATTTCTCACTATTGCTGTTAGATATTTGAGAACAAAATTTGAATGATTCAATTTATCAAGAATTGTCTATTTCAAAAGTTAAAAAGTATGAAAAGAAATGCCAAACCCTTTTGATTGCTAGGTTATAATGAATAGGGAATTGTGTTTATACTTTATTCTTTTACTTTCTCAATCCGTCGCAGAACATTTTCAGACTAAACAAGCTAAGTAGTTCTAATACCAATACTGAAATATCATTGAAATTTTAATGATTAAGAATTTGTTTTAATGTATGGAAAATTTAATGTGTTAATTTTATGGACCGATTCCGAATTGTAAAAAAGTGGCTTAGATTTTGTTTTGTATTTTGTTGTTAAAACAAGTTAAAGAAAAATATTTTTTTTACGAAAAAGTTTTTTAACGCTGACAGCATCTGTATGTTTTTTCTGTTATTTTCGTTGTTAAAAGCCAGTACGACAAACCTTTTTAAATACATATAGTTTTATAAAAAAAACTCCAAATAGTTAGTTAGTTTAGTTAGTTTTATTGCCTTAAAAGATACAAGAACAAAATATTATATTCTTGATTGTAAGATTAAATAAATAAAATAGTCCATGAAGAACTAGTGCTAGCCTAGTGACTTACAACTCTCAACCATTCCTGTGTTCGATTAACGTTGTCAGATATGCCGAATCCGAACAAATAATTTGAGAAAGCAATTTTTCAAAACAAGAATTAGTCTAAGAGGATTTGTCAATTCCTCGCAAGAGTCAGTACCCGTGAAAAAAGTTAGGTGGTACAGGCAGGGATTGAAACCAAGACCCCTTGCATGACAGTCCAACGCACAAATTCATTTTTATTACTTCAATCTTAAACCTATCTTAAAGCTAGACGAAAATTCATAAAACAAGCCTGATTAACCATAACTTATAACTAACTTACTGGTCCCATACAAACTCTCTAGGCCTTTCGGCCCTAAGATCTATTTAAGTTCAATTCCATTTCATATATTTTTGTTATCATTAGAACATTTGAAAAAACAAATATCAATATCCTTTTTTATTTTCACTTTAAAACTACTTAAAATAAGGTCCTTAATATAAAACTTAGAGCTAAGTTAAACTACCTATTGTACCTATAAACTACTTAAAACTAGAACAACCACAGCAGCAAATCTAACGATCTAACATTTTTGTTTTTCATATTTTTTTTATTTTTTTGTGCCACCATGCCTATTCTACTTAAAACTAAACCCTAAATTTATTAAACAAGTATGTAAGCCGGCCAAGGCTTAAAACCCCATCTCGACTACCCACTATCAAGTGCTGATTGAAGCCACCAAAACTGGTTCTCCTGCTTCACCCTATCAGTTCGGTCCCGTTCGGACACAGCCCTACTGAACCGAAGGAGCTCTGCTCCGCCTTGTGCCATGACATCCCTACTGTACAGGAGTCGCCTATCCACGGTTCGTCGTCTGACGTGGTAGATTAACGTAACTGCCAATCTATCCTGTATCAGAAGCGTGCACTTTCAAAATACTCTTCGTTTGGATAAAACGCCCCGAAAATTAAATTGTTGGTCGAAGACATAGCTCTTACAATGTTACCTCGAACGAGTTTTATCACGAAATTGTCAATTCTGTTGATTCGAGCCCCGTTGTATAGGACCTCGTTGGAATAGTAATAGTAGTAATGGACGTAAGAAGATTCGGCTGTTCGATATAAGACGGTACAGCGTCGTAAACACTGCCGCTCAAACACTCTAAACTTCTCCATCTGGGAAGGAGCAAAGCTAAGCCACACAGGACAACCATAAACGATCATCAGCCGTATGAGGACCATGAAGCAAATCACCTTCACTCTGGGGTCAAGCCAACTGCTAAAACATAGTCGTTTC